>NC_092801.1:29301041-29619652 GCF_918797505.1 Bemisia tabaci | reverse complement strand
GGTCTCTTTCTCTTGTCTCCGGAGTGCACGCACGAGTCAAAATGAAATTTAGTACACTATCAAAGGGCGCACCTTAGGTCAACATTTTCTTATGAGTCCCCCTCCTTTTCGTGATATATCGGTGGAATGATGATGTAATGAAATGTTTTTGACCCGAACCGAAGATAGCTACTATTATTTCTCTCGCGCCATCGTTAATTGTAGGTAAAAATGTCTCTATTTTCAAAATAGCACTTGTGTCGTTTAGAAAATTGAAGAAAACAAGACAATAAAGTGCAAACTCTTTAAAATCTTGGGCGATTTCTGGAGATGATAGCCCGATCAATATTCTCCACCGGTGATTTTAGCAGGGCTTCCCGCCTTGATATGAACTTGGTGAACTTGAAATGGGTGCTCTGAATCATTTGAACTTCAATTTGCATGTAGGAACTATTTCTGGCTCATCCGTAAAAATACGTATGGACTTAGGGAAACAAATGGTACATACGTTGTTTCTGACCTGGGCCAGAAATTGTAGTTTTTAATTTCTAAATGAAGTTCACTTTTGGTGTAGATCAATAATATTTTGAACAATTTAATCCCGGAAGCACTTACACCTATTGAGGTTTTACTATATTTGTACTAAAGTACTTTATATCTAAGAGGTTTGCAGCCTTTTTTGACTGCCTGAGCAAAACTTAGAATAATTTCAAAATGACCAATTTGAACCTAGTTTGAGGATAGGTACCTTAATCACAAAAAACCATCTGCCAGTTTGGGCTAAATTTTTTCTTTTCTATTAACAATGTGCCCCAGAGAAACAGGATAATCGTCGATGAATACTTTAAATTAAAATGCCTTTCTCACAAATGGACCGCGTTAACCAAGCCATATCAGCTATTGCCAAATGATCAATCATTTTGATATTTGCATGCGTTAAATATCAGAGGAAGGGGGAGTTAAAGACTTTTTGGACACCCGGTATGAATGCATTCCAAGTGCCGCTTGAAACCAAAAAGTTTGCATGTCATTTAAATTCGGTGGTCACGGCTCTTTTTCATTCGACCCAGCAGTTGAAGTGGATTTGGTCAATTTTTGGTTTTGACCACTTGCGGTCAGTCTTCTACGGGGGCCATGACACGCGCACTCCAAAACGGATGAGAGAAACCCCTGATGAGAGAAAAAGTGTTGAAAACACCGCAATTCAAACGGTGCCATCTTTGATGCACATATTTTGACTATGATATAATTTTGGGATGCTTTTGCATAACAATGCATAGCTTCCAAAATTATGATGTCCTTCGACGGCTCCAACCTAGATTACTGAAAACTCGGCAAATTCATAGTGAGAACCCCTTAAAATACTTAAAAATATCCACCGTCTTTTATTTGCCATTTTATAAGAAATTAAGAAGTTGACCTAAAATTTGAAACAAAAATCGTATTTTTTATAATTTATCCAACAATGTGTCACAAGGTGGAGGTTACTTTTTGAAACAATGTTGAGGTCTGCAGCACCCCTCCATCAGGAGATCTCAAAAATTGTGCGCTATATAGAGTAAAGCGACTTGTTTGATTGCTTTAAATGTAATTTTCGCTTGATCGATTGGCTTTATCACTTAAACGGATGGAACAGATCAATCTGATAAGGAGCTAGATGCGGGTGGGAATCTGGAGTGTGTTCTGGGAAGCTGCATAAAAAAAAAACAATATGAAAGTGGACCAGATTCCTTTTTTAGAAATTGGAGATTGGGATTTGACGTTAAATCAAACGGACCTAATTGCCAAAATATGCAGCAGCCATAAGCCATGGGCATGTGACAAGATCGTTGTGGACAGGGCTCATGAGTTAATGCGGCATCGTTAAGCTCGTCGAACCTGGTGTCGCTGCTGACGTCATTGGTGCTTTATAATCCCCATTCATTATAACGGTCCTCAACTAACGAGCACACTCCTTCTCTCCTACTCTTCTTCGATTCTTTTTAGCAGGGATACGTCCAATTACGGCATCTGAGCAACGGCTGATGACTTCTATTTTTGGCGCTAATTTTCAGGATGTGAGCTTGGCTCCAATTAGAGCTCTAATTGGAGCAACTCGTGTAACTGTGTATTTTCAATGACTTGTAGTAATGTCTCAAGGTCACAATAGTGAACGATCATTGGCTCTTCGCCCTGCTGAGTACGATAAACAGATCCGATGACAGTTCGCAATATAGCGGAACGCGCCATTCATTCAGTAGAAGGTGCAAATCCGCTTTCCAATTATATTTCCACGGAAATTTTGGTCAATTACATAAAGTTTTATTTTCGTCGTTTTTTTAAAGTTTTAAGTGGGTCGTTCATTTGCATTAATTTGTTTGAACATGCAGTAAAACATTTACTACGTACTAATGAATTCAAAAAGCCAATCGAAGAAAGATTGAACTTCAAAACGCACTCCTGATCAAAATCGGATTCAGAAATAAACTGATCATTTGACTCTGAAGAAGTGTAAGGTTAGTGTAATTTTTTCGACAGAGGAATTGGATTACCACGATTCTTATAATAAAACACAAAAGTATTTTGCATCGACTTAAATGGATTCATAATGAATTAAAACACCCACTCCCCCCTCCTTTTCATGGAACATCGAACTCTTAATCTTACCTCAAATTTTCAATTGATCTTGACAAAACCACATTTTTAGGGAAAAGATTATAGATGTTATCTATATTTTTAGGGAAAAGATTATAGATGTTATCTATATTTTTCCATTTCCATTCCTAAAGTAATATGGCAACCAGATGTAGTAATGTTTCATTAATCATGATGTCCTCTTAAAACCTGTAGATTTATTTTTGACCAATTTGAAAAGAAAATTGAAGAATTTACAAATAATGGAAAACAAAGAATCGATTTTTGCTCAGTTCCAACTATGACATTAACTCAAAACCTCATTCGTATACACGATTCACTGCAATAATCGGGAACAAGGAGATGTACATAATTGGCGAGCCATTGTTGACTGTGGTCGGAAGTTTTGGCCATCGAGGTCAATGGGCGATGATTTCGGGAAATGCTATATTATGGATTGGCTTGCCGATATTTTCAACAGCCAAGCGATGTCAGCCGATGTTGGATCCTAAATTTTTCATAATTTGACAATTGCTAGCGATGAAGTTGAGTGTGCAATAAAATAGTCCATGGAAAACCGAGGCACATTCAATCGCGCATGGTCACCATTGATAGATTATACGTGCTAGGAGTAAAGTAAAGAAGGCCCTAGGAGCTCAAGCAAATATGATGCTAAAAACCTTCAAAATAAAATTCCAAACCGTCCTAGTTGGTGAGACTTTTGTCACTCTAATACTCGTGTTCAGCATGGCCACCCAAAAATACGCAACTTTCTTACCGTGATGATAAAAGAAGTTAATGATATTTTAAATTGGGGACATTATGTATGACAGTAACTTCGATTTAATATGTACATTAAATCGTATTTCAATGTCCGTCACGCAGATCTTATCTTTATTCCTGACATTCGAAATCAAGATATTAGTCAACGTGAATTAGAAACCAACAACTCAATTTCGGGAGGCTGGGGACTTAAACAATATAACGCCGCACGGTGGATCGAGTCAATAGGAGAGGTCGGACAAAATTTGGGAACTTTAAATGCTGATAACTCCATTTATACAACACTTTGAAGTTCTAAAAATGGTTTCCTAGTGAACTTTTCTTCTAGAGGCACCCCTTAAAATTCAAAATGCGACGAAATAAACATCAAAACTTGCAGTTTCAGTCAAAAATTTCATGTTCGACCTCTCTGATTGACTCAATTCACCGTGTGCCGATGGAAACATACTAACAATCCCTGAAGAGTCCTGTGCTAGTGGATTAATTTGGATATAGAGGCGCGTAGCAATTATTAAAAAGATATTTTAAATTTTAAGTGTCTGACATTAAGCTTTATCTAATTATGCAATGCGTTTTTAGGTTTGCCTCTTTCTTTAAAATTTGAGCCAATATTGACCGAAAACCATTACACATTCGTCAGGGGGCGGTCATTATTAACCTTGCAAGTTATTTGAACATTTACCTGAATTTTTGCCAGTGACATCAATGCACGGTCAGTATTGACATTTTCCCACATTTGAATTTTCACCCGCACTAAAAAAAGTCCAATTGTAAGAGCCAAACTTTTGGTGTTTCAGATCGCTCAAACTATTCAGTTCTTCAAAGCGAAGTAACGGTTTTTTGGATAAAAAGTTCGATTCGCGTGACCGAACATTTTTCATTAGCGAAATGTCCGATCTCATGAAGCAAATACTCGGTGTGACAAATCGAAAGCTTAGTTTGACAAACCATAGTTTGATTGCATAGAATACATCACGTTCGTCTAATGCGATCGAAATTTGTTTCAAGTGGGTCAGCGACCGGTCAATGACATCGGCAAATTTTTCAACATTACAACATACGCTCTGCTCTCTTTGAGAGGAGCGTAACTTTTAAAACACTCTGTATGTCAGGAATGAGGTGGGTCTCAAATTTCCCGAAGCTCTGCCAAACAATGCGAGTTTTTGTGCACCACTTCGTTTGAATTTTAAATCCGCTAGAGGCTGCTTAATCGCACAGCTCCTTTCGCATCAAACTTGTTAAAATTTGTGCGTCTAATTCGCGTTTATTACGTAAATTTTAAAACTTGTTTGATCCAACGAGTGCAAGATACTTTGGAGTCGTTGCGGCTAAAATTTTATTAAAATGGAAACATAAGAAAAATCTTTGAAACATGTTTTGGTTTGAGATATCTGAGTATGAAATTACATCTTACTAGCTGAGGTTCATGAAAAAAAAAATGTTTAAGTGTACCAGTGAATGTGCGAGCTCTTGTTATTATTCTCCTTAAACCCGTGAATGAGAGTTTTAGTTTATTTTAAGTCATAATTTAAGTTTCAAGTGCTATCAGATCTACTAGTTGCAACCTAGGTAAGCACAGCATGAAGCTGGTGTATCTTACTTACCAATATCTTCTTTCTTCCACATTTCTCCTCCCTTTTTTCTAATTTTCATCTTAATTTTGTAATGATCACTGGATTTTTCCCTCCTTTTTGTGATCGCAAAACTATACACTCATCACGTTTTTGGGACGCTGTTCTGGCAGTATAAAGTTCAGGTTTGTTCAATACTCACAAAAAATAGTCATTAACACCAGTACTCTTTGTGTGGTGTTATCTCCTAAACTTTTCTTTTTTTGTTGGCACCAAAGACGTTGATGAGGGAAGTAAGTTGCATAAATATGAATTCCAAAGAGATGGCAAATCTCATCAAACATTTTAACTCTAAAAACAGACACAAAAGACACATCCGTAGTCATAATAAATTAAAAATTTTAGCTTAAAAATGTAGTTTTGAAAAAAGCCAACAAAATTTTGTAATTTTCCGTGTATATTTTTGGGTCCAAACTTGCGTTGCTAAAATGTAGAAATTTGCTCTCCTTTGATACATAATACACCACTAGACAGTGGTGGCAAGTCATTTTTCCTAAAACATTTTTTCCTACTGCAATTTTTCCTAATACCTTTTTCCCACTCGTTTTTTGTCCCATCACAGTTAGTCCTACGAGTGAGATGTCCTAATGGCTTTTTTCCTAGGGGCATTTGTCCTAAATTCAATTTTAAAACTAGGGGATCGAGAAAGTAAAAAAACAACAAAGGTACCTCACAAGTTAAAGTTGTGGCCGCATGCCCGTAAGTAGTGGAGCTTCATCCTCCTCCTTATATTGAGAGTATAGGGGTTCAGCTTGTGATGTCTCCTGTTCACGCGCTTGTATTCGGCTCGCTGAGAAAACTTTACTCTTTCTGAAAAATTTTCCTCTACTCTACTCATGTTTACGTTTCAAAATTATTATTGGATTATTAGGACAAACATCCTTAGGAAAAATGCCAGTGGGACATCTCACTCGTAGGACTTACTGTAATGGGACAAAAAACGAGTAGGAAAAAAGTATTAGGAAAACCTGATGTAGGAAAAAAAAATTTAGGAAAAATGACCTAGCACCCTAGACAATATAAACATTAAACATTACATCACATTTTCATCTCTTAGAATTTCACTCAAAACACGTATCACACACGCTAACAGGATATAAACGTTCATAGTTTACATTTTCAAATGTAGATTCAAACTTTCCGCTCGAGACAAGATCATGCTATACTTAATTAACACCGTCATTTCTTGACTCATGAGCTAAGCTCGAATATTTCTAATGTATTCATCGTGTTCTACGCTAAAAATTGATGAGCTAACTGCAATAAAATGGTTAATTTCGTATGCCCTGTTCAGTGGTCCATTGAACAAAACCGGTTGCAACTAATCTCCAAGAATACTGCCGCACTAAGGAAAAACGTTGTATTAGCAGTAGATTTTTGCCAAGTTTTTTTAGAAATTGTTTATTTTGGAAGAAATTTATCCACATTTTCCCTTGAAATTTAAAAATATTTTAGATGAAAATGCGCTGGAAAAACTGGAAAAAAAATATGTTTAAGTTTTCTTGGAAATTTTTAATTGTAAAAAAAATCGAGCAAAGTCTGAAGGCTCTTACGGCGTTCTTCCTTTTTAGGACATTTCGTCAACGATTTTTTGTCCGCGCACCTGTTATTTCTGGTAGTTTATGTCCACTTGTTTTTTCGGCGGGGGAGTTTTGGTCCACCTACCAATTGAGACCCAAAGTTAATTGGTCCATTTGTAAGTACAAACGGCAATTGCCCACGACGTTTTTGAATGAAAATTTTGTATAAAACGTCATGAAAGAATGAAGGTTTGCTTGTTTTTCTTTGTTTGTTTGTTCGTTTGGGCAAACAAGGAAAAATATATAATTGAGATTTTTGGTTAAAAAGGGGGAGGGGGCGTCAATTCCATGGGGGAAAATTCACTTAAACTCTCTACACCTCTTTGGTGCAAGAGGAATTAATTATCTTTCAAGAAAATCCCATCTTGTGACACCTGAGCCGGATAAACCTCTTGATTTGCCGCAGCTAAACGCTCTTAGATTTTTCCTGTGTACGATAATTTGGCGACGGCGCGGCGTCGGCGTGCCGCGGCGCCTCGAGCTACTATTTCGCCAGGTGTTCCACATATCATACGAGATTGGAAGTACTCCAACGTGCACCATGACCATGATCGATGGCATCTTTCAAAAGCACGAAGTTCCTTCGCAAATTAAATCTAGTGACGACGACACAAATAGAGCGGTAGTCAAAAAGCTTATTAAATCCTAGCATTTGTATTCAATAACGTTTAGCATAAGTTTACAACTTCATTACAGGAAAAAGTGACTTGATTCAAGCAGAAATATGCTCAAATTTACCGCTGAGAAGATTTCCCTATGAATCAATTAAAAAAATAATGCTCGTTTGAAGAAGAAAGGGTGCCTCTGTAAAAAGAAAAGTAACTTATAATAAGCAAAAACCCGCTTTCATTCAGCTGTTTTATTCTTGATTTAAAATTCAAAATAAAATCTTCTTGATATGCGATACTCAAGAATATTTCCGCCTAAATGTAGTCACTTTTCTCTATAATGGAATAAAAAAAATATGCTAAACATTATTAATTACGGATGCTAGGACTTGGTGAGTTATCGGACTACCGCTCTCTTTTTGTGCTGAAGCATCTTGATTTATTTTGCGAGGAAAGCTCCGCACACTTGAAGGATACCTGTCATTCTTAAACTATTCTATTTCTAGTCTTGGAGTCCCTTCAATTTCGTATTATAATGTGCAACAACTTTGTTGCAAAATAATTGCTCGAAGCGCCGTGGCACGCCGCGGCGCGGCGTGCGAAGGACGAGGGCGACCAGCGCGACATGCTCATTGGCGCCTACAAACCTAAGAGGGATACTTCACGCATTGCGCAATGCGTGAAGTATCCCTGTTAGGTTTGTAGGCGCTAGTGCGCGCTGATAGCACACCCGCCCGCGCGCCGCTCCGCTGTGTGTTTGGCTCAAACATTTAAACTCGCGGAGTCAGCGTTTTTCAACTCATGATTTTGAAACGTTTGACCACTCTGCATGGATTATTCTTATTTATATTGATGAAAAAAATATGTATTAAAGGAAAATACAATGAGTGTTTTGTAAATATTGAGGTATAGTTCCGTGTCCAATTTAATGATTTTTAAAGCTCTTAAATATTTTATAATGTGTGCTTTTACTGTGCTGCAGCGTAGAGTACGCGTAACTGAATGCTCGAAATTGGACGTTTTAAATAAATTGAATGTAGGTACAACTTTTTAGCCCTGGCACCTCCCACTGCATGACTTCTTTTTATTCATTATCTATCGTTCAGCCTGTCAAAATTGCGAAGATTGCGGCAATAAATCGAGCGTTCATTAACGGTTTGAAAGCCGAGGGATACGGGGTGAGACAGAAAAATGAAATGAACAGTTTGTTCTACATGGAGGTAATCTACATATGATTTGCTATCAAGCGGAAATGAACCAATCTCGCCATAAGCAGCTATGCATCTATATATCATTGTATACATGAATCATACTGACGAACCAGTCAACTCGCTAAACCTAATCTTCATTCAATCGAGCCATCAATAATCAAAACTGAGAGTACCGGGGTCATTGACCCACGTGCGGAAATTTTTGAATCCATAATGAGGCAATGCGTTGAACTTTTCTTAGAACTTAAAGACGAGGTTCTCTACAAGATGCTTATATTCTTTTAAAAAGTGCACTGAACGGTAGGAAAGTCTAAATTTACCTCTGAGCATACAGTACGAAGGTACACAATAGAAATATGTTAAAATCAGTTATGATTTGTTGAGAAAAATCAACTGAAATCTTTAGTAGCCTAAGGCTCAATCAATGTATTTCACACGAAAGGCAAACCCAGTTCGGCGTTCTTTGCAGTGGCGTGGCGTGCTTCGCGATATATCGATTGTTATGCCATTTAAACCTATGTAAAATGATCGATAATCAGGGTGTTCGCAGCGAACACGTTAATAATCGATTCTTTACCATAGGTTTAAATGGCATAACAATCGATACATCGCAAAGCACGCCACGCCACTGGTTCTTTGAATCGGCACATCTCTCTCCTCTGCATTGAGAAGTTGTTTTCGAGAGAAATGTTTTCTCTTTCGATCAACTAGTTGGTGCATAAGAGAGGAATGTATCCGCTCCTAAGAATTAACTAGTTGCTCGGGAGAGAAAACATTTTTCTGCTTCGCACAGAGTAAGTATTTAGGGGAGATAGTGGAGCTATATTTTCTCTCCTGTACTCACAATGTTCCTCCATGGCGCTTAGTTTCGTTTGACAGAACGCGCTATTCGGGACTCTAACATCCTCAAAAGGAACTAAAATTAGCGATTCATTTCGTTTAGCAGAAATGCGTCTAATTACGTAGACAGTAATTCATTTTCCCTCAATATTAGGTTCAGGGTAAAATTTTAAAAGGAATATCTTTCAAAAAGAACCTGGAATTGAAGCCTTTAAACACGTTTTAATTTTGCCAGGGACTCTCAAAATCGGTTGCAACAGTCAAAATTCGTTAAAACTCTTCGATTTTGGATATTTTAGACGATTCATTTTAGAATTCATTTCTGGGACTCATTCTGAGGTAAAAATAGCAATACTCTGAGGACTTGAAAAGTTTATGTCGATACTTGAAGAAGAGAGAAGCATCTGTCGTGAAAGTCTCCACAACTGATCAAGAAGAACAAAGGCAGTGGCATTTTTGGTTCCTCGGCCAGTGACCAGGAATGTTTTTGGTTTTGCAAGGCGGTGCACAAATTGTCACGTAGGCAGGAAGGCTCCAAAATGGAACGGAGTATACCCAATCAAGTAAAAACCGTGCATTATTACGTCAAAATCTATCAATGAAACCTCGCAGTAAACCCAACTCTTTTTCCACTTCTTTCCTCTTTAGGTTTCTGTTGTCGGACCGAACTTCAAGGCTGTGAAAAATGGGGGTCGATGTTGTTATATCTGGAGTTGCTGGAACATTTCCAGAGTGCAAGAATATTCCTCAGTTCGAGGATGCTCTATTCAAAAAAGCACATCTCGTTACGGAAGATGATCGAAAATGGGCAACAAGTAAGTAGCTTCAAGTTTCACCAATAACCTGATTCTACAAAATCTGCTTCACACAGAACGACCATAGGAGTCGCCAAAAGAGGAAAAATGTTTGATGTTGAGTCGATGTTGTTTTAAAGTTACTAAAGATTCGCAAAGCAGGTTTTTCCCAAACAAACCTTCAATTATCTCTGAAAATTTGACGGACAGTGTATCAAGTAATATTCGCTTGATTATAGAAAATGAGTGTGAATTTCGAAAACAGCCTTTTTTGTTTTCACCATTGCTACGTGCGAAAAGATGTAAGAGGTTGATGTTTCCAGAAATGCACTTTGATGGATCCTTTGAACATAAAAAATTTATGATGGAAATCTATGAGGTACAGGACTACTCGCCATAAATTCATTTTTCCTACATAAACTTCGTCAAAAGGTCGTTAACGCGAATGAATTCGTAAAAAAGTAAAATATGAATTTTACAAAAAAAAAAAAAAAAAAAAAAAAACACTAGAGGTATGTATACGTACATGTTCTTCTAGTTTGGTATTTAACATGTGCAATTAATTTATTGATTTCCAGAAACTGATCTGCCTGGGCATTGTGGTAAAGCTATTTCTCACGAGGAATTCGATGCTTTATTTTTCAAAGTCCCTTTCAGTTTACCCGCTACCATGGAGCCTGTAACAAAGAAAGCCTTGGAAACAAGCATTGAGGCTATCATCGATGCAGGTTAGTCAAACGCCTTAGCACGCCCCTACACTGATTTGGTCGACTTTTTAGAATTAATTTTACGAATTAGAGTGAAGATATCAGTGGATAAAATATTAGATCTAATCTCTTCGTTACACGATCATCATTGAATTTTCCCCCGCTAAATGAATAATGCACCGCTTTATAAACTTGTGTAAAAGCTGTCCTTAAAAAACGGAACGCTCTAGAAGAGGGGGAGGGGTTAAGGAGAACCTTACGCCATTAATATGCTTAAGGATAAAGACCTACAACCCAAAAGCGTCGGAAAGAGGGAGAAAGGTCGAAAAATCCGAAATCTATAGCAAGTATTTACGTATTTTACAAAATTTATGTTTATTACCCTGAGCTCAAAATAATGTTTTTGATTCCTACAGGAGTGAATCCGAAGTCGTTAGCAGGCACACGAACTGCCGTTTATTGCCTGTATGACTTCAGCGAGTTCGAAATGAGCATACCAAAAGCTCAAACTCAGAGGGCACTGGTTGGCATCGCTCGGTGTTTCTCTGCAAATAGACTTTCGTTCGCTATGGATTTACAAGGTTTGTTCCAAAACTGCACGGTAAGAAAGCGTAACAAAAAGTTTGTGTTAGTACGGGAAGTAGAACATAAAGAAACGTACCACCTTGGTTAACTCCTTTTTATTAGTTTTAATTTTGGTTAAAAGTGACGAAATAATTTGGCTGAAAAACTAGAAAACCGTAAATGCTTTAGAAAAAAAAACTCTATAATTTTGACGAACTTAAAGGTAGGTGTGCATGCAAGCCTACCTTCAATTATTTTACAAAGCTTGGAGAAACCATTTTTTTATATACTGTACTTTTTGAAGCAGCAGATTATTTTAATCTCTCGTAAGGATTCATTAATAGAGTTAAAATACTGTATACTTCAGGTTAGCAATCTATGTTGCATCTATTTTACGATGCTTTGTTCAATGTTTTCTCAAACTTTCCCCAACCACGGTGTGAACCATATTGTCATATCCCAGACGCAAGGAACGCAACTCCACCCAAGGTCGCATAATTGACTCAAACGATTTCATTTTTTCTACAAAAACTGTGCAATTTGTATCCAAAATCTGTCTAACTTTCTTATGTGATTAGCAGAAAAATCAGCAAAATTTTCGATCGGAAATGTCCAATATTCTCCTAATTAAAATGCAATTACTGAGGGGAAAATTCGTAACATTGGAAAGTAGTTACGTTTCTCCGTGAAGGAAGCGACGATATAAGGACTTCTCAAAATAAAAACGCTGCTTAAAAAACGATTATGAATATTCGGACCAAAGTTATGACAATCAGGCTTCTGAATCGGAAATGGAGATGTTGAATGTGTGAGGAATTTGCGATTTGACCATTGATTCTTTTGTAAAAGTTCGCGAGAAACACGATGGTGCCACTGGTTTTCTCTGAAATCATCTTCCAAGCTCAAAAAAAGCTCTCAAAGTGAGGCCAAAATGGAAGGGATATCCCACCTTACCCTGAGAGTCCACCTCTACATCAAGACAAACTCTCCATGCAAAGGTAGGGAGCAAATACATTAGCGGTGATGCCGTGTTTTCAGTTTTGGAGTCCCCAAATAAAGTGGCAGCCCTGTCAATGTATTTGCTCTCTATCTTTACATGGAGAGTTTGTTTTGATGTAGAGGTGGACTCTCAGGGTAGGGTGGGATATCCCCTCCATTTTGGCCTCACTTTGAGAGCTTTTTTTGAGCTTGGGAGTTGATTTCAGAGAAAACCAGTGACACCACCGTGTTTCTCGCGAACTTTTACGTAAGAATCAATGGTCAAACCGCAAATCCCTCACACATGCAACATCTTCATTGTTCTTATTGTTATTGCGAGGGTTTGGCGTGTTCCAGGTCCCAGCTACAGTGCACAAGGGGGATACGGCTCCTTATGTCATTTCATGGGCGAGGCGAAACTGCAAATAGAAGCAGGACTCATAGACGCAGCGGTGATTGCATGTGGTAACTTCATTCTGTCAAAGCGCTCCTTGATCGTTCTACGAGATATGGGCTTGATGGCTGATGATGGAGAGTGCAGAGCATTCGACGAAAATGGTACATCAACTTCTCCATACTTTTCAATAATGTGCAATGATATGCTATAATTTGCAATAATGTACGATAATGTGCAATAATGTGCGATAATGTGCGATAATGAGCAATAATTTACGATGGTGCACCGAGAAAAATGTCCCTTAAAACATCAGGAGAATGCCGTGTGCCGTGATAGAGAGACCATGCACAAATCCACCCGTTTTTGAACCTCGAGATATGGGGGAGGGGGGAGGGTTGTAAGTCCTAGATTTTCACTCATTTCTGAAGCTTTTTTAAAAGTCAAATTCCGACTGTAATATGTGACCTGATGTAGAAATCGAAGCGCGGTTTGCGGTGATTACTTTAACTGTTTCTCGTGTACTTTTCTGCATCTTTCACGGACCTCCACCCGGCTTTTCCGGAAAGAGGCGCTTTATCTTTACAAGATGTGCACAAAAAATGGATACTTGTCATTATCTCGAGAACAGATGCAGATATTAAAACTTAAAATGTGATGAAATAAACCTCAAAATTTGCAGTTTCAGTCAAAAATTTTATGTCCGACCTCTTTGATTCACTCGATCCATTGTGCCACGCACCAAATCGTGTCTTTGAGAAGACAAGAGATCGGAGTCGTTCTAAATTCAGTCAGTCAAAAATTTAAAGTTGAGGGAATCTATTTCCAATGTAAAAAAGGAAAAAAAAAATACCATGGCATTCTTCATAGTAAAACATAATGGAGCTGGACTTTGATGCTTTCAGCTCACGGTTATGCGCTGAGCGAGGGGTGTGTGGCGTTTTTCCTACAACGAGCTACGGACGCCCGTCGACATTGGGCGACAGTCGTCGGAGGCTCGCAAAAGTTCCTCGGGACCAAAAAGGGCAACGTTCTCGCCTTTGACGAGGGGCCCGTCAAAGAGATGATGCGCGAGCTTTACTTCAAGTGGAACGTCGACCCCGCTGACGTTGGATACATTGAAGCGGATGGCTGTGGAATCAAAGTTAGTATGAATCATAGACGTTCATTCAGTTTGTATGTGGCCGTGTAAAATAGCGCCTTCATTTTTTAATATGCAACATAGGCATCCGCAAAGCACGATTAGTTGCGGTTAGGCGTCGTCACGGACACAGCCGCTTGACATTTGGGGCAGAAAAGACAGCTCGCCTTCCTTTTCTTGAATATGCAACACGGACATCCGTTAAGCACAAATAGTTGCATTTAAGTGCATGAATAGACCGCGTTCAGTAGAAAACCAACAAGCCAAGCCACATCAAATATTGCCAACTTTAATTAGGAAATTTAATTTTTTATGATAGAACGTTTGGGCAGATTCCTCAGAGAATTTTAAGGAATTTGCCTCGCACTTTGCAGATAATTCATTGTTTGCACAAAAATTGGCAAATCCGTTTCTCTGTAAAAAAAACTAATTGCTCGGTTAAATTTAGCAATAGCTGCTGTAGCTTGGTTCCTTTCTGCTTACAGACTGGTTGAAGGGGTATTTCTAATATACATTTTTTATGATATTTCGATGACCCTTTTTCGAAATTTTGAGAGCATTGTGTAAAGTTGCGTTTCCGAAATCAAGTGGCTGATTTAAACGTTAAAGATAGGTTCAACTCCGAGGAATTTAATTTCCAGTCAACTTTCAATTTCAGGATACAGACAAAAAGGAGGCCGACATCATTGCGGATGTTTTTTGTCGCAAACGTAGGGAGCCACTCCTTGTTGGGTCGGTGAAATCCAACACGGGGCATGCAGAGTCGGCTGCGAGCGCTTTTGGAACGGTCAAAGCTATGATAACTTTTCAAAACTCTAAAATTCCTCCGAATATCAACATAACCTCGCCAATTCCCGAGTTGACATCCAGAGGAATCAAGGTGAGATCATTTTTGATTATTTTAAGGAGAAGAATAAGGGTATCCAATGGAGATGTTTCATGTGTGAGGGATTTGCGATTTGACCATTGATTCTAATGTATGAATTCGCGAGAATCACGATGGTGCCACTGGTTTTCTCCGAAATCATCTCCCAAGCTCAAAAAAAGCTCTCAAAGTGAGGCCAAAATGGAGGGGGTATCCCACGCTATCCCGAGAGTCCACATCTACATAAAACAAACTCTCCATGCAAAGATAGGGAGCAAATGCATTGACAGGGCTGCCACTTTAATTGGGGACTCCAAAACTGAAAACACGGCAACCCTGCTAATGTATTTGCTCCCTATCTTTGCATGGAGAGTTTGTTTTGATGTAGAGGTGGACTCTCAGGGTAGGGTGGGATATCCCCTCCATTTTGGCCTCACTTTGAGAGCTTTTTTTGAGCTTGGGAGATGATTTCAAAGAAAACCAGTGGCACCATCGTGTTTCTCGCGAACTTTTACTTAAGAATCCATGGTCAAATCGAAAATCCCTCACACATGCAACATCTCCATTGCGCTCCGTGTTACAAGTCTCCAAATGGATATTGCCTAGTGCGGCAGGAGATTTATCTTGGTCAACAAAAGGCACAGTTTCGAGAATCCCATTCCTTCGCAGGCGCTCACTCAATGTGGCGGGAGGTTACTGGAAGTCACTTTCCGCCGCAAGAAGCTGCACAATGTGGACTTCCACCGGGGGCATGTTTTGTTTTTTAAAAATAAAAGAAATCAACAGTTTTTTTGAATTTTTCTGCGAGAGCGTTTCTCTCTTTTAAAAATGTATACAGAACAATTCAATGAAACATGCTGATTTTAAAAATAATAAAGTAAATAAAAAAAAATGAATATACATGAAACAAAAACAAAATGTAGAATAATCGTAGATTTTAAACGGTGGAATGGATGTACGCGTGTTTTAAATTTATTCATCGTTATACTCTCTACGTCAGGAAACGGAAAACAACCTTTAACGAAATTGGTGAAACACTAAACGCACTTTGTAGGAACTCCCTGCATGCCTACATTCAGTTCCGCGGATAAAAATCAATAGTTTTCAACTAGTAAAATCGCAATCGAATATTCTTCGTTCTTTACTTTATTTAAAATACTCCCTTAATTTTAATGCAAAAATATTAGTTTTTATTTGTTGTGTTTTTTTTTTAAAAAAAGAAAATCACTCTGCTTTCTTTTCACATAGCATTAGATTGAGTGACAATTTCTCTTGGATTGTATACGCTGACTTTCCGTGTGTCGTTAGTATTTGCCAGAATTACTAAAATCTATCTCGCGACGCGATGAGAATGGGCCAAGAATACATGTAGGTCAAATGAGTTTTCCTTTTTGCAGGTTGTAACCGAGGAAACTCCGTACAAAGGAGACTTGATTGGTATTAATTCAATTGGTCAATTTGGGGACTTTGGACACCTACTGCTAAAGGCCAGTGCCAAGTAAGTAACAACAGTAGATTTAGCAGTTGATCTGAAGGAAGGATTTGGTATAAAGGGTTGCCAATCAAGCAAATTTCACTAGAAAATTAAGTGGCACGATCTTACAAAAGTGTAAGAAAAATATTGTTAACTTTCTCCTGAAAATTCGGGAGAGCTATTGGATTATGCGTTCAATTTAAAACGGCTCTAGAACGAAGTGCTTCGACTGCGTTCCTAATGATTAACGTGAATTAAAGTTACGACTACGTTTAAATACAACTCCTTCTCTTTACTTTTAATATATATAGCGTGATTTAAAATATAAGAGTGATCTTCTCAACTTCCCCTGCACCAGAGCTTTTAGCAGAGCGGAAAATCTTATCATTGTTAAACAAAGTTAGTGAATGTTGAATTGCTGCAAAATAATGTAGAATTTAGACACTTTTTTTCACTACGTATCCTACAATCAGTGAATTACAAAAGGTCGAACTGTTCATAGGAAATCTTCAACAATGCAGATCAAAGAATCGCTGCCCCATATGGTACTTCTGTCGTCTCGCACAGAATCAGGGATAGAAGAAATCAAGAGACAAATCAGAAATACGAAAATCACCCCAGAATTTGCCGCTTTAGTGAATGGAGTGTTCAGCCAGGAAGTGCAAAACCACATGTACAGATGTTACGCAATCGTGCCACCAGATAGCGCCAAAATCACAATCGAATCTGAGGTACCAACTAGCCCGTTTCCTTAATATGTACACTAATTTTACTTCTCAGTCTTTTTATTACAGATTTGAATCGGGATTTGCTTGGGAGTCTAAGTGCGCTCTGTTACGCTGAGACAGTGGCTCGACCAATCTAATTATTTGAATCTCCAAAATAATGTCAGATTCTCATTCACAGCTATAAGAAATAAATTAGATTTCAGAAATAATTTGAGCCCATCAGAAATTATCGAAAGAGCCTTCTTACGATCTAAACTTTCGTTAAGCTTTTTAATCTGCATATCGACAAAATCTGTCCAAATTTGACTATCTGTCTTGGCATTTTATGAAATGCCTGATTTGACTAATTGGTCTGCGACACATAAAAAAAACTTGAGGTCCAGCTGCCGAAGTTCGGGTCACACATCTGAAGTACTTCGGCACATCGGTTAACTCCATGGAAGTTTGAACCGAATTATACCGAACTAATTCAAATATGTAACCCGCACTTCGGCAACTAGACCTCAAGTTTTCTGATGCACGATCCAGAAACTTCAGAGATCCCACTGGTAAAAAAAACCTCTTGGTTCAAGAGTGCAGTTTCTTGTCGCCGGATTTAAGAGTCTGGACTCTTGTTTCAATGCAAAATTCGCTTGAATCAATGCAAAATCCGCTTGAATCAATGCAAAATCCGCTTGAATCAATGCAAAATCCGCTTGAAACAAGAGTTCAAGACTCTTAAATCCGGCGACAAGAAACTGCACTCTTAAGTCAATGCATTGCGGCATTGATCCAAGAGGTTTTTTTTACCAGTGCATATGACTTGAATTTTGGGTCCCATGCGCGAATTTTTTCCTCCGCATTATGCAATTAACATGATTTTTGTGCAATTTTACCTCTAAGAAATACACTCAGGTGGCTGTATCTTTTGTATGCGACGGAGTTATTCCTGAAAAGATGGCAAATGCCAGTTCTATACTATACCACATTCATAGCTTTGCTAAAATTGTCTATTTGCTATAAGAAAACGGTTTGAGTACTTAAAACGCATATCCGGTTTTGCAGAGAGCAGATGGTGGCCAGAGGCCAATCTGGTGGGTGTTCTCGGGAATGGGCTCTCAATGGACCGCTATGGGTGCTCGCCTGATGCATATCCCAATCTTTCATGACGTCATCAATAGGTGCGACGAAGTTCTTGCACCCCTAGGCGTGGACATCAAGCATGTCCTGACCTCGACTGATGAGGGCATCTTTGATAATGTTTTGAACGCATTCGTTGGTATTACTGCTTGTCAGGTAAGCCGTAGGACTTATTGAAATTTCAATTTTATCTTTGAAAATTGCGAGCGCGTAATTTTCTCCATTGAATTATCACCAAAAGCGGTCAGTGATAATGTGCCTCTACTAGTTATTCTTGTGGCACTAAGGAAAACACGAAGAGGGATAAACCTATTTGAAGAACAATGTGGAGAAATGGTGCTGGATCCACACCATTTTGCAGGGTAAACAAAGCCAAGAAATTCCAAAAATTAATGATTTTATGATTTAATGATCCAAAATTAATGATTCTTGGTGTGTAAATTCAAACCACCCTCTCATGAAAACTCAATGCTCCACGTGACTCACATTGCGCGCTAAACGTTTATCATGACAGTCTCGGCAATATAAAAATCTGGCAACCTCAATCTTGACGCTTTGGCTCAGCTATAGCAAATTGCTTATAGTTTGAACGACACATGGTGGGAAATGAACATTGCTCGATTGAGAAGCTTGCTGAAACCGTTGTAGTGCGCGATTTGACTCACGTAGAGCTTTGAGTTTCTTGTGAGCGGGCAGTTCAAATTCCTTGTAGCCAGTGTAAAATGAAAACGTTAAAATCTTCATTAAGAGTTGGTTTTAGTCATTTTAATTGCGAGAATCGTGTTCTGCGTGAAATTTTGGTTAAGGAACTTACATCAGAATCCTTTAATTCGTACCTTGTCTAGTGGCCCATTCAAAATTCCCGTAACCAATGTAAAATAAAAACGTTAATACCTTAGTTAGGAGTTGATCTCAGTAATTTGCAATTCAAATTTCTACGTGAACTTCTAATTTTGAAACATGTATCAGAATGCTTAAATTCGTACCTTGTCTAGTGGTCCATTGTACGCTGATTCCAGATAGGATTGGTTGAGATATTAAGAGCGTTGAAGTTGGAGCCCGCAGGGATGGTGGGCCATTCTGTGGGAGAGTTGGGGTGTGCTTACGCCGATAACTGTCTGACTCTTAAGCAAGCCATTTTAGCTGCGCACGCACGTGGCAGAGCGTCTCAAGAATCAACGCTGATCAAAGGGATGATGGCTGCTGTCGGTATGTTATAGTCACAAATCCTAACATTTTCAACGTGTTTACTCTTTGATAGTGAATGAGGGTTTTTTAATAAAAAACAAGAAGAAAAAATCCAACATGAGTATGTTGGAAAAGCGTGCCGAATAATTGAAATGTTGGACAAATACCTCTTATTTTCACGTCTTTGCTTTTTGCATCAATTGGTACTTTTTGCTAAATTTGGGAGAAAATATTGATTCATGAACGTTGAATGTAAATTAATTTTAAAGATTCCGTCCAATTATCTTGATTTTAAGCTGATATGCGGCATTTGCGCACGACCGTGATTTGGGCGAACTGCCGTGCATCGAAATCGCGTTGAGTTAATCTCTTTGGATTTCGAACTGTAACTTCTCTCCTATTCGGCCGATTTGTACAAATGAGGTCTCTTTTTATTTGTACTTCAACGGAAAGTAAAGAAAAACTCGCTAAATAGACGGAAAACAATTTTTGAGAAAATTTGGTGGATCCTGGCATCACGGTGAATGGTTAATCGGTTAATCGCCTCGCCGTCTTTTATTGCCTTGCTCGAAACCGGACACCCAAAGCTATATCGCGAGATAACTGTAGTGGTTTAAGTGGATTTCGGCAGGGGCCATGGTTAGTACATAGTATAATGAGTCACGAGGCTCATCACAGATTGCACTTACAGTGCAAGACGCTCATTGGCTATAGAGTTTTGGCGGGAAAGAAGGTTCTAGAGTTGAGTCCTCCGAGCGTAAGAAAGCTCCTATGAGGTTTCTGTCAAATTGAATAATACGGTTTTGACAGAAAAACGTTCTCAAGGGTTTCCAATTAGCAGTTCATTAGAGTTTTTGGTAAAAGACCAGGGCTGTGACAGTGTAATGGTTCAAAGACAAAGAAACGGGTGCGAGGAAAAAAGTATTTGGACGACCCGTTGAATAGCATTGGTTGATCTGTGTGCTGTACTATGGTACATCCGAGTGATTTCAAAAAGCGAGCGCTACTGGCACGCTTAAAAATGAAGAAAAAAGGGAAAACAATCGGAAACTGTAATACAAACGGAAAAGCGCTCAGCGGTCAGTGATTTTTTTTTAATCAACACATGCATTCTACAGGATTGTCACAACTACTGAATATGATCTCCAGTATCCATTGACATTGTCTAGATTAGTTTACATGGTGTTGAAGCTGGCAACATTGCCAATTAAGTCCAGCTGATGTTGAATAAAAATATATGTTTAGGTAAACTGTTCTGAAAAAAAAAAAAAAAAAAAAAAAAAACTGCGTGTAGTGAGCAAAAAATAAATTGAACTTTTATATGGCACATCTTGTAATTTTATTACATAATAATACTGATTGATATTGTTGGCCCCAACACATGGCTTAACTAGTTATATTTGGGCGTATTTCTGTCAAACAGAACTAAGCGCCAGAGGGGGAGGCAGGTAGAGAGGGGCCTGGATTGGCGGCGGAACCGGGCGTCGGGCTCATTCCGTCCTATACTCGCAATGCTTTTCCATGGCGCTTAGGTCCGTTTGATAGAACGCGCTATCCAGCATTCTAAATTCCTCACAAGGAACTCAAATTGGCGCTTAGTTCCATTTGACAGAAATACGTCCATTTAAAAGTAAAAAATGAAAATTTTCGCACCAAAATATATATTTCCCCTATTGAAGAAGAATAGATCTTCATCTCATACACTCATTTTAGTATTCACAACGTTTTGCATGTAGGATGAAGCGAATTGCATATTGTAGAGAACTGCTTGGTTGATGCGATGTCCCAGAATCATCGCCAAAATTGTCACCCATTCTATTGAAATGAAATGTATGAAATTCGAATAACTTTCAATATTCCTCATTATTTCACAATGCTTTAGAAACCCAACAGTTTCTTCTTAAAATAACCAATTAGAAATGGGGATTTTGGAACACCAGAACTGAGCGGTGTCTTTTCAGCATCCAGCGCCTCATATTATGATGTTGATACCTCGTTCTGCGTTTTTTTGTTGTGGAGAAATAATTAGGTGCCTAAACATTGCAATGACACCACCTCGAAATTTGTTTCTCTGGTTAAGTATTTTGGTTTTTCTCTCTTTTTTTATCAATTTAATACAGTTTATAGTAAAATTGCCAAATGTATCATTACAATACAAAATTGATCATTCGTCCATTAGGAATGGGTCATAGTGATATCATAAATCAACTACCGGAATCCATTGATGTTGCCTGTCGGAATTCCAGCTCGAGTTGCACAATATCTGGACCGGCGGAGGACGTCCAAAAATTCGTCTCGGAATTGTCATCCAAAGGCGTTTTTGCAAGGAGTGTGAACGTTGCAAACATCGCATACCACTCTCGATACATCCAACCTGCCGGACCGATCTTACTCAAATACTTGAAGGAGGTGAGCAAATCAATTCGCAAATTCTAAATAGGACTGATGAAATAATTTGTGACGATGTGAATGGATCTGTTATACACAAAAAAGTACACAAATGAATACATGTTGCTCTCGAGAGGTGTGATCGAATGAAATGCACAGTGACTACTTATGTAAATGTAATCTAGTATTCACTCTTGAACGCACGCTTCGCATGGTTTGAATCACGCATTTTCGAATTGCGCGCTCGACCACGAGCACGTTAATTCTTGTCAACATTGATAGACAAAGCAATAGATAAAGAATAAATAGGGAGTATGGATCAATATTATTGGTTGAAATGTGTGGTTGTTGCAGACCAAGAGGGTGAATAATAGACTAACTAAAGGATCTCTCGTGAGTTGCCGTTAGTTAGTCTATTACATAACTCCCTTGTGAATTTCAGCCACCCACTTCCACCAATAGGATGCCTTCATATCCTTTTTGTTTTCTTTGCCTATCGCTTTGTCTACCAATTTCAACAATGAGCACGCTGGATTACAGTGAGAGAGATTTGAGAAATAGAGAAATACTATAGCGAAATAGGAAGCAGGTGTATTTTTTATCAGTATGAGTACAGTATTTGCACCGCAGTTTTTAGTAGTGACTTAAACGCAGGATAGAAAAGATGCAAATTTACGCGATAGAAAACGATCAATGGTATCAATGGATCAATGGATACTAATCTGTGATTTGCGTTGCACAAACAAAATTTCCACTTTCCTAACAACCCTTAGCAGCTCGAAACTTCTTTTACACGCGAGGTTCCGAGTCCAATTACATCCCTCCTATTTTCGGCTATGTTGTTCACGCAATCCTTGAAGCACCACTTCAAAAAAGACCACAATAGGACCAACACACAATGGAAATAGAGTGATTTGATAACGGCGCAGAGACACAACTATTCGTACTTGGTGGATGTCCGTGTTGCATTCTGTAAAATTGAAGGCGCTACGGCGGAAAGCGTGAACTCGCAACGTTCTGCGTAGTAAGAAGCCAATTCTTCAAAATTTTCAAAGGAATCCGCACAAATTTTTTCTTGTAAAAAGTTATATTACTTCGGTACATTTGGCGATAGCTGATGGGGCTTGGTTCTTTTCTGCTAGACTTGGTTCATTTCTAACAGAATTTTTTCACTTTCAGGCCATTCCGGCAAAGACAAAAAGGTCAGGGAAATGGATCAGTAGTTCTATTCTAGAGAAGGACTGGGATTCAGACTTAGCCACCTACTGCTCTCCGGAGTACCTCACCAATAACCTGCTGAGCCCCGTTCTCTTCGAGGATGCCATCAAGTCGATACCATCAAACGCAGTTTTGATCGAGATCGGACCTCACGGCTTGCTCCAGGCCATCCTCAAACGCGCCATGACAAAAAAAGCCACCAATGTTCCACTTACGCACAGATCTAGTGAGGACGGTGTCAAATTCCTCTTGGAAGCTATCGGACAGTAAGTTTCCACAGTATTAGTATACCGAAAAGTTCATTTGAACTACTTTTGCAAATAAAAACGTCTATCTCCGGCTTATTTCAGTGCCAACAAATGTGGCATCAGTATTAATACGGAGGTAAAGAGGTTTTATGGAGTAGGTAGAAAGTTACGATTTGGACAGATCTTATTATTTTTTACTCATCTACAAGAATCAAGCATCAAAATACGCTTCTGTGGTCAGCGCAACTGACGCATTGACACTTTAATTTAATTCTATTAGGGAATCCTAAAAAAACGCAAACAAAGTTTGCCGGCACTGTTCCTACAGTCTTAAAAACAATTCACTCCAAACGCCTACATCATCATTGGTTTTGTGGTTTCATCATCATGTTGTTTTCCCATTTTTTAGGTTGTATCTACTAGGATTTGAGCTAGACGTATCGGCTCTCTATCCACCGGTGCAATTTCCGGTGCCGCTGGACACGCCCAGCCTTCAGCCTTTCGTCACGTGGGATCATACGGAGGAATACCACCTTCCGAAATATATGGTAACCTGCCCTGCTACGGAAAAATGCAGTATGTGAAAAATGACCCAAAATGCAACATTTTTTAACTGAAAAATATTCTCCTTGAAACCAAACAATTTTTTTTCGTATTTTTTAATATTTTCAAAAACAAAAATTGCAACATTTTTTAACTTAAACTTCATCACCACAAAAATTTGCCGATTTTTCTCCCGGGAAATCAATAAAAACCATCAAGTGATTTTTTGTGAAAGCCCTGTCAACACTACTAGCAAAAGTTCACGGAACTTTGCGCGAAAGTTAAGTTCCGTAAACCAATCTCTGTGTGGATAAGGCCCTCAATTTATAAGAAATGATCGCAAAAATTATGAAAGAACAAACATAAATGTGGTTTCACAATTTTAACTTCCACCGCCGCGCCGCGCTGACCGCACTGTGTTTGGCGCAATGCGTGAAGTATTCATGCAGTCTTGTAGGCGCTATGCATTTCACGTCAACCGCTGCTGACCGCACTGTGTTTGACGCAATGCGTGAAGTATTCGTGCAATCTTGTAGGAGCTAATATGTGTTACATACCGACCGTCGCGTCCGGGGCCTCTCCTTTTCATCTCAAGTCCTTGTCATCATTGCTCTCTACGCCCCGCCGTTCCAGGCCAAATCGCGGGTTTGCCTTCTCTCCTTACTCGACCAATTAAAGGTTCTGTCTCTTGTTTCACCGAAATAAGCAAAATTAAAAATTATTTTACTTTCAGGAATCGAGAGATTTTGTCGCATTTTCTAGCTTGTAATTTTTTTTCTGAATCCAATTCTTTTATACCTACATTTAAAAAAATTGCAAAATTTGCCGCCATGGGCCGCGGCCCACGTGGCCACCCTCTAAATTCGGCCCTGGACCCTTAATTTTTAGCGCTTATACCACTGCAGCAAGTAGCAACATATTTTCTTTATTCTGAGATTATGTGTTACTCTTTCTTAGTCAGTTGATTTTTTAATGATCAACTCATTAATGAATCAGAAATTAATTTTTTTACATGTAATTTGAGATTATTTCTACATTTAGTGGTCTTTTGTTATGACCTAAAATATCATTGCATCGTCTTTAACAATTAAACGAACAATAAATGACAGCATGTTTTAGTAAATGTCAGTAAGTTTTGTTTAATTTGTTTCAATGCGTCTGTTTTTTATATTTCACCCTCAGAGATGCATCGATGTGGATTATTTTTCAATTTCGGAGAAGTTTTTCACCCTGAAAGAAATTATGGACGTATTAAAGACTTACGAACGTGATGATTCTCCTGTTTCTCTCCTTTCCTTCTTCTTGGTAAGCTTTCTAATTTCTTTGCTTTGCAAAAAAAAAAAAATCTTTACACATTTGAAATCATATGTAAGGAGGGTTTGTGGCAGTTTGCAAGATTATTCATTTAAGATTTGTTTTACTACGTCTTTTTGCATGCAAACCAGATCTTCAGCCATTGAGGAACACTGCCCACAGATGAGAGAAATTTGAGAAACCAAGTTGAAAACCATGCAGATTGTGCTGTAAGGAGTGAATTTTAGACTTGTTCGATGTCATCGTGATTTTCGTGTAATTTCATTGATTGGAAATGTATTCACCTGCTTCATCTTTTGCTTGCAAAAGACTCTCCACCTCTAAAATTAGAATAACAATGTCGTTACCTCCTTTTCTTCAGATTGAAGTGTGGAAAATTTTCGGAGCTTTAGACAGCCGAGGATTTGAGAAGGTTCCTGTGGTTTTTGAAAATATTCAAATCTACTCAAAACTTGATCTCTCAGTTGAAGGTAATTTTTTATTTATTTTTTAGCCTGTGAGGCAGATTTTTCAACTCTTGATCCGTGAGTTAGTTTTTTACACCGCGATGCCCCAATTTTGGTTAGGAATCGAAAATTATGCAAAAATGACTGTCTTATGTTCTCTTACCTTCATTCGCTTATATCTCAACCAAACAGCTTGAAATTCCTTGTGCCTCATCCTTACGTATGTAGGAGCGAAAATCAGTCATTAAGAGTTGACTTGTATCACCCAATTATTTTCTTTAAAATAAATAACTCCGAAAACGAAGATTTTTTAAGTTCCAATGCGAAGATTCTCGTTCGTAGGGTCTCAGCGCGGTTACGCAAGGACGAAAATTCTCGCCCGTAAGAGTCAAAGGGTTAAGGTAAAAACTGAAACTTTTATCACACGTACACTGAAAAAAGTATCACACTCCCAACCATACTCCTGGCTGATCTTGATGCCAGATATAAGAGTAGTTGCACTTGCCAGAGGTATAGTTGATCCAACCACACTTTCGGCAGACTCAACCGTACTTCTAACCGGTGCAAATACACAGTCCATGTCGATCATACGAACGTATATTTGTCAAATGGAACTACTGACAATTAAGTAAGAAAGATGGGGTGTGCTCCAGACGAGCTGCATAAGAAACAATGTAAAAGTGGGGGTGATTCCCTTTATAAAAATGGGAAAGCTAGATCGTACATTCTGTCGAGCTATGTACCAACTGAATGCGCACTTATGAGCCTTGGGCAAGGCAAAAGAGTCTTGTGGTCAGGGCTCATGAGTTAATGCGGTGGACAGCAAAGGCGGATCCAGAAATTTGACACACTGGATTCCCTCCATTTAAACCTATGTTAAATAGTCGATTCTTGTCGAAGCACCTGGCGGACCTGGCCCCTCTAAGAATCGATACATTTCTATAGGTTTAAATGGAGA
Source organism: Bemisia tabaci (assembly GCF_918797505.1). Classification (NCBI taxonomy): domain Eukaryota; kingdom Metazoa; phylum Arthropoda; class Insecta; order Hemiptera; family Aleyrodidae; genus Bemisia; species Bemisia tabaci. Next base: position 29,593,340 of record NC_092801.1, on the reverse strand, counting down.
AAAACAACGTTGCCAATTTGCTGGATTCGCCAATGGTGGACGGGCGACCACGGCAGCAGCTCCGTCGCCGCTGACGTCATTGGCGCTTTATAATTCCCATTCATTCTTACGGTCCTCGACTAACGAGCACACCCCTTCTTTCCCACCTGCTCTGATTACGTTTGACAGAAGTAGGTACGTTCAAATTTCACTCTCCTTTGCAGGCAGTCTGAGTCAAATTTGGATCCAAGTCATGCGAGGCACCGGTGAATTTGTTGTCCTTCAGGAGCCTCCAGACAAATTAGAGAGTGAATTCGGAGCGCCGGATCCACAGGCGAGCGATAGGAATCCAGAAATCGTGATCATTCGAGGAAAGATCAGAATTTTTGAACCGCCATTGCGTGGACCGAAATCCTCGAAAGCTCAAAGCGTGGAGGGGATTGGAAATACCGTCGATCTTGAAGATTTTTCGAATCGCCCACTCGATATCTCGGAGGCAATTGACGGACTCCCCACGAAAGAGGTGACAGACTTGCGAATGTGTCCGAAAGGTCAGTACCGAGTCTCTTTTGTAAAGAGATTTTTGTGTGCTCATTTCGACCTGTTTTTTTTTTTTTTTTTTTTTTTTTTTTTTTTTTTTTTTTTTTTTTTAACTATTGAAAATAACTTCCTACGCTTAAAATCAATTAAATACTGTCAGGATTAAACTTTTACAGAACTTTTTTGAATTTTCAGATTTCATAATATTTCAACATTACAGTTATCAGCCTATGATAAAAAAAAACCCCCTTTGTGTAATGAGCGTTAACCTCTGGAAATTTTAAAATTTTCTTCTGGTTATACTTTTCAATGGTTTTAAGCAAGTGCTTTTCAAAATCGTGCAATGTCACAAATTGACTTTTGCAGCAATAAAAATACACCATGAAGAATATTGTTGATCGAGTAGCTCCACTGTAGGTCCTAATAATACGTTTATATTAACAATACAAGTTTTCTATTTCTCATGAGAATTTTCCTCCCACCATTAATAGGAGTATTGGGAAAAATTGTCCTGAATCCTGATTGGAACGTTTACCTGCACACGATCTTGGGACTAAATACTATGAAAGACGTTCATGTAATTGGGCAATCAGTGCAACCAGTCGCAATCCAATTTATGCAACTAAATCCTGAACATTTGGAAAATCAGAAAAAAGGTAAAATTCTAGTACGAAATTTCCTTAGAGAAATAAAATCTAATTACCAAATGGATTATTTCCAGCTTGTTGAATCGTAAGCTGGCTGGTCATATTTTTTTATCATTTCGTCAGCTTTTTAACGAAGCCTCAAAGTAACAGAAAAAAATCCGCAGGCTATTAATGCAAAGTTAAATGTTATGTAAGTAAATTCAACAATATATTGTTTTTAGATTTTCTCAAAAGTTCTTATCAAAAATTTACGAGTTCATTTTATTCTTTCCTTTTATTATGAATTGAATTCCTGGTGCCCCACAACAGTTTTTCCCTCACACTATTAACAAACTGTCATAAACAGGAAGGAAAATAACGTATTTTATGATTTAAAAATTGTACAAAAAAACCAACATTACGATGATTGAACCACAATAACGTGACGAAACTGCTAGAAGCAACTAACCATGCTCCTGAGTCGCTCACTTTGCCTATCGGAATATTGAAGGCGATCTGGGCAGAATGCGAATGAACAGTATAAGTAGAAATTATTTGAAAAAAAATGTCAAAATTTAATGTACTTGAATTTTACGTTATTTTAAATGTTTTTTAATTGTAAACAACAATCAATATGATCTCGGGTTTTCAGCCTCAAAAGTTGATTTCTTCATTGATCGAGATATTGGCCGCTTTCAGTGCGTGGGGGTAATAATAGACGGCTTCAAAACGAAGATAATACCCAGAGAAGTTGGAAAATCCGGAGGATTCCATGCGGAACGACTTTATTTTGCGCCTTATACGAAAGGCATATTTAAGGTAAGGGTTAGGTTCTTTAGATCAAGTCAATAGGTAAGTAAGTAAGGATGAAAAAAGGAAAGAAAAGAAAAGAAGAAAAAGTTGCGAGAAAAAATTGGTAGGATTTTAGCCATTACTACCCAGCTTTAGTAAGATGTGAATATCAGTTCTGTATAAGAAAAAAGGGTGGACTTTTTATGAAACTGCATTAAAGAGGATCTGAATATTGAATTCACTCAGGAGCATAGCTTGAAAGCTCCTCCTTTAAATTAACGAATTGTAAATAGGAGGCTGTACTCATCCAGGAATCAGTAAAAACGTCAAAAAATGTTTTTCATATTTGTTCATTTTAAATTTAAAATTGCGTTTTCAGTGAATTACCTTATATACTATATGACCCGCGAAAATGGTCTGAAGATTCCGATAACATATTTATTTTATTTTCTAGACTCTGCAGGACTTTGCGCGTGCAAGCCTCCAAATTGTAGTTGAAAATTCAGATCACTTTGCGATTAATTTGGGAAAATCGCTGAAAATCAAAGTATTTTACAAAGATGACAGAAAATCAGCACAACCGCTCCTTGATTTGTATGCAAAAGTTCTTCAGGACTGTAACGACCTAAATGTAAGTATGCTATTTGGGCTAGCTCAGTGTGTATGTGTCGCAGGCAATTAGTCAAATCAGGCATTTAGTCAAATGCCTAGCCAAATAGTCAAGAAATGTAAGAAACTAACGAAGTTTACTATTTGCCTAGGCATTTGACTAAATGCCTAGGCGCTTGATTAAATGCCTAGGCATTTTATTAAATGCCTGAGCATTTGACAAAATGCCGAGAGGTGATCAGGCACATAGTCAAATGAACGGACCGGGGCCAGAGAGTATTCTGACCGGGGCTGAGTGGAGTGAGCATCCATTTGTCAACAGTGTTGTTGCGGAAAATATGTTGAGGGCCTGGATGACTGACAATAACACCAAGCAATGGTCAATGGGACTTAATTTTGTACAATGGCAAAAAAATATCTCCTTCCATCGCATTTTGAACCGATCACCGTACACGGCTCTGTTTGGTTCGGAACCGAAAATGGGTCTTGGAAGCACCAATATACCATCCTCCATTCTTGCTAAATTAACGACTGAAGAAGATTTGGAAAACTTGCAGAACAAAGGGAATGAAGAAAGAAAACGCTCCAGGGATTCAAATGAGCCGGAACCATCGGATGCACCTGTAGAAAAAGCTGCTAGATTGGAAGATGACATAAATGATGTCCCTTGCTGTAATTGTCAGACAGGTGGTAAAACTGAACAGTGTTCGACATGTCCTAATGTCTGCCATGCACAATGTGGGCAAACTACCTTCGAAGACGGGCAAACATCCCCTACCTTCCTTTGTAACTTATGCCAGAATGAAATAGTAATTCGTCAGACACGTTCTGAAACTCATGAAAGGCAAAAAGATGCAGGAGCTGGCATGGCAGAATCAAGTGAAAAACTGTTTGATGATTTACAAATAGAAGACAAAGTTATTTTAGCCGCCCCAAAAGTCGATAGAGGGCCTCTTGATCATCAGAATGTACAAGGTTTCGTAACAGATATTCGTAACGGAGTTTACCAAGTCGGAACTATTGGTGGAATCATAAAAAATTGGTGCGCCAGACCTGACCTTCGACGAATCGACTATGTTGATTTCGACTTTTCACAAATTCCGCGAGAAAAATTCATATCGATCCGTGAGGCGGTTGCAGCCGGCTCTATGTTTGGCGGCCAAGGTGTTATGAAGTGTTCCTGTAAGCCAAGCAAAAAACAATGTGGTACTCGACGTTGTCTGTTGTCTGTGCTTCAAGAACAACGTCAAATGCTCCTCAAGATGCCACCATCAGCTTAGTTGCTCCAACAAATGACTTCGGTGAGTAAATTGTTCGTATTAATTGCTAATTTGACTATTTGCCTGATTTTTAACGAGTTTCACTATTTGCCTAAAGGCCATACGGCATTTAGTCAAATGCCTAGGCTCTTTATCAAATGCCTAGGCACTTTATCAACTGCCTAGGCGAATAGCCAAAGTGGGTTTTCGGTAAAATTTGACCATTTGCCTAGGTATTTGACTAATTGCCTGCGACATATGTACGTACAAAGTACGTGTATGGTTGGTTGGTTGGTAGATACGTTTATTTGGTGCTTGTATGTACGATAATGTACGTGTATGTATGAGTGTATATCAAAGCCAAAGTTGAATTTGTTAACATTGATAAACCAAAATTTGAATAATGAGTGGTATTTTGGAATATTTTAAAGTTACATTATAAAATCTAGATCAAGTAGATGGAATGAACGTGTGCAATTTAGCGTGCATTCCCTTTATTGTATTGACGTTACAATGTTCTAAATGGGACTTCTTAATGTGTGCTGATTTTTACAATAATGGTTGCATTAACAATGCCCTTCATTTTGAAACTGAACCATGTTCACCTACCAAAAGCAGACTTTTTTAATAATTGCATCTATGCCAATCATAAAAAAAAAAAAAAAAAAAAAAAAAAAAAAACAAGCAGTGAACTCCAACACAATGTGTTGATAAGGCGCGTCATTAACTCGCACATATCAACCCCTTTAGTTTTCATTTACAGAGATTTCAAAAAAGGCAAGCAGCACAACAAGAGAATTCACGATCCAACACTGCAAGGTCAACGACGCACCTTGACGAGACCGTGTATTGTGAATCTAGAAAGCTATTCGAACAAATTTAAGTTTTTTGATCCGCCTCAAGCAAAATCTTATCAGATTCTTGAAGAAAAGTGCTACGGAAAAATTTAAGCGAAGAAAGGAAAAATTCTGTCGAATTCCTAGAAGATAAGTCGATTTAAAGGTATTTTGGGGCTAAAATACCCAAATCACCGGTATTATAAATCCCGTTATATTATTGAAAACAGATTTACTCGATATAAATGCAATTGTATTAAATATGTCTTGATTTTGTTATTTTAAACGTCTTCTCATGCAAAGAAGCTCAACCATGTCCATGCTTTATTCATTCATGAATTGAAAGTAAGCAATCCACATCCCGAAAATCTACCGATTTGCCGTGAAAAATTGCAGAAACTTGATATACCAGGTCGATGTACCCACTCTTTGAATTTACCAATCGATTTAGTGAGTGCACGTATGTGAAAGTCAAAATGCTATAGTCACTTTGGGTGCATTCATTTTTCATGAAACAATTGTAAGTAATTTCAATCCCGAAAAACCATACATTTTCCGTATAAAATCGAAAAAATCCAAATATGTCGACTCCCTGACGTGAAAATTAAATTCTACGTGTGAAAATACTTATGTATCGATATGCTGAACAGAATGCCCGCCTCTCCTCGTAATTTACAAACCGTTCCTATACTCATCTCAAAATTTGTCTCAGAGCTTTGTGTTATTATCAGCTTCCATTTAAACCCCGGTTTGATGGCCGAATCGGCTGCCCAAAAAGCAAGCCATTTTTGAAGGGCTCTTTGAGAAATTCGTGATATTATCAGCTCTCAGGAAATCACCCCATGGGTAAAATTGCTGGTATAAATTTTCGAGAGCTTAAAATAATCGTATTCAAGAAACTAAGGCATTAAACTATGGAGTCAATTTCGTTTTAATAATATAACGGGATTTACTTGTCTTCAGGTCAAAACTCATACACGGAAGCCCCTTGCAAGAGGCTAATTTTTTGTAATTTCGCTCAATTTTTTCTCCTTTTTATAATTGAATTGCTTGTCACATTCTGAGGTCAATCATATTAAATTGTAATTTATACATTCCCCCCCCCCCCCCCTTCATTTTATTTTTTGTTTGGAGAAGTTTTGTTGATTTCTTCGGATTTCGAATACTGTAACTTCTCTTCTATTTGGCCGATTTTTATGAATGAGACCTCTTTTAATTCGTGTTTTAACGGAGAGTAAGGAAAAAATTGCTAAAAACTCGCGAAACAATTTTTTTTGAAAATTGGACGAATCCTAGCGTGACGGTGAAATGGTTAATGAAGCGTAAGTAATTGGGCGAGGGGCTGAGGATCCCGGCCTAGCTTGGCGACCGTCATTAGCTATTGTTCGTCGAGACGCCGACGCAGTGATCAGGAGCGTGGGGAAGAGAGGGGTAAGTGGATTCCTGTATGAGCCACGTTCAGCTAATGGTCTAATGAGTCTCGAGGCTCATCACAGATTGCACTAACACAGATTGCACTGTATTTCTTAGTTTTAATAAGAAATAAAATATAATTCTGTAAAATTAGTAAATAAATACCAAGACAATTATTCAGGATGTCAAAGACTGACTGAAAACTTTTTATTAACCTCATATGATAAAAATATTATTATCAGCTGACACTGACATTGTTGTCAGATGAACAGCACTATCAGAGCACGGGTACCAACTTTTGAAAAGTATAACCGAGGTTACAGATCTGTCAAAGCAACGTTTTGAACAAAACGGAGGAGTTAAATTCTCATTTCGAGAGTGCCGACCTGCTCAGCCATCCTCGAATCAATTCGCTTGATTCTGCTTATATATGCATATTTTAAATCAGCGCGTCGCATTCTTAGGCTTTTTTTGAAAAAACCAAGTAACGTAGACTCTTGGTATTCACTGCACATAAACTAATGAGCCCCAGAATGAGAAAAAACTTTAAATCATAATTATTGATGGATAAATAAACTTTTTACACGCTTTGGAAAATCTCAGAAGTTCGCGGTAGTCACTTTTCGGTAAGGAACTAAGGGACTCGGTTATTGTATCGAGCAGGGTTCGAAACGATCGCAAAGGCGGTATACTACGTATACGCGCCAAAAAAAAAAAATTCACATTTGTAGAAAATGATAATTTTGTTGGAATATTCAACCGCTTTTAAAATAATATTATTTTTCTCATTTCCTTAAACGAATTTAATGATCCCGTGAAAAATAATTATTCTGTCTTTAAGTTTCTCAAGAAACTTCACAGTCGATTCAGCAGAGCAAATTCCAAAGATGTGTCTTATAATCTTAATTTGACCAACACTGAAAAAAAAATAGTTAGCGTTGAGAACTAATTTGGTAAGTTCTCGCCAAGTAGAATCAAAATTAGGCTTCAGAACTAATTTATTGTACTGAAGCACCAATCAATTCGCTTCATACGCTGACTTGACTTTACTAGAGCGCGAACCAGAATTGGAAAACAGCACTAGCTGTAAAATTAGCGCTGTGGTAAGACAAATTAACCTTCGGGTCAAACTAATTCGCCCTCAACACTAACTGCCACATTGTCCGTTACATTTATTTAGTTTCGAAAAAGTGGCGTCGGTACAACAGCCTCAATCGCGTCAGCTCGTGAAAATCAATTAAAATGTGAAATTTCGGGCTCGTTTGACAATGTAAATACTCCCGTTATGATTTATAGTGTCCTCTCTTTCTTGAAAACGTTCGAAAGCAACATAAATAAACCTGTTAAGGTTAGAAATCGTTTGTTCGATTCAAAACGTAAACAAGCATGATATTCGTTGGAGTCGTCAATCTTCTGTATTAAATTGCGATTAAAGCGTTCCGCGTTCAGTTTATATTTTACGAAAATCTGTGAACTTACTGCTTACTTCTATAGTTCGTGTTCTCCCGTAATTTCAAAAGAATATCTCAAGTGTTCGGACGAGATATGTTTATTCAGTGTGAACATTCGCTACCGTTTCAGTCTCTCTAAAAGATAATTCTGTCTACTTGCACATACCTATGGGATATTCCTTTCCTCTTTCGTTCATTTGGAACCGGTCAGTTGATTTTTACCTCTCATCTTTCAAGAAATCTTCTTTTCCTGAAAGTATTGTCCAGTTATCATTCGCTAAGCCGTTTTCTCCTCTCTCAGTTTTGAGGTTAGGTTGACCCAACCCTACCGAATGCGAATTAGAGTAGCGGAATTAGTTTCCAGCACTAATAGTGGTTAGTGTACAGAAACCAAAAATCATGTGTGTCCAAATCACACAATTTGAGTTAGTGTATAGAAACCATTTTTAGTCATCTGACGCTAACTTATTTTTTTCAGTGAAGCGCGTTTATTTTCCTCGTCTTAAGATGTATTGTATTTTATAGGTAGAATTTGTGCCCACTCAACTTTCTACAAAGCACGACTCAAAAGTTGCTGCCAGTATCACTTATATTTCTGATCCGAAAGAATTAACGCACCTACCGAACGGAGAGGACGTTGATAACTCATATTTATTTGTGGCGGTGCCTTCCAAGATCCAGATAAAAAGTATTGTTGACACTGCTTCAAAATTTAAACGAAAATATGCAGTGATATATGAACAACAGTTTAATTCTCACAATTATGGACTTTTAAAAAAGGTACGTTAGAGTTTCGGACATAGCACACAAGGGAAAAATATGCCGTTTCATTCAAGATCAACGGAAGTTGATTCAGTAGACCAAAATTCAATGAGGGTGGTCACATGATCTTTTAAACATAAGCAAATTATACGTAATTTAATTTCAGCTATTGTAAAAAGATTATCAAACTTATCAAACTATAAAACAGGACCGCTATGGGATTAAAGTAAATCAGTCATAGGAAAGTGTATTTATGCGATTCGTCAAGACAAAATGCTGGTAATTTTGTCAACGTTAGTAAATCAAAAATTGGAGGATAACTGAAATTCTCATTTATGTGGGAACAAACTCTTTTAAGCACAATTATCTCTCGAAGAAAAAAAAAGCTGTTTGGCGCAAAATTACTTACGAACTATCAGAAAAGCAACTGCAATTGCGAACTACTAGGTAAATTTTGACGCACATTGTTAAATCACCAACACTCCGCCTGCAAGGATCTTTTATTTAATTGGTCTATACTTTGAATAGCTTGCTGTGAAAATGTCATCTGCAAACTGATTTTTTTTTGCATTAATGAAAAAATAAAGATGAATTTTGACGCAAATATTTTCTTTTCTCAGAATAAATCCGGTCAGAAATGGAAAGTGTGTCATGTTTCAAAAAGCGTGCTTTCAACGTTGGATGATTTGAACTCAGATGGAAGAACTGTAAACGAAGGTTTTGTATTAGTCGTTCCAAAGTCTCAGTTCGTGAATCCTACAGTTATGATGCCAAAAATTTTGAAGAAGGCTCGGAAAATAAAAATCAGGTATGTGCTCCAAGCGTTTTATTCAAAGTTTCTCCATAAAATCAAACTAATTATTCAAATTATATAATTGCTAATTGCGATACCAATGATGTGGCAATTGTTATAAAATGAAAAGTAAATAAATATTTGAAATCAAAAGGTTGAATTCTGACTCCTTGATTTTCTGAGATATTGAAATTGAGGGGCTAGGAGGACAACGCGCATAAGTGCAGTTTTTTTTTAAAAAAATAAGTTTTTAGTGATTTCAGGTAAAAGTAGTCTTAATACATATTCTGTGCAAAATTTGCTCCCAAATTCTAATTTTTAAGCATCAAAAAGTCAGCTTGAACTTTTTTTCCGCCATAAGGATCCATGCAATTTCGAAACTTCAAACGCGCATTTCTGGAAGTAGCAAAAACTGCACAAATGCACCTTGTGCTCCAAGCCCCTCTATTCACCATCAACAAAAAGCGTATAGAAATTTTAGCAGTATATGATGCATAACTCAGGTGAAATACAATGGAGTCAATAGGCCACCAGATACAGTCCTATACCTAGAAGAAAATGTCACGTATGTCCATCTTCCAAAATCTTACTTTAAAAAAGATTCACGCAGTAACAATTTTTGACACATGATTAATTTTTAACACGGATAAAATAAAGGTTCAATATACAAATGACGTCATTTTTATTTATGCTTCTTAACCAATGGGAATTGTAAACACTTCTTTTTTGCCCAGGAGTTGATTTTCAAACTTCCCGTCGTGTAATTTTTTTCCGTTGTGAAATTTTGAAGGAAAAACACGTTGCGTAAAGCTTTCATTCATACCCTCTCTAGAGGCCGATACGCACTACAGAACCATTATTTTTAACTGATTAAAAAGAAAGCTTTTGTGCCTTTAGTTCCACTATGCAAAGATGTTCCCTCACAGATGAAGCCAGACTTCATCCATACTGCAATATGAAGTCCATGACATTTGATTTTATTCAGGTGTTTCTTCTTATTGGATGACGATGCCTCTCCATTTTCACTCGATAAAAAATTCTACCGGGAACAATTTGAGAAAAACGTCGTAGTGAACGTGCTGAAAAATGGGAAATGGGGCAGTTTCCGTGGAACGCCCCTTCGTAGACCAGCTCCAACGGACGTGGCGCAAATTCTTCCTCACGTCAACCAGGTGTCGGAGGAGGTCAATATTCGATACATCGGCCTGAATCCTGCTTCCACCAAACGTAGAACAAAAGTAGGTACTCCTCTGTCCTCTGTATTCATACACGGATAAAAAAAAAAACTTGTGCGTGGGAGCCGAAGTTTAGGTCATATGGATTTCTGAAGTTTTCGGATTGAGCATCTGAACACTTTAGGTCTAGCTGTCGAGGTTCGGATCACACATCTGAAATTTCAGTTCTTACATCTGAAGTACTTCGGTTTTCACATCCGAAAAACTTCGGTTCTCACATCTGAAGTACTTCAGAACTGAAGTTTCAGATGTGTGATCTGAACCTCGAAAGCCAGACCTAAAGTGTTCAGATGCTCAATCCGAAAACTTCAGAGATCCATATGACCTAAACTGCGGGTCCAACACACGATTTTTTTTTCTCATCGCGGTTTTACCTACCACAAATGTTTCCTTCCAGAATGTATGAATGAATGATGCATGTATTGCATCTCCCGCAAGCTCACCACGTGCACCACTAATGAGATCACGGGGGAAGGAACAACGATTACGTACTACTTCAGAATATGATGTCGATTACATTATTTTTGGGAGGGAACACATTCGTTTCCTGTTGAATTTTTGTAATTTTGTGTAACATTTTCTTACGGTAGAAAATTGTTCAAAAAACATTATCTATTTGAACCAATTTCAGCTCAATTTTTTGAAGCGCTCATGGACTACATTTTGCACTTAAGACCTACAATCGCTGGCTACTTTTCGAAACAACGTATTTGCCATTATTTTCCCTGTGAAGATAAGCGTTTATATGTACCTATCAACCAGGGATTGTGTTTCCTTTTTGCTAAATAAAGTCAATTTCTTGGTTTCTCTTTATCCAGCCCAGTCCAAAGATGGCGAAAGCTTTCGTCTAAGTTTGAAAATCATGATTCAATTTGATGTGTTTTTGGCACAGGGCACACCGGCAGTTTTAGATTACTCCGGGACCACTTCATCAGGAGGTCATGTGATGGGTATCGCCCACAAAAACGAAGGCTTCGAGGGTAAAATTCTTCTGGATCCTGTTTTCCAGTGGACTCTTCCTGATTCTTTTCCATTGGCCGAGGCAGCTTCTCTCCCGTCCGCGTATTTGATGGTTTGTTTCGATTATTCTCGTTTAAAAATCTTATTTTAGTTGTATCAGTGATTGACATTTAAAAAATGATTTCAGAAAAAAAAGAATAAACAATATTTAAGAAAAAAAGAATAAAAAACAAGCAGTGAACTCCAACACAATGTGTTGATAAGGCGCGTCATTAACTCGCACACATCAACCCCTTTAGTTTTCATTTACAGAGATTTCAAAAAAGGCAAGCAGCACAACAAGAGAATTCACGATCCAACAGTGCAAGATCAACGACGCACCTTGACGAGACCGTGTATTGTGAATCTAGAAAGCTATTCGAAAAAAGTTAAGTTTTTTTATCTGCCTCAAGCAAAATCTTATCAGATTCTTGAAGAAAAGTGCTACGGAAAAATTTAAGCGAAGAAAGGAAAAATTCTGTCGAACTCCTAGAAGATAAAGTCGATTTAAAGGTATTTTGGGGCTAAAATACCCAAATCACCGGTATTATAAATCCCGTTATATTATTGAAAACAGATTTACTCGATATAAATGCAATTGTATTAAATATGTCTTGATTTTTTTTATTTTAAACGTCTTTTCATGCAAAGAAGCTTAACCATGTCCATGCTTTATTCATTCATGAATTGAAAGTAAGCAATCCACATCCCGAAAATCTACCGATTTGCCGTGAAAAATTGCAGAAACTTGATATACCAGGTCGATGTACCCACTCTTTGAATTTACCAATCGATTTAGTGAGTGCACGTATGTGAAAGTCAAAATGCTATAGTCATTTTGGGTGCATTCATTTTTCATGAAACAATTGTAAGTAATTTCAATCCCGAAAAACCATACATTTTCCGTATAAAATCGAAAAAATCAAAATATGTCGACTCCCTGACGTGAAAATTAAATTCTACGTGTGAAAATACTTATGTATCGATATGCTGAACCGAATGCCCGCCTCTCCTCGTAATTTACAAACCGTTCCTATACTCATCTCAAAATTTTTCTCAGAGCTTTGTGTTATTATCAGCTTCCATTTAAACCCCGGTTTGATGGCCGAATCGGCTGCCCAAAAAGCAAGCCATTTTTGAAGGGCTCTATGAGAAATTCGTGATATTATCAGCTCTCAGGAAATCACTCCATGGGTAAAATTGCTGGTATAAATTTTCGAGAGCTTAAAATAATCGTATTCAAGAAACTAAGGCATTAAACTATGGAGTCAATTTCGTTTTAATAATGTAACGGGATTTACTTGTCTTCAGGTCAAAACTCATACAAGGAAGTCCCTTGCAAGAGGCTAATTTTTTGTAATTTCACTCAATTTTTTCTCCTTTTTATAATTGAATTGCTTGTCACATTCTGAGGTCAATCATATTAAATTGTAATTTATACATTTCTTTTTTCCCCCTTCATTTTATTTTTTGTTTGAAGAAGTTTTGTTGATTTCTTTGGATTTCGAATACTGTAACTTCTCTTCTATTTGGCCGATTTTTATGAATGAGACCTCTTTTAATTCGTGTTTCAACGGAGAGTAAGGAAAAAATTGCTAAAAACTCGCGAAACAATTTTTTTTGAAAATTGGGTGAATCCTAGCGTGACGGTGAAATGGTTAATGAAGCGTAAGTAATTGGGCGAGGGGCTGAGGATCTCGGCCTAGCTTGGCGACCGTCATTAGCTATTGTTCGTCGAGACGCCGACGCAGTGATCAGGAGCGTGGGGAAGAGAGGGGTAAGTGGATTCCTGTATGAGCCACGTTTAGCTAATGGTCTAATGAGTCTCGAGGCTCATCACAGATTGCACTTACACAGATTGCACTGTATTTCTTAGTTTTAATAAGAAATAAAATATAATTCTGTAAAATTAGTAAATAAATACCAAGACAATTATTCAGGATGTCAAAGACTGACTGAAAACTTTTTATTAACCTCATATGATAAAAATATTATTATCAGCTGACACTGACATTGTTGTCAGATGAACAGCACTATCAGAGCACGGGTACCAACTTTTGAAAAGTATTACAGAGGTGTGGAGATCTGTCAAAGCAACGTTTTGAACTAAACGGAGGAGTTAAATTCTCATTCCGAGAGTGCCGACCTGCTCAGCCATCCTCGAATCAGTTCGCTTGATTCTGCTTATATATGCATATTTTAAATCAGCGCGTCGTACTCTTAGGCTTTTTTTAAGAAAACCAAGTAACGTAGACTCTTGGTATTCACTGCACATAAACTAGAGAGCCCCAGAATGAGAAACAACTTTAAATCATAATTATTGACGGATAAATAAACTTTTTACACGCTTTGGAAAATCTCAGAAGTTCGCGGTAGTCACTTTTCGGTAAGGAACTAAGGGACTCGGTTATTGTATCGAGCAGGGTTCGAAACGATCGCAAAGGCGGTATACTACGTATACGCGCCAAAATGAATTTAACAATTTTTTTATGATGGGATACTCGGATCCCGAAATGGCCAATGTCAATTAAAAAAAAGGAAATAACCAGGAGATCAGGAAGAAAATTTAAAAACAAAAGTTTTCTGAGAAAACATCAACATAAGTTTCATTCAAAATGGAAAAACTTTCAAACTATGAAATTCAAAAGTTATTTCTACTGATAATTATTTCTCAATTGGATTTCAATGTGCAAAGTTCAGTACGAGGAAACGTTAAAGAAGAAACCTTTTTTCCCTATGTTTTCTTTTATAATATAATTACTCACCAAAGAATTGAAGTAAAATTTTTTCATAAATAAATTTTTCCGATTTTGGCACTTCAGAAGATGTCAGATGTCTGACAGGTAATATGGCCCTCGTTATGTACGACAGTTTTTATTCTAACTATAAATGTATTCTATTTATCGTCCAACAGGCACACTTGATCATGAAAGAAATCCTCATAGTAAACACTGAGCACAAAGTTTTTATTCTGAACGGTCAGACACCAGTTAGTATGGCTCTCATATCTTTGTGTCTCGGAAGGAACTTTGAAGTTTATACTACAGTTCCGAATGAAGCAGCGCGTCAGCTTGTGTCCTTGATGTTCCCTCAGGTTTGTGCCTTCAGATTTAATACTGTAAAACTATTTTACTCCAGAGATACAGCCAAATGGACGTTTTTAAATCAAAAGGAATCGTATCAATTCTGACATGAGCCCTGAGATCCATAAGCATGGCATAACCAGGGCAGGGCTCATGTCAATCATGTCATAATGGGTATAGTTCCCTTTGATATTAATGCGTCCAAATAAAGAAACCATCTTTTGAGAGAAGTGCATGTAAATCCCGATGTGTCGATAAAAAAAGTCTCAAATCCTATCCTTAGCATACAATCTATGTATTTTGTACCACGTTTCAAAACTTCTCGCACTTCTAGCGGCCCGATGTCTTATCGGGCTGCTTTAAACATTCAATGAATTATATTCGATAATGGTTCGATGTATCGTTTTGCTCAAAAGAATAGAACATAACCTCAAACTAAAAGTTTAGGATGTTTGTCAGAAAACCTGAAAAAGATACATTTCGTAGTAATTTCACTAGTCTTGGCCACTTGGTACTCATACGAATCTTGAAAAACCCCGTTCCGTCAGAACACTCAATTGACTTTTGAGGCTATGTTTATGTTTTGAACCAATCGCTATCGATACAATCTCACCCCTTTGGTGTATCGGATACGATCTATAATCAGCCCGCAGGGGTAAATGGTTAATCTCAATGGAGATGTTGCATGTGTGAGGAATTTGCGATTTGACAATTGATTCTTACGTAAAAGTTCGCGAGAAACACGATGGTGCCACTGGTTTTCTCTGAAATCAACTCCCAAGCTCAAAAAAAGCTCTCAAGTCGAGGCCAAAATGGAGGGGATATCCCACACTATCCTGAGAGTACACCTCTACATCAAGACGAACTCTCCATGCAAAGATGGGGCCATATAGCCTATATAGCTCCATGTCAAAATGCTTAATCTGACTTTCTAACTGAAACCCGCGTGCGATGTTTCATTTTAAATTTTAATCAATCACCATAATCACTCATTTTTTTCATCGAGAAGTAATTATTTCTTACGTAAATAATATTATTTCCCAGATTCCGAAATCGAACATTACGAATCACAACAGCGAAGATTTCTACGTTCCGGTGATGTTCGGAACCAAAGGATGCGGCGCTGACGTAGTGGTGTGTGACCTGCCGTACAAACAGATGCTCTCGGCCTGGAAATGCAGTGGCAGATATGGGTGCTTCATTAACCTAAATGAGGAGACAACGGACCACAATGCACCTCTTCCCATGGGCATGTTCAGGTTCAGCAACGGCTATTACTTTTACCCGCTATCGAAATTGGCAAAATTGCCGGAAGAGGTGAAAATTCAACTTCACACTTTGGTCAAGGAGAGTCTCTCGTCGGGGCGAATGGTTCACATGCCGCACCAGTCAATGAGTATCAAGGAAATTGGGGAATTAAATAGGTTTGATAATATTTTCATATTCATGCATGTTTTGACTCTTTTCTTCAATTGGTCTGTGCCTCACTGAAGAAAAGGATGCTAATTTAACATTCTGGATGTAAAAATTGTGCGAGAACTCACCTAACACCGAATTAACCGCCGGAGCAGTTACTTTACCAATGTCAAGATGTAAAACTAACCGTTAAGACGGTTAATTCAGCGTTTTGGGAGTTGTCGCACTTTTTTTTTCCAGCCAGAATGTTGAATAAACATCCTTTTTTTTCGGTGTTTGGACTGCCTAGGTTAATTATTGTAAGCTTTTTCACAATACAATAATAGACCACGCCTAAATATGAGATTGCATGATTAAGGTGTGAGGTGAAAAGGGAGGAAAAAACCGAAGGCAATTTGTCTTTTTCCTAGCGAAAGATCGTTACTTCATTTCAATGTTGCCAAATCTTCCCTCGCAAATTGCATTTTTATTTTTGAGAATTTTGAGAATTTCTTTTTGAAATTATCACGGATTTTGCTTTGAATTTCATGAAAATATTAGACACATTTTGGACGAAAATTTTACCGATATATTCCTGTACATAATTGAATTGTTCGAGTCAATTTTGCAAGCTTGGAATGGAGTTACGTTCCTTAGTGCGGAAAACGACGAAATAAACCATTGTATGTTTCAAAAATGTTCTCCACATCTTCATCTCTGTATCATAAAAAAATTGACATCAATCGGACCACATTTTGCAAACATTGACGATCAATATTTTTGGCTCATCTTCGAATACATCTATCTAAATTAGGAAACTGATAAGGCACAAACGTTGTTTCTAAAATGAGCTAGAAACAGAGGCTCAATGTGGGTCCAATCGTTAATCCGGGAACCATGGATAAAACACGAAAGCTCGTGCATGCCGATTGGATCTTGCTGAAATCTTATCCTAATGGCAATTAATCTCATCTTCATTGTGCGTTTTATTTTACAGCTACGTTGAAAAGATCACAGAGCAAGGTGGTAAATTGTTGTTAGATGTTGGCACTTACTATAAAGCTAATACCATCCGCACGACCACATCTAATGATAGTCTCAAGGAGCAAATTGAATGGATAGCTGATAAGCATTCCCAATCCTCTTTCGCCATTATGAGTAAGTCTGCCTGAGTATAAAGCTCCACTTCAATTTTCCGTGCTATGTAAAAATAACTTGAAAACATGTTAAAACGCATATGCGTCGGTGAAACTCAGTAAATGTATATCTCGGTTTACGGCGTTGCAGACTCCCTATCATACCTTATTTTCCGTGTGGAACTTTACCAAACCTCATTTTTGAAAACTTCGGTGATATTAGTTATCTGTGTGATGAAAATAGTATGAAAATGTCAAACCGTAGCGTTGGGTGGATCTCATTTTAAAAAATAGAGTATATGAGCGAATATTTTAAAACAGTGCAACCCGATATAGACATTTTTGCAGTCTCACCGTCGATATATGTTACCATCATTTACCATCTCAAATCATTCCCAGAATCATTTTTTAAATATTTTATTTTTTTCTACTTTGAAACATATTATTGTGATATGGAGATGTTTTAAAAACTTATTTTGGGCATTATTGTCCTAATAGGGATCTCATATGGTGCATAAAAACTAACCGGGTCATTCTGATTAAAATTGTTTTCTAAGACTGGAGCTGTTGATGAACTGACACCAGACCCCCTGATTTCCAAAACATTAGGTTCACTGCCGCTAAGCACTAATTGCACATGGTAATTATACGACTAAAGCTGATTACCTCACTTTTAACCACAGGCTCCAGTGTTGGAAGATCGGTAAATATAGTCGAGTGGTTGTTAGACCGTGGGGTGAAGAATATCGTCTTATCTACATTGGACGCGGAAAACGACAGCGACGCAGTTCGGAAAATCAACACTTCAACGTCAAAACATGAGGCGACTCTTTTGATGACGTCAGCAAAGGTCGCTCACACGGCCGCTGGAGTAGAGGGCACACTAAACCAAGCCAGAAGATTAGGGAAAATCTCAACAATATTCACGATTTCATTGGTAAATACTTTCTGATTCAAATTCTTGCAGAATATTCATAAATTGTAAGAGTAGGTCAGTTGTTTGAGTTATTATTTGATGGTTGAGGCCTTTGAATCACTCAAGTTTCAACCGAATGTTACATTACTATGTCCTGTAATGATGGAGGTATCGTACTCATCAAACACGATGATTGACACCCTCTACCGTATTTGTATATTCCTTGATTTCCTCCATCATGAATTAATCAATAAATTACATAATTAATTACTTTTATGGCTCAACGCACACTGCTGATCAATCTTATGTAGCAGGAATCATATTACTGACTACCATGATGGATGGCATTAATCATTGTGTCGTTTCTCAACATAACGCAAGGTTCTTATTTACAAAAATTCGAAGTATCTCCACTTGGACCGTGTTTAGCAGAAAGGAACCAAGCCACATCAGCTATTCCTAAACTTAACTGGGAAATTTAATTTTTTACAAGAGGACGTTCGTGCGGATTCCTTTGATAATTTTAAGGAATTTGCTTCCAACTATGCAGAAAATTCACTAAAATTCGCACAAAAATCCGCCCAACCGTTATCATGTAATTAGTTAAATTGCCCAATTCAATTTGGCAATAGCTGTTGTGGCTAGGTGCCTTTCTGCTGAACACGGTCCATTTGACCTACTTTCTTAGGCGTAAACGTTTTCCTCTTGTAAGTGTTATTTCTTATTATACTTGCCATCTTATGTCACACAGTGCCGCACAGCCAATCGAAGAGATCAGACATGACAATTTTGGTTTAAATTTCAAAATTTAATGTTTATTCCCTCACAATTCGATTTCAAAGGGTGTTTCTGACAGGACATTTCACAAAAAAAAACCAATGGAATCACTCTTAAACTTTTTTATTTCATATTTTCGAAAAAATAATGTTAAAGTTTCCAGATTTTGTCCGATATATATCTTAGGTACTCGGTCCAGTGTGCGTCGGGGAAATGATGGTTTTCTTGGCAATTAGCTTTTTTGCAAAGGAAATCTATAATTTTATCCCTGGATTTTTCATATTCTTGGAATACTAAACAACTTTCTGTCATTATGCTTCTCTCTAAGTCACGGCCTAATTCCTGATCCTATGCTAATTATGTTGGAATAGGTAAATAATGACACTGTCCTGCCACATATTCAGAAAGTTATGAATGATGTTCCGGAGAGCTTCTCTATTATCAATATCCATAGGGAACCCGACGTATGCGAGGTTGAAAATACAGTGACGATCATATGTGACGACGAATCAGATTGCTCGCATGTCCTGAGTCAGGCCATGAGTGAACCTAACAAACCGGCAACTTACGTCGTTTCTGATGCAAAAGGACCAGGAGCAAGCGATGGTGGTGAGGAAACACCGAACATTTTACGACTCTATGTTGACCTTTCCTTCTATGCGTATTTGTTTAATGAGAAATACACAAGTTTTTATGATGACACTTTTAATTGGATTGCATTTTGCAAGAAGGAACCAGAAGCATTGCAATAAAGCTAAGATTGTGCAACTTTATCCCTTGCAACAAAATAACTGAAATAGTGAAAATATATGAAATTTAGGTGGGAATTTTTGTCTTAAATTTACGGATTTTAGGGTGTAAAATAGATGCTGTTAATGGATTATCGGGATTTTCCTCCAAGACAAAAGAATTTGCACAATCTTAGCAACATTGAAATGCTCCTGGTTCCTTTTGGTTAAATGCAGTCCAATTGCGTTTAGATTTTGAGCAATTAATCGTTACAAGTGGGGCTTGGAAGACAGGGCGCATAAGTGCAGTTTTGAAAAATTGAAATATTAATGATTTCAAGTAAGACTAGTCTTAATGTATATTCTGTGGCAAATTTGCTCCCAAATTCTAATGTTTAAGCATCAAAAAGTTTTGAACTTTCTTTTTACCATAAGGATTCATGTAATTTCGAGACGTTAAACACGCATTTCTCGACATAGAAAAAACTGCACTTATGCGCCTTGTCCTTCAAGCCCCCCAGTTGCCCACTTACTTTGCTGCAACTTTTCTATGTGCAACGGACTCATTTTGAGGTCAGACCGGTTGACCCCGACGTGTAATGAGTTGATAATTGGACGTATTTCTGCGAAACGGAACTAAGCGCATTCAGACATGAGCCCTGAGACCCTTAAGAATATACGCATAACAGGGCTCACGTCATAATGAACATAGTTCCGTTTGACAGAAATACGTCGAATTGACCTTTCTATGAACGGGGTAATTAATTAACTATGCAATAGACGTCCGGGGAATGAGGAGTCACTGAAAGTTCACGCGAACTTTTCCGCCTTCAAGCGGGGTAGTTTTATATCGTAGATATAATGATACTCTAGGAATCAAACATTTCAAGGGAAAATGTTCATAACTTTCCTCGAGAGTAAACACTTAGTCGAACAAAAGCAAGCCCTCAAAATATGGTCATACGACGTTTTTCCTTAGCAAGGTAAGCATACGCCAGAAGAGCGATAATTTGTTCTTCCCCGACACTTTATGTAGACTGAATCTTTGATCTATTTTGCTGTCTTAGATGTCGACGAATCCATAGAAGACTTCCTGCCCTCCTCTCTACAAGAACTAGAAGACATGGGGCGTCTCTTGTGCCTTAAGGATGCCAAATTAGGCCCGCAAACTTCAGCCACATTTATGCAGACTACATCCTTAGCGGTCGACATGTCAGATCTAGAGCACGGAGACGTTGTGCCTGTGTTCGTTATTCCTGCTTTTTGTGAGACGCAGCTGAGACCTTTGCTCTCCAGGCTCATGTATCCCTGTTTTGTTGCTCATGTGTATCCTGATGGAATGTCCGCTGAACAAGTTGCAGCGCAACTTTTTGAGGTTAATTATTGATTTTTATCATATTGATGCAATTCTTCGTTTTCGAAGGTGGGAACGTACATATATTTCGATTTTGCCAAATTTTCCTACGCATGTTGAATTTCTACCAGGAGAATTTTGGTGATTGCCAACCGGAAATTTCACTGATTTTTCCTCTGATCTTAAACAAAAATCAGCCAAATTTTCAACAGAAATTGCGCAGGTACATTCTTGTTAAAAATGTAATCGTGTGAGTCAATTTTGCAAGCTTGGAATAGGGGCACGCTCCTTTGTGTGGAAAACGACAAATTTTCTGAAATAGGAGATGAATTTATTCTGTAAACTAAGGCGAGTTTTTGACCAAATCATTTCAAAATTACTATTCAACTCGTAACCCTGAAATCTTTTGAAGACTTAAAAATTAATATTCTGAATTTCCCTCTGTTTTCTATTACTTCCAAAATGTTTGCTCTTTCCATTCCCTAGTATCTCAAAATTTAATGATAAAACTCACATTTTGGTGTCCTACAGCCAGTGGTTGCTTTGGAGCCTTTAAATCTACCACCACAACTATTCATTCATTCACTGTGGGTATTCATTCATGAATTGTTGGGAATATTTGGGCAGTAAAAGCAAACGAGGCATATATTGAGATATATATTGAGAGTCTATAAAATTATCTTTCTGTAATGATTATGGATCAGTAATACATGTTAGATAAATATGAATACCGCGATATTGAACCGGAGTAAAGAGAGAAAGCACTAGGTCAACACTGATAAGAATATTTGTGCTTTTGTGTTACTTTTGGTTAGTGTTGGGAGAGAGAAAAAAACCAACCAAAATGTTGATTCCATTTTGACATAGTTTGTCGGGAATTCAAACCCCCAGAGTCACCTGAAGGCTTAGGTTATTTTGTGTTTTACCTCCCGTATGAACCATACTTTTGAACTGAGTTTTCTCTCTACGAATGAGTAGCATTAGCAAAAGCTATTAAAGACTCGATTAAATCTCAGTCACAGGATTTGTTTCAACCCACCTCTCTAGAAAGGTTCACTTTAATACCTGGCTATACACAGATTAAGATGCTCCGATGGACGCTACATTTTTTGTCAGAAATCGCATGTCGTTTAGCCTTTTTTTTTAACCACTCGTCATTTTTTTCGAATTTTGAGATCGCACTTCTGTTGTCAGGAGACTAAAGAATTAACTCACAAATTTTGACAAACAAATTCAACGTACGTTATAAAGCCGTGTTTTTTAGAGGAGAAATATCGCATTCGATACTGTTATCGAAACCGCACTCAAATGCGTTATTTTTCCTCTAACAAAAACACGCCTTTACTACGTTGAATTTGTTTGTCAAAACCGGTAAGTAAATTCTTCAGTCTCCTGACAACATAATTGCGATCTCAAAATTCGAAAAAAATGACGAGAAGCTGAAAAAATGGATCCAATTGATGCAATATATTGCATGTCGTCCTGACTCCAAATATGGCGTGTATCGAATCTGCAAAAATTCTAAAGGATAAGAGGAGTAGTTACGCCCGCTTGGTATACTCCCCCCCCCCCCAAAAAAAAAAAATCGCCTCTCCCCCCACCCTTCCTCACACAGTCCGGACTCTTCAACCCATCACGATTTCTGAATTTTTCAACTGTTGAAGAAGGACCTTAAATGAATCCATATAACTTTTTACAACTGATGTTTCTTCTATTTCTACTATTCTTACAGTCTATGATAAAAATTCAGAGCAAAGGTCCGTACACGATTGTGAGCGAGACATGGAGTGGAGGCGTAGGGATGCTACTCGGGAATCTACTAACCGATTCCAGACATGAAGTATCCTTATTCCTTCTGCAAGGAATCCCTTCGAAGATGTGCTCCCTGTTACCTCTTGAGGATTCTTTGAACGAGTACATGATCAAGATTCTCCACAGGCTAATAGAAAATGTGAGGGTCTGTTCAATATTTACTGCAGCTTACTGAGAACAATTTGTTCATTAAACGCAGATCGGACCGAGTTTATCAGAAAGGAACCGACCTGCATTTTCGAAAAAAAAAAGTGATTTAAAAACGTTTTTGAGATCCATTAGCCGTATATTTTCTCCTGCCAATAACTAGAAGTCGAAAAACAGAAATTAGTTTGTGAGAGGAGGGGTTATAGTTAATTTTTTACATTCAGCTTTATGCAGGAATAAAACTTCAAACCTCTTTTCTCAGTTTCAACTTAATGTGGGTTGGTTCCTTTCTGATGAACTCGGTCCAAATAGTACAGCTCCTTTAAAAACTGCCCATAACATCACAAATGCACTTTTTAGCAATTAGGAGTAAGGTGAATGGACAATTTGCATCTTTATCTGAGAGTTTACAGAGCTGATTTCGCAGTATTTTTTAATACTTTTTTCTGATCTGGTAAATAGTGTAAAAATGAATTTCAAAATGAAATGATGAGGGCAATGAGGATCAATGAAAATCGCGGGACATTAAATGATGGAAATTTTGATAACCTCATGAGCTAGTGCGTACTGGTGTAAGATATCATAATTTTATGACTATTTTCTCCTAAAAGTGTCCAATTCATTTAGATTGGCTTTTAAAATGACATCGTTTAAAAAGTAAGAAGCGCGTGAAATAAAATAATAATGAAAATTGGCGTCAAATTATGCCATGATCGTAAATTATTTGATCGATGTATAAGTTGGACGTATTTCTACCAAACAGACCTATGTGCAGGTGAGAAATATGGGGTGTGCTCTAGAAAGCTGCATATGAAGCAATGTAAAAGTGGACGTGATTCCTTTTGAAGAATTGGAAAAGCGGGATTTTACATTCTATCAAACAGACCTATGTGTCAACGGAATGCGGAACTCATGAGCCGCGAGCATGGCAAGAGAGCGTTGTGGACAGGGCTCATGAGTTACAGCGTCCCGACGACGATCTCCCCCTCGCGCGTGGTCTCGATCATTGCCGCTGACGTCACTGGCGCTTTATTATTCTCATTCACTCTTACGCAAAGAGAACTAACGAGCACACCCCATATTTTTCACCTCCACATAGGTCTGTTTGGTAGAAATACGTCCAGTTTTACATTGCAATTTCCTTTTAATTCAAGGAACAACCGGGCCAGATGAAAGGCTTAAGCGGCACAAAGAGACTTGAGGCGGCCGTAAAGCTGCTACCAAAAGAGTTTGACAAGGCATTCGTCTCTAGATCGCTGCAGACCATTCAAAGAAGTTTACACCTCACTAGAAGTCTCTCAAATCGACAAATTTATCTACGGAGTAATTTAGTAGCAATGGAAATTAGTCAATTCTGCAAGCTGTCGATTGACGAATTAGGAGAGGTAAGTTCAAGGATGTTCGCAGACGAGAAAATATCATTGGTTATTTTTTTTTGGAGAAAAGCATGAAATAAATTGGACTGCGATAAGCAGATAGGAACCAACACACGTCAGCTATTGCCAAATTCAATTGGACGATTTAATTTTTACATGGAAAGGGTTGTGCGGATTTGCTTTTGCAAATTTTAGTGACTTTCCTGCATAGTAGGTAGCAAACTCATTAAAATGTTCAGAATAATCCGCACAAACTTTTTCTTGTAAAGTAATACTTTGCTGATTAAATTTGGGAATAGCTAATGTGGCCTATCGACGGTGTAAGTCGGCAATCACGTTGGCAATCGTTTAATTATTACACAATGTCAAAAAATCAAAACGTTTGATTTTGTCCCCACTTACCTATGTCCTCTCTCTATGAGGAATAGCAGTGATGAAACTTCAATTGGGCGCCTTCAACTTGAGTGATACTTCTTGCTTCGCCGCGAAGTTAGTTTAGTTGCGTGACCTAACTTAACCCAACCCTGACGCTGTTGCAATCGGTTTCCGAGCTTTGTGACTGATCAGAAACATACGACGCGGGCATATGATCAATTGCGGCGAAGACGAAATGTATTCCAACGTTCTGGAATTACTTTTTTTGTATTATTTTTTACGAGCAACCTCATCAAGCCACGTATCTCGGTTTGCGACGTCGCAGACTTCCTGTCATACTTTATTTTTTAAGCGGAAAACTAATAAACGGCAATTCTTTTAAACTGCCGTCATTTTTCTTCTCTGTGCGAAGAAAATTCTTCAAAAAATTTCAAGGAATGATGTCAATTTGTTCTCTTAAAAAAACTAACGTAGAGACGGAGGTTTTCAGACAACCCAAACGAGTTATGTGATTGCCGACTTACACCGTCGTCATGTTTCCTTTCTGCTAAGCACGGTCCATCCGATTGTGTTTGTTGAACCTTTAGTGTAACATTGCGCGACCTCATTGTGCAGTCGGAATTCCGCAGTAAAATTCGTCGACGTAAGGGCATATCTTTATTTCCACATATAAGACCCGGAAACTATAGGATCATACGGAGGCCAGGGCTCACGTGACAATGGACCACTAGACAAGGTACGAATTTAAGCATTCTGATACATGTTTCTTAACTAGAATTTCACGTAGAACACGATTCTTGCAACGAAAATTACTGAAACCAACTCTTAACGGAGATATTAACATTTTTATTTCACATTGGTTGCAAGGAATTTGAACTGCCCGCTCACATGAAACTCAAAGCTCTACGCGCACTACAACGGTTTCAGCAAGCTTCTCAATCGAGCAATGTTCATTTCACACCATGTGTTTTTCAAACTATAAGTAATTTGCTATAGCTGAGCCAAAGCGTCAAGATAGAGGTTGCCAGATTTTTTAATCGCATATACGTTCATGATAACGTTTAGTGCGCGATGTGAATCACGTAGAGCATTGAGTTTTCATGAGCGGGTGGTTTCAATTCACGCATTAAAAATCATTGAATATTTTCGTAAGGTGCTGATTTTGGTCATTTTCGTTGTGCGCATTTTGTTTTACGTGGAATTTTGGAGAAGAAAAATGTATCAGAATGCTAAAATTCGTACCTTGTCTGGTGGTTCATTGAGATAAGCTCTTTACGTCAGTGGAGCGAAGAAATCGCCACTTAAAGTTGGACATTGCACTTCTCCTCCTCCCTCCCACCATTCCTCACACAGTCCGTACTTTTCACACCGCGATTTCTGAATTTGTCCACTGTTGAAAAAGTGACTTAAATGAATCCATATTAAATGATTAGGTAACAAGAGCAGTTGAGATTAGGTTTAAGCTTAAAGTTTCCAAATTCCTCGTGAAAAAATTCAATTTCAATCGTGCGCTGCCTTAATTTTTACACTGTTTGGTAGGTTAATATTACTTTGGCCACTCTACCATTTCAGTTCAATCATTTTAAAGGAAATTCACAAATTCTTTTCGTCTTTTAAACAGGTTTCAAAGAGTGCTCAGCTGGTCAAAATAGATTGCGAGAACTACAAGGAAATGCTCTCACATTCACGACCTACAAAATTGATTGCAGAGGAGGCTCTCTTTTCTTGGTGATGCAAACTATCACACACGAAAAACTCCCATCGCTAAGGAATGAACTATTTACAAATTTCAAACTATTTATGCATTAAAGCACGATTGAAGCTTATAGATTTGTGAAAAGTAAGATGATTCCAAGCGTTAAATTCTTAAAATCAATTTTTTTAATTTATTTAGCTACCAAACTTATGGAGGATGATGCCATCTTAAGCAGACTGGGCTCGTAATTTTTCACTATTACTCATTAGTATCGCACGTGGAACAAACGGCTCATTAGTGATTCATGACTCAATGTTGGAACAAAATTGATACGCATTAATGCGATGTATGCCGTCATCCACCTTGTTCTCCAAAAAACGATATACCTGTTTGTCATTGATGGACATACACGCAGTGCTGAAACGTGATTAATTGACTACCAATTTAAACAAATTTGAAGCTGTGGTAAAGAATCGACCATTTAGGTACACCCTGAAAATCGATACTTTTTCACAGGTTTAAATAACCGGTCGATCAATCCATCATCAAGTACGATACTGCACACGAGTTTAGATGAATCTCACGGTCTCAGATTAATGTATAAGATTTAATCATCAAAAGACTTTTTATGATACGCTCAGGCGCAACTTATCCATAGAACAGCATGGATCATGGATCTCGAATTCATTTTATCACCCCCCCCCCCCCCCCCCGAGGAACTAACTGTCCATTAGCCAATCATCAGATTAGTTAGTTATTGTGATCTGTCAAATTTTTCCTATGGATTTTTGACCAAGCACTTTTTAAAAAACTTTAGTAAAACTGATATTCAATGGAATATCGTAATAAAATATGAAAAAAAGTGAGAGCGATTTTAAGAGGTCACAGTTTAAAGTCTGAATATGTTTATATGTAAGCGGTTTTTGTAAAATTTCTGCATTTATCAAAGAAAAAAAAATAAATAAAATTCCTTTTTCTTGGTGAGTTCATTCATTTTCATGTGTGACTATCGCAGCTGCTGTATTCCTGTTTCAAACCACCCGTGTCTGGCTATTGCTTGGTTATTTTAAGGCAGCTAATGTCTGAGACCTGGAAATTAAGAAAGAAACGGATCCATGAATTTCAACGGGGGACCATGAGAGACTTCGAAACCATGAAAGTCCGATGCCTGGGGTCCATTCCCAATTTAACAACCCGTCTTAAACATTAAGTGACCTCAAATAACCTAGAAAAAAGCCTAACTAAGCTCGGGACACCTTGTATAAACTTTGCAACGCTGCATCTAGATCGTAATAACAACATATGTATTGATCTGCCTGTAACATTAACACAAGCAGTGAACTCCAACACAATGTGTTGATAAGGCGCGTCATTAACTCGCACATATCAAACCCTTTAGTTTTCATTTACAGAGATTTCAAAAAAAGGCAAGCAGCACAACAAGAGAATTCACGATCCAACACTGCAAGGTCAACGACGCACCTTGACGAGACCGTGTATTGTGAATCTAGAAAGCTATTCGAACAAATTTAAGTTTTTTGATCTGTCTCAAGCAAAATCTTATCAGATTCTTGAAGAAAAGTGCTACGGAAAAATTTAAGCGAAGAAAGGAAAAATTCTGTCGAACTCCTAGAAGATAAAGTCGATTTAAAGGTATTTTGGGGCTAAAATACCCAAATCACCGGTATTATAAATCCCGTTATATTATTGAAAAGAAATTGACTCGATATAAATGCAATTGTATTAAATATGTCTTGATTTTGTTATTTTAAACGCCTTTTCATGCAAAGAAGCTCAACCATGTCCATGCTTTATTCATTCATGAATTGAATGTAAGCAATCCACATCCCGAAAATATACCGATTTGCCGTAAAAAATCGCAGAAACTTGATATACCAGGTCGATGTACCCACACCGAAAAAAATAATATGCTGTTTTAGCACCTAGGATGTTAAAAATGTGTCTGGTGATCCGGAGTTGTTGTCCTTACTGGCCTCGCAGTTAACTTTACATCCTGTGAATGCAACTTTAACTCTGTAGGCAGTTAAGGCAGCATCTTGAGATCACCAGACACATTTTCAGCATCCTAGGTGCTAAAACAGCATATTATTTTTTTCGGTGCACTCTTTGAATTTACCAATCAATTTAGTGAGTGCACGTATGTGAAAGTCAAAATGCTATAGTCATTTTGGGTGCATTCATTTTTCATGAAACAATTGTTAGTAATTTCAATCCCGAAAAACCATAAATTTTCCGTATAAAATCGAAAAAATCAAAATATGTCGACTCCCTGACGTGAAAATTAAATTCTACGTGTGAAAATACTTATGTATCGATACGCTGAACAGAATGCTCGCATCTCCTCGTAATTTACAAACCGTTCCTATACTCATCTCAAAATTTTTCTCAGAGCTTTGTGTTGTAATCAGCTTCCATTTAAACTCCGGTTTGATGGCCGAATCGGCTGCCCAAAAAGCAAGCCATTTTTGAAGGGCTCTATGAGAAATTCGTGATATTATCAGCTCTTAGGAAATCACCCCATGGGTAAAATTGCTGGTATAAATTTTCGAGTGCTTAAAATAATTGCATTCAAGAAACTAAGGCATTAAACTATGGAGTCAATTTCGTTTTAATAATATAACGGGATTTACTTGTCCTCAGGTCAAAACTCATACAAGGAAGCCCCGTGCAAGAGGCTAATTTTTTGTAATTTCACTCAATTTTTTCTCCTTTTTATAATTGAATTGCTTGTCACATTCTGAGGTCAATCATATTAAATTGTAATTTATACATTTCTTTTTTCCCCCTTCATTTTATTTTTTGTTTGGAGAAGTTTTGTTGATTTCTTCGGATTTCGAATACTGTAACTTCTCTTCTATTTGGCCGATTTTTATGAATGAGACCTCTTTTAATTCGTGTTTTAACGGAGAGGAAGGAAAAAATTGCTAAAAACTCGCTAAACAATTTTTTTTTGAAAATTGGACGAATCCTAGCGTGACGGTGAAATGGTTAATGAAGCGTAAGTAATTGGGCGAGGGGCTGAGGATCGTCGCTTGGCGACCGTCATTAGCTATTGTTCGTCGAGACGCCGACGCAGTGAGCAGGAGCGTGGGGAAGAGAAGGGTAAGTGGATTCCTGTATGAGCCACGTTTAGCTAATGGTCTAATGAGTCTCGAGGCTCATCACAGATTGCACTTACACAGATTGCACTATCAGAGCACGGCTACCAACTTTTGAAAAGTATAACCGAGGTTACAGATCTGTCAAAGCAACGTTTTGAACAAAACGGAGGAGTTAAATTCTCATTCCGAGAGTGCCGACCTGCTCAGCCATCCTCGAATCAATTCGCTTGATTCTTCTTATATATGCATATTTTAAATCAGCGCGTCGCATTCTTAGGCTTATTTTAAAAAAACCAAGTAACGTAGACTCTTGGTATTCACTGCACATAAACTAGAGACCCCCAGAATGAGAAACAACTTTAAATCATAATTATTGATGGATAAATAAACTTTTTACACGCTTTGGAAAATCTCAGAAGTTCGCGGTAGTCACTTTTCGGTAAGGAACTAAGGGACTCGGTTATTGTATCGAGCAGGGTTCGAAACGATCGCAAAGGCGGTATACTACGTATACGCGCCAAAAGGAGATTATACCCCATAAGATAAAAAATAAAAAAATCGATTAAACTTGTTTCTTAACAGAGCAACTTCTAAGTGTTGTCATTATTTTAAAAGGCAAACTTTTAAATTCAAATATGTAAAGGACACTCAAGTAAAGCAAACCAGGACCCAGGCTTCTTATGTTAAAATGTCACTCAATAAAATACACACATTCATTGATGTTGTCAATAGACCCTTGATACAACTATTCGTACTCTAAGGACACGTGTGTTGCATACGAAAACATGGAAGGCGCTCTGTTCACTCTAGTTGATGAAGCAGTGTAGGCAGCAGCTTGAGGCGCACCGCGTCCAGCATGTGGCATGATGAAATCATTTGATAAAAACTAAGGCAAAATGAACAGGAAGGATGTACCATTGTACCCGCACCATTTTCACAGATTAGGATATTATATCCCACCGCCAGACCACGTGATGACAACAGCCTGTTACTGCTAGAGCCGTTTCGTGGTTTAGAATGATCCGTTCAATGTGTAGTATGAAACATAGCTAGCTATTGAACCCGAATAGTTGCATCAAGGTATTAATACCGATATCATTTGGACGTATTTATGCTAAAAGAAACTATGTGCATAGGGTTTGCGTTATACATAGTTCCTTTTGGCATAAATACGTTCATTTGTCCTTTGCTCGAATACTGATGTTAAAATGTTTGAGAAAAACTGCGTATGAACACTCGAGCGTTGCAAAATTTCCTCCGATTATATACAAATTTCCCGGAAAACTTTTAAGCTCTTATTTTTAATGTTTGAAGTTTTACCTGCATAGCTTAATTATGACGTCAAACAGGCCGTTCCGATAAACATCTTATAGGGTACAATGGAGTGCATCTTGGGGGAAAATGCCCTTTGGAAAAAATTGGAGGCTTAGATCCCTTAAAGTCATCCCTCCTCCAAAATATTGTGCACATGAAGAAGTAGTACTTGCACTTGCCCCCCAAACTTTAGATCTCTAACTGCAATTGTTCAAGAGCTAGCAGAGAAGGGGGGAGGGGAGTCGTCTAGACTTTTGTTCACCTTGCATTTTAAAATAAGATAGGAAATAAGGTTAAAGCGATTCTACTGCTCTATTTGAGGAGCCGACAGCACACGGATCGGTCTCAAGGATGCGAGATTTTTTTAATTTTCAACAAACAATGCAGTCTTTTCTACGGTGCCTCATTTGAATTTTAAATTGACCGGTAGACAATTTTATCCTAACATCGTCTCTGATCCTCTCTGATTGATGAGATTGATTATTGAGTGTTTTATCGCTGAGGATACTGTGGAGTGGTCGCGTGTAAATTATTTATTTTATTTTATGAATTTTGTGTGTGTATCTGTGTGTGGAAATTTTAATAAACATAAAGTTCTCGATTATATCGTGTTCTAGTGCCTAGAGAATCTCTAAGTACATATTGAAAAGTGAAATGAACGGAAATTTACCTTCGGTGTTTCAGTTGTTTTGAAGTTTTATTGTATTACCTCCCCAAAGTAAAAGAGGTTTACAGCTTTTTGAGTTACAAATGATTGCACCTGGAGTGCAGAGTTTCAATACAGCCACTTCACGAGGATGATATTAAGTGTTATACGAAGTAGCTGAAAAATCAAGCTAAATAAAGGTAAGCAGCTAATTAGCATGCCATGATTTTAAATGCTCCGTGTAAAAACATATAGACGGCAAAAATATGAAACCGCGTATCTAGGTTTGGTCTAGGTCGCGGTCTAGGTTGCTGATTTTCACCCCGATTTACTCTTTTTAGAAATAACTGATACTCGTCATTGCCCACGCATTCCATCATTGAAACTCAAGCTGATTATTAATTACGACTAATTGATAACTTTGATGTCAGCAGGACACCACAGATGATTCTCATTAATTTATCATGAAAGCTCAAAAAAGTGTATATTTAATTAAAGCTCTAAAATCACACGCTTTCCCATTGAGAATTTGTTCCGGTAACATTTCTCAAAATAGTTTTTAAGTTTAATGATACATTTCTTGATTATCTCTTCAGCATCACACACCATAAACGGTCACACAAAAATTGAGTCATTTAAAAATTATGCAGGTTGCAGACCCTTAAAATTTCTGGGTATTTTTGAGACTTAAGAAAATAATGAAAATTGTAACCTAAACCAATATTTGGACGTAATGAATATAAAAGAGAGGAATAAAAATAAACATACATATGCATTTCAACGGCGGAAGAGATTGACCAATAATTGGACTTCTCGTAACAATGAACCATTTGACAGGCTAGGGTTAAAATCAACTCGTAAATATTGCTATTATAGTTCATTATTTACATTAGACTTAACGAACTCAAACTTTTGGTTCACTTGCGTTGTGTGCAAGTATATTAATGTCAGAGATATATTAATTCGCTCTTTATCCTTAAATTGAGGTAAGAGAAAAGGATCAGAAGCAAAAAAAAAAAATCAAAAAAACATCGCCAAAGCAAAATTCCGTTGCCAAATCGAGATCTTTGATTTTACAACGATTTATATAACTAAAGGATTTTGAAGTGTACTTTCTTTGACGAACGCCTTTGTAACCATCCAAGGGAGAAAGGACCTCAGCGTATGGACGATTATTTTTAGGTGAACTTTCTCGCGGGTCCAAGAATTGGAACTTGACCCTCGACATACAAATCTTTATCCCAAAGGTTGGGCTCCAAGCGGTTTCATTAATTTGTCTTCCATTTAAATGAGTGAAATTTCATTTAAAAGC
Source organism: Bemisia tabaci (assembly GCF_918797505.1). Lineage (NCBI taxonomy): Eukaryota > Metazoa > Arthropoda > Insecta > Hemiptera > Aleyrodidae > Bemisia > Bemisia tabaci. The sequence continues at coordinate 29,560,857 of NC_092801.1, read as the reverse complement.
GACAGTCTGAAGCATCACACATCAAACACACACACCGCTCATGTTTAACAGTTAAGAATTTTTTCCTCAAAATTTTGGTTCGATTTTACAATTTCGTGCGTTTATTGCCCCCAAAATAATTAATCTACTTCAGCCGCAGTCCAAATGTTTACTGGATTTAGTCGTGGTGAGAGGGGGTTGGAGTCCGTTCATGATGGACCCTGATTGGCGCCTCGGGAGAAAAAGAGGTTCTGATCGGGGTATAATCCTGAATGGGTCCCACTTGAAAGGGTCGGGGTAGGTGCGAATTACAAGCAATTGCATCGCAATGTTAGTATGTTACCTGGATTTTCACTTATTCACCCAAACTGATGGTTACAAATTTAACCTCAATAAATACATGTATACAATGCTAGGGTCACCCTTTATGGCTGCTAGGTGACCCAATTCCCATAGGACGATTTGCGCTTGCATTGATTTGAAATTTGCTTCAGTCGTTTTTCAAAACATGTGAGAAGTGAGAAAACGGGCTTATCTAGAAGGTACTCGTTGAACCCCATTAATCATACGATTTTGCTCAAGATATTTCGCGGAAATCAGGTATGTCAAAATTGACAATCTAGGAAATGGAAAGAAATAGAGTCAAATTAATATAAGTATTTTATTAAATGTCGTATTTTAATAAGTTAATATTTCGCATTTCAATTATGCCAAAATTGACAATCTAGGAAATGGAAAGAAATATGCAAATAGTCAAAGTAATATAAGTATTTTATTAAATGTTGTTTTTTAATAAATTCATATTTCGCATTGTTTCGCATTTTGGCCATCGATGTATGCGATGATGACTTAATGGACTTTGCGAAATCGTAATGTTACCTAACCTAACCTAACCTAACCTAACCGATCGTAAATCAAGCCCTTTGTTTCTCATCCCTTCATTCATTTTTAAAAGAAAGGTCCTTTCACCCGAGAACGGTTTTATTTGTATATTCTGATATTCTATTACCATAACTTATATTCCCTCTCTCTCCCTCTCACTTTACATTCAAGCCTTAGGATCAGTGCTCAAGTCTGTGAACAATGAAAGCAAAGGTCGAGGTGGTCATTTCTGGAGCTGCAGGAGCCTTCCCGGAGTGCAATAATATACTGGAGCTTGAAGATGCACTATTCAAGAAAGTTCATCTCGTCACGAATGATGACCGCAAATGGAAAGAAAGTAAGCATTCTGACTTAAAAACTTTACAGATTTTGCTTGCTAATATTGACTTTTGGCCATCTGACAAGCCGACAGAGTCAGACAAGTCTGATGGAGGATTCAAATGAACTAGTATACAGAACACTAAATCAAGCGCTACACAATTTGTCCTCTCCTCAAAATTTCGCGCAAAACATGTTGAACATTTCAGAATATTCCAAAATTATCTCATGAATGAAATATAATCGTCCATGGTTTGCACTGTAAATAGTGAATCCCAATTTCTCTCTTGTTAAAAAAACCCTAATCCACGTGGGGTAAATCAGGAATTGAATTCAATCTAGATACGTTGAGCAAATAATAACTAAAGCTTGGTTTCACAAACATTTCTCTGCCCCTTTGATGCCCCAAGTAGCAGTGACTGCGATAAGTTACGATTTGAGCCCAGAATGTATCGCGATTTTATTGACGTTGATTTATTGCGATATTTTCGGATAAAAAGTGCGATATCAGCGCTTAAATTTGCAATAAAATCGCGATTAGAGCGATGGTAATTTATCGCAATACTATCGAACCGAAAATGAGCCTTTCACTCATTGACCTTCCATCTTTTTGACAATGAGCTATTTTGTACCCCCTACCCCTACAATCAAACATAAATTCATTTCCACCCATACCTCAAATAATAACTTACATATTTTTTATGGATACAATAAATCAAAGAATATGTATTTTTTCAATGAATGGATCGTAGGTATGCTTAAAACTGATCGTGATAAAATCTCTTCTTTGTAGCTTTAAACGCGATGTCATGCGCCCGTGGAAAATTCCGGTTCAAAAGCTATGACCTCTCAAAGTCGACGCTGTGCGGCATTTTCCACGCATGAACTGCACTTTGACCCTATTGTTTCGAGACACGTGTCCTTTCGTAGTAAATCCATGTCTTTTCTACTTCTTTCAAGTGGTTTAAGTAAAGCTCAAAATTAGGAGAAATTAAATTGAGAAATAACTTAAATATAATGTTTTCCTATCCTTAAACATAGTTTTAATTATTTTCAGCTGTTGGATATCCCGGACACTGTGGTAAAGCATTCACACACGAGAAGTTTGATCCACTATTCTTCAAGGTCCCATTCAGCTCACCCACTACTATGGATCCTTTAGCGAAAAAATGCTTAGAAACAAGTGTAGAAGCTATTATCGATGCAGGTGGGTAAACATTTTCCGAGTAAACTAGTTCAAACTGTTATTGTAAGTATGTATGCTTCTACGTAAATAGATTAAAGGACCAAGGGGGGAAAATTGTACTAAATTAGTCCTCCTCAAAATTTTGCCTCACAAAGAGCCACTCAATGGTTTTGAAATTTAACTAATGGTGAGAGAAAACGAGTTTCAAGGTTTTTCACTACGAGTATACTTAAAAGTCTTGAAAACTTTCAGTTTCGCACAATTCATACTCGTGTCATTCATATTCGTAGAACAATGTCAAAACCATATTACCAACCCATGATCAAATTTTAGTCAAAGATTTGTGCTCAACAGTTATATGTTGGCGCGTATACGTAGTATACCGCCTTTGCGATCGTTTCGACCCCCCACTCGATACAATAACCGAGTCCCTTAGTTCCTTACCGAAAAGTGACTACCGCGAACTTCTGAGATTTTCCAAAGCGTGTAAAAAGTTTATTTATCCGTCAATAATTATGATTTAAAGTTGTTTCTCATTCTGGGGCTCTCTAGTTTATGTGTAATGAATACCAAGAGTCTACGTTACTTGGTTTTTCTTAAAAAAACCTTAGAATGCGACGCGCTGATTTAAAATATGCATATATAAGCAGAAGCAAGCGAACTGATTCGAGGATGGCTGATCAGGTCGGCACTCGTTGAATGAGAATTTCACTTCTTCGTTTTGTTTAAAACGTTGCTTTGACAGATCTCCATACCCCTGTTATCCTTTTCAAAATTTGGTACTCCTTGCTCTGATAGCCAGGGCCAGCAGGATAGTGGTAAGTGCAATCTGTGATGAGCCTCGAGACTCATTAGCCCATGTGCTAACCGTGGCCCATACAGAAATTCACTCCCCTATCAGGCCAAAACAGTGCACAGGCAGGCACAAAACCCAGGTAGTGTCCCGGTCCTGGCTCGGTTCGCCGCGTCGCTTCCCAGCTGAAGAACAAAAGGCGACCCTCGCGGCCCTCGCCACAGTCAGACCTAATTACTTTCACTCGATTACCCATTTCACCGTCACGCTGGGATCCATCAAATTTTCGAAAAAATTGTTTCGCGAGTACTTAGCAATTTTTTCCTTACTCTCCATTCAAAGACGAATTGAAAGAGGTCTCATTCATAAAAATCGGCCGAATAGAAGAGAAGTTACAGTATTCGAAATCCGAAGAAATCAACGAAACTTCTCCATACAAAAAATAAAATGAAGGGGAAAAAAGAAATGTATAAATTACAATTAAATATAATTGACCTCAGAATTTGGCAAGCAATTCAACTATATAACGGAGAAAAAATTGGGAGAAATTACAAAAAATTCGCCTCTTGCAAGGGGCTTCCTTGTAAGAATTTTGATCTGAAGGCAAGGATTGAATACCAGCGCAATACTCCATACAATACAGGGTGTGCCTGAACGAACATTTTTTTTGTGTGTCAAAATCGAAAATTCTAAATATTTTTTAACTACAGTGTCTCTTGAGTCGTTTAAGCCAAAAAAAAATTCCGTCAAGATTCTGGAAAGTAAAGGCGCTTTAAAAGTATTCTGGGGCTATGTATCCTAACTGTGTCCACACATGGTTTCTGTTCAGCATATCCATGTGTAAGTATTTTTACACGTAGAATCTAATTTTCACGTCAGGGAGTCGACACATCTCGATTTTTTCGATTTTATACGGAAAATTGATGGTTTTTCGGGATTGAAATTATTATTGTTTCATGAAAAATAAATGCACCCAAAATGACTATAGCATATTGATTTTTATATATTTGCACCCACGAAATTGGTTGGTAAATTCAACGAGTGAGTGCATCGACCTGGTATATCAAGTTTCTGCAATTTTTTACGGCAAATCGGTAGATTTTCGGGATGTAGATTGCTTACTTTCAATTCATGAATGAATAAAGCATGGACATGGTTGAACTTCTTTGCATGGAAATACGTTTAAAATAACAAAATCAAGACATATTTAATGCAATTGCATTTATATCGAGTCAATTTCTTTTCAATAATATATCGGGATTTATAATAGGTACCGGTGATTTGGATATTTTAGCCCCAAAAAGACCTTTAAATCGACTGTATCTTTCAGGAGTTCGACAGAATTTTTCCTTTCTTCGCTTAAATTATTCCGTAGCACTTTTCTTTAAGAATCTGATAAGATATTGCTGGAGGCAGATCAAAAAACTTAAACTCGTTCGAATGGCTTTCTACATTCACAATACAAGGTCTCGTCAAAGTGCGTCGTTGAAGAGTTGGATCGTATGAATTCTCTTGTTGTGCTACTTGCCTATTTTGAAATCTCTGTAAATGAAAACTAAAGGGGTTGATATGTGTGAGTTAATGACGCGCCTTATCAACACATTGTGTTGGAGTTCACTGCTTGTTTTCATTTAACTTTGATAGCCAGGATCTAAAGATTAAAAAACCAGTCCAAATATGTATTAAATTTGATCAAAAGCTAAAGCGTTTGGTAAATCATTTATAGATCTGCTCCGACGCCAGACTTTGCATGAAAATTACGCAGGCAATACTAATATAAACAGATCTATGGTGTGCATTCAAGTGAAATCTCTCATTTGTGCAAATGTAAGAGGAAGATACTGAATTTATGAATGAATTTGAATTATGAATGAAAGTTGCCACAACCGCAAATACCATTTACACCTTATTTGCAACTTATTTGTATGTTACCGCTCACTGAACGAGAGGGTGCGCAAGAGGGAAACTCATTCATTCGTGTTCCAAGAGGAATAAAAAGGAAACAAATTTAAGTTCATGAAAGTCAAGACGGTCTAGCTATTAGTTTATGCCAATGCGAAAAATTCACAGGCTCACGAAACACTTTCAGCATTAAAGTACGTTGTCTGTACTCAAATTTTCGATGGTCGATCCATTGATGATGGTTTCGACTCGATCAAAATTGAATTTCAAATGTAATAAACAAATGAGTCAAGGTCTCTGCTATGATGGACAATCCTTATATCATTTAATGAATGCGCACTGACTCTGAGGATTCAATCGGACGTATTTCTGTCAAATGGAACTATGTGCATTATGACGTGAGCTCTGTTATGCAGATATTCTTATGGGTCTCAGGGCTCATGTCATAATGCACACAGTTACGTTTGGCAAAAATACGTCCAATTCATTCATGTCTCTTGCGTAATTACCTACGAGTTATGTAACCAACCAGAACAATTCGTCACACTTCTGACTTATGCATCTTTAGTCTTCGGAAAATTCCGAATCATCATGCTTTTCCATATGATGTGAGAACGACACGTGGTGTAGTCTAAATCGACGTATTCATGCTAAAAGGAACCATGTTACACGCAAACCCTATACAAATAGTTCCTTTAAGCATAGATACGTTCAAATACAAATTTAGCAAACCTATTTATACTTTAACACTTGTAGAAAGAAAATCTGTACAAAAACTGATGTTTTCAGCAGAATTTTTCCGGTCATGCGAATTGATCTATTTAATAAGCATAACCGAACGTTGGTTGGATAGATTGTGGTATTAGTTGAGCAAAAAAACGTATCGGGTCGATACACTGTAAAACTTCAGTTGATGTAGATCATGTTCCAAAAGAACCAACGCTATCGGTTTGTTAAATTAAATTTTCGGTTCCAACAGCCAGAGAAGTTGGTTCACATGACTGATGATTTAGTGCTCTGGGGCAGAAATTGTTTACTCAAATTGGTGCACATATAACCCAATTTTTTTTCCCGGCACATTGATATTGTTCTTGTAGAGTAGAAGGAACAATGCTTGGGGTAGTCAATGCCCTCTCATGGTGACACATGACCGAAAAGTTGAGCAACTGGTTTGACAACCTTAATCTAGTCTACCATTACTCATCTGCCAATAATCGTACTTACCTCGACAATTAAGAGTCACTATTAGGCGAATTTTATTTTATTTTTGCTCAACAAGTTGTCCATCAATTGTTGTTGGACTTAAACAGTGTTGACCTCTGACTTCAAGGTTTTTCTCGCTCGACCAAATTGTTTAGATTGTTAGTGCAAAACCTCCAAAAATGTCCTGTCTCTCTTTTTATCAATGATTTTTGTGTTCATTTCTTTATGAATCTTGCAAAGTAATTTTCATTCATCATGATTTCAAATTCATTCATCAAAGTTTATCGTTTTCATGATTTCAGGAGTAAATCCGAAGTCATTGGCGGGCACGCGAACTGCCGTTTATGCTGTATACGACTTCAGTGAGTTTGAAATGAGCACACCCTATGCACAATCTCAAAGAGCGTTGCTTGGTGTTGCCCGGACATTCACCGCAAACAGACTCTCGTTCACTCTGAACTTGAAAGGTTGGTTGCATTTCCCATAATTTCGAAGGCAAGTTCATCAAGTTAGTCAGGAGGGAATTAACGCATATCCAGTCTGTTTTGAATTATTACATAGATTTGCCAATCCTTGGTACGTGAAACTACATAAATTTTATAGAATTCCTCAATAATTATTCAGTTCACAGGACTAAAAAACATACGAGTCATATCTTCAAATTAACCGATTTTGTTTTGTTGCAAAGTAACGGAGCAATATTTTCAGCACGAGTGCTCGTGCAGCAGGAACAGTATTCAAGTTCAATTCGTTGCAATAATTAATTATTGTCACTAATAAATTCAGCGCGCCCGCATTATTTTGTGTATGCAACAAGGATATCCCTTGAGGACGAATAGTTGCACTCAGGGATGTCATTGGGAAAACAAAAGCACTTTAAATGTTTCCCGCACTACTATTATGTCCCTGTAAAGAAGAGGTTACAATTCGAAGTCGACGCTCATATTCGACTAATGGTGACATATGACTGAAAAGTTGAGCAATTGGTTTGCCAACCCTAATCTAGTCTGCATACTCCATTTTATTCAAGTTTCTGAATGTGAGGGCTTGGCATTTTTAGGTCCCAGTTTCACCGCATTGGGAGGTTATGGACAAACATTCCATTTCATCGACGAGGCAAGGGCTCAGTTGGAGGAAGGAGAGATAGACGCTGCAGTGATTGTGACTGCCAACTACATCCTGTCACCCCGCTCTTTGGCCATTTTACACGGCATGGGCCTGGCTGCAAACGACGGAAAGTGCAGCTCTTTTGACCAAAATGGTAAATTTTAGTTCAATACCTATCAATTTGAGACCGAATCTATTATTCCTTTGGTCTTTTTTGCGAGCAGCTGTAGATTTGCTAAATGACTTGTAGAATTAATCCGATGCAATCCTCTGAATTTCCGCTGAATTGATTCGCTATCTACAGCACATATAGCGGATGAATTTGGACACAGCTTGAAATGATGATAAATAAAATTTTCTAACCAATCGTACAACTTACCTGTTAGTTTTTCTTTTCCCTTTAAACCACGATGACCATTTTGGGTGGGATGCCAATTTTCAGGTGACGAAACGGGTCGAAAATTAAGGGTAAAAAACCGACGTAGTCGCTAGCACCATGGTTTAAAGAAAAAAGAAACACCAGCAAGTAAATAGTATGATCGGTTTCAAAAAAAAATTATTTATCCTTGTTTAAAGTTGCGTTCATAGTGTCAATAAATGGTCAGCAAATTGCGTTATGCAACAACAAAGATGAATTTGGACTGATATAGTCTTCCTTAAAAAGTTTAACGCGCATGTGCCCCGTTAGATTAGTTCCGGGTCCCCGCACTCTATAAAACTTTATAATAAAATATTGACGTTAATACAATTATTTCGAGAGTTTGAAATTATTATTCCAAAATTTTACATCGATGTATGGTCTCTTTACGTGCTCAGTAGTATGAAGCAGTTTTGCACATACGCCGTACATAGTGGAACAAGTCTTTGGACGAAGTCGGACCTGAAATTTTTGACAAAAATTGTAAAAATTTTTATACGTTTACCTCGTTAGAATTTTAATTTTTAGGGGTGCTTGCTACAGAAAATTTTACGAGAATACCAATGAATCTATTTTTAAAACATCAACATTTCGTATTAATGAAGATAAACACTTTAAAAGTTTTTAAATTTTTCCCGACCCCTCCCATTGACTCGATCCACTGTGCGTTGCATTCAAACAGTTAAATGTATTGCATTTTGCAAAAATGAGCCTCTAGCATTGCAATGTTGCTAAGATTGTGCAACTTCTTTTGTCCTGGAGGAAAAACCCAATTATCCATTAATACTTTCTATTTTACCCGCTAAAAACTGTGAATTTAAGACAAAAATTACCATCTAAATTTCATATTTTTTCACGATTTCCGCAATTTTATTGCAAAGGATGAAGTTGCACAATCTGAGCATCATTGCAATGCTAGTGGTTCCTTTTTGCAAAATGCAATCCAAATAAGGCACTTTATCGAATGCCACGACGGATAGCCACTTTTTGAAAACCCGTGAATTTTTGTTTATGTTTTAAGCACATGGATACGCCCTGAGCGAGGGTTGCGTGGCGTTCTTCCTACAACGAGCGTCGGAGGCGCGCCGAAATTGGGCGACAGTCATTGGGGCCGAGTACAGATTCTTCGGCACCAAAGAAGGCAACGTTCTGGCTTTCGACGGAGGACCGGCAAAGGAAATGCTCCGTCAACTTTACTCCAAATGGAACGTCGATCCCGCTGACGTCGGCTACATCGAGGCGGACGGCTGCGGAATCAAAGTTCGTACAATGAAAGGACGTTCATCCAGTTTTCATGTGATGTGACCATAAAAAGTGCCTTCATTTTTTTAATATACAACACGGGCATCCGTAGAGAACGATTAGTTGCATCCAGGCGTTAGCATGAACAATGGAGATGTTGCATGTGTGAGGAATTTGCGATTTGACTATTGATCCTTACGTAAAAGTTTGCGAGAAACACGATGGTGCCACTGGTTTCTCTCTGAAATCAACTCCCAAGCTCAAAAAAAGCTCTCACGTTGAGGCCAAAATGGAGGGGATATCCCACGCTATACTGGAAGTTCACCTCTACATCAAGACAAACTCTTAATGCAAAGATACATTGACAAGGCTGTCACTTTATTTGGGGACTCTAAAATTGAAAACACGGCAACACTGCTAACGTATTTGCTCCCTACTTTGCATGGAGTGTTTGTGTTGATGTAGACGTGGACTCTCAGGATAGCGTGGGATATCCCTTCCATTTTGGCCTCAACTTGAGAGCTTTTTTTGAGCTTGGGAGTTGATTCCAGAGAAAACCAGTGGCACCACCGTGTTTCTCGCGAACTTTTACATTTGAATCGATAGTCAAATCGCAAACTCCTCACACATGCAACATCTCCAGTGAACACATTGACTTTTTAGTGAACATCTGGACCCCGTACAGCAGGAAAGAAGCAAGCCACGTCAGCTAGGATAAAATTTAAATGGGCCATTTAAATTTATACAAGAGAACGTTTGTGCGGAATCCTCTGACAATTTTAAGATATTTGCTTCCTACTAAGCGGAAATTTCACTGAAATTAGCACAAAAACCCGCCGAACAGTTTTGATGTAAACAATCAGACCGCCCCATTAAATTTGGCCATAGCTGATGTGGTTCGGTTTTTTTTCTGCTAAACGCGGTCTATTTGGTGCACGAAAACAGTTACCCTGCTTTTTCTGCATATTGACGTTGAAAATGCAAAAAATAGTGTAGTGGTTGCGGTGTTTCAAAGTCTCCGCCCCTCTCTTATTTTTTCTAGAAAGAGGCCGGACTAATATCATGGCTTGAGATTTTCACAGAATATTTCTCACGAAGGGAAGAAAAATAACTGTAATTTTAGAAAATAACGTTTCGTAGTTTCACAAGTACAAAATAAAGTTTTAAAGGAAGTCTGAGATACGACATATATATGAGACATATCGAGATACTCATTTTTTCAGTTTCATCTGGGCTATGCAACACGAATATGCGTAAAGCTTGAGTAGATGCGTCCGTATACGTTGTCATGATCACATTGACTTACTAATGTGCATTTAATTTAAGGAAACACAATGCGCCTTCATTCCTTGAATATACATTTTCTTCACTTTCATTGATGAACATAACTGCAAAGTATTAAATGTTTTTACATTAGCTATCAGGGCCGGATTTAGGGGGTAGCCACATGGGCGGCAAAAGGGTGCGGCAAATGTTTTAATTTTTCAAATGTAGGTATCAAGAAAAAAATCTGATTCACAAAAAAAATTATAAACGAGAAAAATAAATCTCTAATTTCCTGAGAGTTAAAGTATGGTAATTTCTAATTTGCTCGTCTTTCGGTGATAGAAGAGACAGCGCCTCTCGTTAGTCTAGTTGAGAGAGAAACCAAACTCGCAATTTGGCCTGGAGCGGCGCAGCGCAGAGAGCAATGATGACGAGGACTTGAGATAGAAAGGAGAAGCCCTCGGCGCGACAGTCGGCATGTAGCACATATTAGCGCCTACAAGACTGCATGAATACTTCTCGCGTTGCGTCAAACTCAGTGCGGTCAGCAGCGGTTAGCAAGAAACGCACAGCGCCTACAAGGCTGCATGAATACTTCAAGCATTGCGCCAAGCACAGTGCATGCGGTCAGCGCGGCGGCGGAAGTTAAAATTATTAAACCACATTTATGTTTGTTCTTTCATAATTTTTCCGTTCATTTCTTATAAATGAAAGGCCTTGATCACACAGAGATAGGTTTACGGAACTTAACATTTGCGCAAAGTTTCTTTTGCTAGTAGTGTTGACAGGGCTTTCGCAAAAATGTATCCGACACGAGTAAACGCGTCTTGTGCACCTCTCCCACTCCGACACGTTCACTTGATGGTTTTTATCGATGTTTCAAAACGAATGAGAAGGGAGCGGCAAAACACAGGCGGTCCATGGGCTACAGGTAGGAAAATCCGGCCCTGTTAACTTTTTAAAGGGAAGTTTAATGTTTTACATTAACTGAATTTCAAGTTCAGTATGTTTATACCAGTCGAAGTAGGTATATGAATACTTCTTTTAATCCACTTTAAAAGTTAAATATATGTATTTCCTCGTCTTTTTTTTCTTTCCTTTTGCAAGGTTGTATGAAAAATAGGATATGGTTTATCGGATTTTATAATTTAAATATTTACAATTAAACTAACGAAACCCAAGGACTAAACTGTTTTTCACGTGTGCAACATATTGCTCTATCACGATACACTTATAAAATTGAGGAATTGATAAATCATTTCTTACTCATGTTCACGCATTTCTTTTAAATTTCAGGATAGGGACACCGAGGAGGCCAACATTATTTCTGATGTTTTTTGCCGTAAGCGAAGGAAGCCCCTCCTCATTGGATCGGTAAAATCGAACGTGGGCCATGCAGAAGCAGCTGCTTGTGCCATAGGAGCAGTCAAGGCCATCATAGCACTCAAAAACACTAAAATTCCTCCAAACATCAACATAAACTCACCGCTCCCTGAGTTAACGTCCAGGGGAATCAAGGTGATTTTAAATTCTCTAAGCAACAACAGGGTTTCTTACCAAAAGCGCAGCTGGGAGAATCCTGGGGGGTTTTGGTCACCTCTAGAAGGCTGGTGAGTGGTGCCCCTCAAACAAGATATGATTTTCTGAAGCTGCTCAATTCTAATCAATTCCCGTTCATATAAATGGGCTTTTGCCCCCCCCCCCCCCCTCTGTAATTATTCCCTGGAACACGGATGGAAAAAAATCACTGTTCGTACAATATTCCTGGTGGACCCTAGGCCCATCTTACTTTCCCACTTGTAATTAAAATATTACTTTTGAGGTAAAAAATAGTTCAGGTCTGATTCAGAGTGAATGTGAGCTCACCGTGCCGATTCAGCAGTTCACAGTTTAGGTCTGTAAACAATTCTTCGGGTCTAATGATAATACTACATTGTTACCGGAATTGAAATAATTTTTACCACAAATTAATTATTTTAACTGCGATTCGAGGAAGAAGGGAGCTGGAATCTAATACTAGAATTGCATAAACAATGATTACTGGCAGGAGACTTAGAGGATGCCGATGATGCCCTGCCAAATCGTGGATTGATGGAGTAAGGCAGGCATTAATGAGATACGATTTGCCGGAGGTTCTCTAGTAGGATCGCTATCAGTGGCGGTTGGGTGCCGCAGAGTGCACCCCTGCTAAAAATTTTTCATGGAATTCCGTGCTGGTTTTTCATGGAAAATTTCTCCACGTAAAATTGGGCACGGAAAATTTTTCCATGGAAAATTTCTCCACGGAAAGCACCACGGAAAATGTCACCATGGAAAATTTCTCCATGGAAAATTTCTCCACGGCAAATTCTCACCGTGGAAACCTGCCACAGCACTCACTTTGTCTCATGCAGGTTTCCACCATCAAGTTACCATGGTGTTGTTTCTTTAAGTCATCATAGAACTGTTCTACTCAATGTTGCTGGTTTTTTTAGTATTTAATTAGATAATTTACAAGTTTTCCTTGTAATCAAAATAAATGAAAATGATACACTCACCAACTTGAAGACACATAGTACCAACTATACTTGACAGAGATGTAATAATTCTTTTAACAATTGAGAAACTACCGCACTGTACCTTCGCGTCACATACTGCACGCTCAACGTTTCAAATAAGATTTCATTCAGTTGACAATGTGAAAACATAGTCAAATTATTTCACAATAAGCACGGAAAACAGCACCAAAAATTATCACAACACTATCCAAATTAGAGGCCAAGAGAGTGAAATATGAACTGTAGATTTTGGTTTCTGTCTGGGAAGCTTAATTGCCTCTCGTAGATGGTTTAAAGGTTGCCACTAATTCCCTGCGAATGGCTGTTCGATAAGATCAAAGGAACTGCCAGATGATAGGAAACAAATGGCGATTGCTGCAGCTGAACAAGGCAGGTAAATGTCTCGGTGTGTTTTTATGAAAGCTCTGAAAAATGAATAATGTACAGTGCATCAAAACCATGAGTACAACCAATGATCAGCACTAAATTAAAACAATCTCAAGGTGAAGCCAACCAACATTTCTTGAGAAGTTAAAATAAGTTCTGAGGATAGCCAAATAATTTTTAGTAATAGGACAAAATACTTGTAAAAAAGCATTGGTAAAATTGTGTGTAAAAGCAATTATTGCATTGGTAGCCATAAAAATAGGAAGTAAATTATTGGACATCTGATAATTCACTGAAACATCGTTGATAAGGATATGATGTTTTAGCCCTCTAGAGTTAAAAGTTTAAGGCCTCATCTGTAACTTCAGATATATCTCTCACACTACTCACATTTCTATAATACCAAGTAATAGCTAAGGCTCAATTTCAGACGTCACTTTTCCTTCACTCATGTCAAATGAAAAGTTGGATCGTGTAATACAACACGAGAACACAACGATCATTTGAGAGGTTGAACAAAAATATGAAAGTCAGGTCACACCAAGGTTTCCGTTCAACTTCTCAAACAAATGTTAGAGCTCACGCATCATACGTTGAGACAAACGTCAAAAGTATTGTTTAAGTCACCATTCACCAGTGGTGCCACCTGACTACATGAATTTACCTGTTGAGTGGTGCGAATTCAGAGCTAATCGGAGAGAAACATTTGTTTCAACATACGATGAGCGAGCTCTATGTTCTCATGTCCGTATCAAACAATCCAACTTTTCACTCGGTATAAGTGGAGGAAAGCTAGACTGTCTGAGGTGGGCTTTAGTTTCCATCACACAGCAAAAAAATCTAGAAGGGCCTGTATTTAAGGTTTCTTTTTCAGTCCTAAGTAGTTCTCACCTGTGAATTTTATTCACAGTCTATATGGGTTTCGGCAAACGATAGGAAATGGCAATCTCATATGATCTGACAGATATCTGATATTATCCCTGAGGAGGACGATGACATGAGCTGATGAGCAGCTAGGAATGGAATGCAGTTAGAATGTTAATCATGTACTGAAAACACGATAAGGGAGACTGTAACCAATATTCGATCACGGTTCATGTTCGGGGTGCAGACTCGGAGGAGTGACCAAGGAGAAGATAGAGAAAATGATGAGCACATACGAATCTACTATTCAACAAAGAATGTTAGAATAGTTTATCAAGATACAGAAATAAATGTAATGCTATGATTCTATGAAGTTACAGATCAGTGGCTGATGGATCACTATTGGTGCCTATGTCTACATTCAGTAATAGGAATTGCTAATCATTGTTATTCATGACTTACCTAGATTCAGTTCAAGGCCCTTGCATTCAACTCGGATTTGGCGTGATGTAGCGAAAGCAGGAAGTCAAGAAATATATAAATTTCTGAGAATTACTGTATGGTTTGCGAGAGCTTCATTGAGCCTGACGATTCACGCCTCGTTGATAACCTAACCTCAAAATACCGACAGGGCACTAGGGCAGGGCGAGGCAGGGCGGGGCGGCACATCTCCTGACTTGCCGAATTGAATTGAGGATTTTTTATTTAAATCTGCATGATCTATAAAAACTCATTCGCTTATTTATTACTGAAATGCGTAACGCCGATAATGTTTCATACTTCACACGCTTTAACATTTGTGTTCTATTCTTGCTTTTATTTTTATTTTTATACAATTTCAACATGAAACAGGGCAGGCCGGCAGGATTGCAACGCAGGTTTTGTTTTGGAGTCTGAACTAAACACAAGATGAGTTGTTGGTTATCACTGCCAGTAATGCAAATTTTAATTTTTTTATGTGATTTAATTAGTATCAGCTCGAATTCGAGTCTTCTTCGTTACGAAAGTAATGTTACCTCGAAGTTGGTGAATTTTGATTAACCTGAAAGTAAGCCAGCAGTGTATCGCGATGGACTCTTGGTAATCGATCTTCAAATTTTTATTTTGGCCATGCGTAGAAATAGAATGAAAAAATTCTGATAGATACAACTCAATTCTCATTGGTTTTGCTATTACCGCTATTCGGTTCTTTCTACAATTCAATGTTGGTTTCACACAGGAGATTTGGAAGTATGACGGTTATGAGTTTCAGTAAAGGCGATCCTATTGAATAGTTAGTGTCTAAACTAATCTTGCAAAACACAGACGTTTGGTCTCTAATTGACAGACTTTAAAGCTGTACCTACAGGTTCGAAGAAGCTGCGTGTTTTCTGTTTTTTGACAAACTATTGCGGTTATTTCAGTTGTCTTAAACAGAGTATAAGCAGCAAATTATTATTACATCTCTGTCAACCATAGCAAATCTCTGAGTTAATCATATTTTAAATGAAAACATGCTCCGTACAGAAAGTAATTGCTACCTACTGGTGCAATTATTAAATTATCGTTAAATAGCAGGCATTGTCTTGGGAATGCCATGGTTGTAGAAATTTCAGTGCACTAATGAAGACTTATTCTGTGATAACTGATGACATGAAACATTTTAGTGGCCCTCACTTGTGAACTTCGGTGAGTAATTCAACTTAATTCTATGATGCATAACGAAACAGCAAATAGTTGCTGATTGTCAATGATCAAAGGCTTACAGATTACCATGTTTATTCTTGTGGTGGTCTCTAGTGTTTCGCGGTGTTCCAATGCATGTTCTCTGCTATTCCGTTACGCTCCCTTGAAATTCCATGTAGCCACCACGGAATCTCCTGCTGCCACCATGGAATCCCATGCAGTCTCCACGGAAACCCAAGGAGTCACCATGGAGTTCCGTGCCTCCTCCATGGAGTCTTCATGGAGTCTCCATGGAGTTCCGTGTCTTCACCATGGGATTCCATGAGAAACAGCACGGAATACCATGGAATTCCATGAAAAATTTTTAGCAGGGACGGAAGCGCGATAAGAGCGACATGTTAATAGTATGAGCGATAATGATTTTTTTTTCATGCATGCTAATATTTCTTGGAAGCGTTAGCCTTTTTGACGCAATAAAATCAGATTGCTT
Organism: Bemisia tabaci; assembly: GCF_918797505.1. Lineage (NCBI taxonomy): Eukaryota > Metazoa > Arthropoda > Insecta > Hemiptera > Aleyrodidae > Bemisia > Bemisia tabaci. The sequence continues at coordinate 29,544,618 of NC_092801.1, read as the reverse complement.
ATGAGAATGACAATAAAAATGTCGTGGTTAAACTTAAAAGACTTGATATCAAAAACGCTTAACTTTTATTTTAGGTTGTAACCGAGTCTACAATATATGACGGAGACTTAATTGGTGTTAACACGATTGGTCTAACCGGTCACTTTGGTCATCTACTTCTGAGAGCAAATCCCAGGTGAGTTGCAACATCACTTAATGTATGACCTGTATTTTGAGACTCTTGCTTCGACTTTGAAAATTGGATGCAAATATTTCTACCAAAGGGCTACTTTTTTATCATACGAAAAACATTGCAGCACGGTCATCCATAGTTTGGACCTCTTATATTCTCTCTCTTGATTTCCCTGACTTTTTGCTTGCACAACGCCGCAATGTGTCCGATGCTAAGTCGATCTTAAAAAAAATAGAGGGTACTTAAAATCTCTGACTTTTTTAAAAAAATAATTTACTGCAAAGTGACGAAAAATCAGGGAAAAAGACGAACAACACATATGATTGCATCACTGATACGAAATATAATATTTCAGTGATGCAACATTAAACTTCAAAGAGTGTAAATTGAAGCATCGCCGGTGAAAAGTCGTCGCTGAAAACTTTGCATCGTATGTGTAATCATGAAATGCGCAAAATACAAAAACTTATAAAAAAATGAGTACTTGATTTTTTGAGTGAAGGTTCCAAGAAAGTGTAAAATTCATTAAGTGTGTTGAAAAACTTTTTTTTTATCTTTTTAAATCAAGTTTTAGTCAGGCAGCAAATGAAGACACCCGATCTAGAAATCAGAGCAAAGTAATTCAGTTTCTTCTTCATTTTAATTTCTTCATTAACTCTCAAAAAATAGAACACCGAAAAATGATTAAAACCATTTGCAGGAAATCCTCAACAACGGTGATCGAAGAAACGCTACCGCAAATCATTCTGTTATCCTCCCGTACAGAGTCGGGGATGGAGGATATCATGACAAGAGTCAGAAAGACAAAAATTACCCCAGAATTTGCCTCTTTAGCGAATGGAGTATTCAGTCAAGAGATACAGAACCACATGTATAGAGGATATGGGATTGTGTCATCAGATAGCGCCAACGTCACGATAAAATCTCAGGTAAATAAGAAATTCGAGATACTTAATAATGATATGATTATGATAGATAATGAAGGAGGCGTATGCTCCCCCGTTTGCTCGAAAAAAAGGAAGAAGAAAACTGAAAGAAAGAAAGGAAGTAGTGGTAGTAGTAAAGGTGTATTTTAAATAGGTGCTTCAGCATCTATATGTCCATTAACACCCCTGTGATTAGATTACAAAGGAAAGAGCTTTGTTATGAAGAAGGAAGGAAGGAACGGAGGAAAGAATAAGGGAGGACGTTTATATTTTGTATTCACGAAAAAACTGACTCAGAGTGCATGTCAGATCCTTTAAAATTTCGAGAATTTTAATAGGGAAGCCTAATGGACCCCCTTCCCTCCGATTTGAAGTGCATGATTCCGCCTATGTCCAAGCCATGAGCGTACTTTTTTCATGAGCAAGCATTCTTACAAAAACTAAATACTATGGAAAAACTCATGACAATTTTTCCAGAGAGCTGACGGAGACCAGAGGCCAATCTGGTGGGTATTCTCGGGCATGGGTTCCCAATGGAACACCATGGGTTCTCAGCTGATGCACATTCCAATCTTCCGCGATACTATAGACAGGTGTGACAAAGTTCTCGCACCACATGGCGTAGACGTCAAGTATATAATAACGACCGAAGATAAGGACATCTTTGACAATATTTTGAACGCTTTTGTTGGTATTACGGCCGTTCAGGTGAGCCATGAGGATCATTGGAGCTTCAACTTTCCCGATTAAATCTGTTTTAATCTAATTTTTTCAATACGATTGTATGTTAAAGGACGCTTTGAAACTATGTATTCATTAAATCTGAGATTTCTCAGCTATATGAATTGAGAATGAATGAATGCAGTAGGTAAACGGGTATGTGACTGAACAGTAAAATATGTCACGAGCTTGCATGAACCCATTTCTTGAAAAAATATAATCCTCTTGGAATTCCAAAGTTCTTAATTTTTCGTTTATCAAAGAGTTTGAGTCCTTTAAGAGTGTCTTTGTAAAAAATCGTCACAGCACACTTCTTCAAGGGGATGGGTCAATTTTTTGCGTAAGGTGTGAAGTTAAAAATACATTTTTAGACTTGCGAAATACACTAATTGTGATTTTTCGACCAGTTTTGAGGAATTATAACTCTTATTTTTGCTCAAACTGAAGTTCGTAACTGACACATTTTCATACACAACTACGTGTTTTCATGAAATACTTCTAGTTATTTGGTCTTTTAACGACATCCAAATTTCAAATGACAAAAAGTTCTTTGAGAAACATTTCAAAGAAAGTATTTAGTGAAAAATGCGCTGTAAGAGTGTAATGGCACTTTGTTGGTTCTAGATAGGATTGACTGAAATATTACGAGCACTGAAGTTGGAGCCTGCAGGAATGGTTGGTCATTCTGTGGGAGAATTGGGGTGCGCTTACGCCGATGGCTGCCTGACCCTCGAACAGACTATTTTAGCCGCGCATGCGCGTGGTAAAGCATCACGAGAAGCAACCCTCATCAAAGGAATGATGGCTGCCATTGGTACGTCACAACCATTGAAAATGTTAATGCCCAAGCACAATTGAATCTCTCACGTCGAAAACAACCTATCTCAAAAAAATGATATTTTTCAAGAGACAATAAAAACTGCGTAGCAGCCAAAAGAAGGAGTGTTCCTACGCAAAAAATGGACAATCTTTCAGTTCGAAAACGACTCAACTCGGGTTGGGTCGTACCCAAGTACCCGAGTTGGGTCGTTTTCGAACTGAAAGATTCAATTCTACTCGTGATAATCACCCACTATGCATAAGCGGTGGAAAACTTATATTTATCCATTTCCAAGCTTCCTTGAATTATTGATCTGGTTCATTAAAAAAATAAACCAATGAGATAAATACGATTTGGTAATAATAACATACATTCTAGTCTTCCGAGTTTGGAAACGGTCTAATCTTTGGTCTCGGTTCACTATATGGTCCACAACTCAAGAATAGGAAGAAATAATTCGGATAATGACTGAAAGATCACGAAAGTTTCGCAACTGATGTTTCTTGAGTGTCTAATTTCGAATTTGATGTCAAATTGCCTAGTACATTTTAACACCCTTACCTATTAATTGTGGGCAAGTTTATGGCACACTGCGGCGCGGCGTGCTGCCAGCTCGGAAAGCCCACTGACGCCTACAAACCTAAAGGGATACTTCAAGCATTGCGCAATGCGTGAAGTATCCACTTGGGTTTGTAGGCGCTAGTGCGCGTTTTGCGCTAGCAACACGCCACGGCTCTCCCGTGCGAGTGGTGAACGATTTCTTGCGGGGAGAGCTCCCTGGCGGAGAAACTCGTGTATCGGGTACATTTTTTCTAAATATTTTTTTTTAAATTTTCGACTTCTAAAATTACGCTCTGGTCGTGTGAAGTAATTATTGAACGTGTAATAATAAAAGGCGGGTCGTGCGCTCATGAAATTCTCCCCTGTGCTCTGTCGGTCAAGACCGCAAAGTCGTTGAAATTCAAATTTCTCGCCATAGCTGTAGCGGTGGGAGCCAAAATCCAAGTTTTGTCCGATATAGTTAGGAAGAGCACACCTACGTTTCACTTACCTTGATTCATTGACCACTATTTTTTACCATAAAATTAAGTACAAAATTTAGTGTGTAGTCAGTAGAGAGTAGTTTAGTACAAAAAAAGAGTGTTGAAACAATTTTAATATTGGTATTATCATCTACAAATAGGGATGAGTTACGGAGATATCGTAAAGCAACTACCAGAATCCATTGACGTTGCATGTAGAAATTCGAACTCAAGCTGCACGATATCCGGCCCTGCAGCGGACGTCGAGAAATTCGTCTCCGAATTGACCTCGCAGAAAGTTTTTGCACGAAGTGTCAACGTTGCAAATATTGCATACCATTCTCGATACATTCAACCTGCCGCACCGGTCTTACTTAAATATCTGAAAGAGGTGAGAAATTTAGCAAGGTATAATTCATTCGACTTTAAGTAGTCTCAGAGTATTAATGAAAAAAAATGAGTTGAATTCACTGTCGGCAAAGCGCGGCATTGTGTAGCCGCTCTTGCTGATTCTCAATGTCTGAAACACAAAATAGAAATTAAAGCCGCATAGCCATTATGACGCAATCACACGCTGAATTTAGCAGCTGAATGCGGAAGTCAACAGTCATCGCCCAACGGCTGAAATTTCGCAAATTCGAGTTATTTTCATCCAGATGTATATAAAATATACTCGAATAGTTCAGACAAATCCAACATTAGTCCGATGGTTGCTGAGAATCGTTGCTGAATTTTGCGCGTTACGCGCAAAATTCAGGCATCGGACCGATGACTTCCACATTCAAGCTACATTCAGCTTCCTTATTCAGCGTGTGATTGCGGCATTAGCGAAACAAATACTGATTAGCCCCTATGATTTCCGAGTATTTTAAGAAAATCATGTCTGTGACTAAACGCTAAATTCCAGTGGCCTTAGACGAGAGTGAAAAGTAAAATTTGTTTTTACGGCCAGGATAAATATCACTGACCCTCGGTTAAAATAAATAAAATAAAAACAGAACCTAGCTTTCAATTTTGACTTTTTAAAAGTACTATTGGGCGTATTTCTGCCAAGCGGAACTACGTGCATTGAGACTTGAGCCCTGAAACCCTTAAGAATATGTGCATAACAGGGCTCACGTCATAATGCACATAGTTCCGTTTGATACACGGGAAAAAAGTGTCACGGGTTATCCCCTAAAATTGTGGTGCTACCCCAATTTGTTTGATGATATGGACGTTTCCAATTAATTTTGGTAGCACTGCAACTTAAGTTGGGGTAGTACCGCAAAATTGGGTTCAGTAGCCTTATTTGTCGGGATACTACCACAATTAATCGGGGTATTACCACAATTAATTGGGAATGTCCATATCATCAAACAGTTGGGACTTAACCCCTACCTCTTTTTTTTCCGTGTAGAAATACGTTCAATGACTAAAACGACTAAAATGACTAAAATTGATTGAAATTCTTCAGGTTATTCCAGAAAACACCGCAAGGTCAGAAAAATGGATCAGTAGCTCCATTCCTAAGGAGAACTGGGGCTCCGAATTAGCCACCTACAGTTCTCCGGAGTACCACACAAACAATCTGCTGAGCCCAGTTCTTTTCGAAGATACCATCAAGTCAATACCATCGAATGCGATTTTAATCGAGATCGCACCTCATGGATTGCTCCAGGCCATCCTAAAACGTGCCATGCCAAAAAAAGTCACTAATGTTCCTCTCACCCTCAGATCTAGCCCGGATGGTGTCACATTCCTCCTGGAGGCTATTGGACAGTAAGCTATCTCCACTCATACGATACATTTATAGTATAGACCTTTTTTTGATGCAAAGAAATGTTTCTAAAAAGGAGAAAGTTATCATTCTTACTAGGTCTAATCCTTTCTACCAACAAATTTAACTGTTAAATCCAAAAACTTATACTTTTGTTGGGACCGGATTATAAATTACTTCTCGTTTAAATCAAACGAACGAAACGCTCTCAAACCAATTTTTCCGGAGTAGCGTATTTTGAAAATAAATAAAAATGAAAGGCAGTCCTGCAATTTGTGGTGTTGTTACTTAGATTGTGGTTGACACCGTCCAGATATAAATTGGACGTATTTCAGCCAAACGGAACAATGTGCATTTAGACATGAGCCGTGAGACCCATAAGAACATATGCATAACAGGGCTCACGTCATTATGCTCACAGTCCGTTTGACAGAAATAAGTCCAATCATAATTTGGCAGTCATAAAAGTTGAAGCACTCCATCTCAATGTTCAGTATAGGTTATTGATATGTTAAAGGTTGTACCTGCTTGGATGTAAACTAGACGTATCAGCTCTATATCCGCCAGTCCAATTCCCTGTGCCGCAAGACACGCCCAGTCTTCAGCCCTTCGTCACATGGGATCATTCAGAGACGTACGGTCTACCCTCCTACATGGTAACTGATTTCGCGAGCACTTAGACCGAGGAAAGAGGAAATAGAGGGAAAAAATTGGACTTTCTCAGAAACGACAAATTTACTCTAATAAGAAATTTTTACAATTCAATTGGACGTATACTTGGATTGCATTTTGCAAAAAGGAACCACTAGCATTGCGATGATGCTAATATTGTGCAACTTCATCTTTTGCAATAAAATTGCGGAAATTGAGAAAAACTATGAAATTTAGATGGTAATTTTTGTCTTAAAATTACAGTTTTTAGCGAGTAAAATAGAAACTATTAATGGATAATCGGGTTTTTCCTCCAAGACAAAAGAAGTTGCACAATCTTAGCAACATTGCAATGCTAGTGGCTCCTTTTTGCAAAATGCAATCCACTTATCAAACAGAACTATGTGTAGGCGGAAAAGATGGGGTATGCTCGTTAGTACTCGGGCCATAAGAATTAATGGGAAGTATAAAGCGCCAGTGACGAAGCCGTCGTCGCGGCTCCTCGTGGTGGGCATTAACTCATGAGCCCTGACCACAACGCTCAAGACACATTCCCATGGCTCATGGATGCCACAGTCAGTTGGTTCACAATTCCTTTTGCTGAATTGGAAAAGCGGGATTTTACATTCTGTCAAACGGAACTAATGTGCAACGTGTATGAGCCATGGGCATGTGTCTAGAGCGTTGTGGACAGGGCTCATGAGTTGTTGCGGATCATTCTGAGCTACGGCGCACAGTGGATCAAATCAATAGGAGAGGTCGGGCAGAATTTGGAAACTTTAAACGCTTTTAACTACGTTTATACAAAACTTTGAGGTTCTAGAAGTGGTTTCATTGGTTTTCTCGTGAAATTTTCTTCTAATAGCACCCCTTGAACTTTAAAATGTGACAAAATGAAGATCAAAATTTGCAGTTCTAGTCAAAAAGTTCATGTCCAACCTCTCTAATTGACTCGATCCACTGTGCGGCGGCGGCTTCGTCACTGGGGCATTATATGTCCCATTCATTCTTAATGCCCGAGTACTAACAAGAATACCCAATCTCTCATCATTTTCATAGCATGCATGTACCGAGAAAACCAATCAAAATCACCAAGCTTACTTGTGGTTATTCAAATTATTTTTTTGCTTTTTTCTAAACTCGTAGTTTTTTCCCTTGGTTATTTTTTTTTTCCACCGAATGAAATTCTAGACAAGTGACAGTCAATGAGATAGCTTTTTAATCAGCGATTTGGCATTCCTGCGATTTTGACAGTCTCTATTTGCCTCCTATCCTTTTAGAGTTTCGTATCCTACGTCACTCTTTTTTGGAGTAACAGGATTTTTCTTCTCAGCTCTGCGTTGATATCCTCATAAAAAATTTAGTGAAAATAGCGATATGAAAGGCTCGTTTTTTGATAAATTCCCAGTCAATGACAAATTTACCACCTGCCAATAAAATTTCAGCATGGTCAATTGTTATTCTTATTTACTGTCTTCTTTAAATTTAAAAACAGACACACGAGCACAAGAGCACCTCAGCAATTTCAGAAAAATGTTATTCTGTGAAAGATATAAAGAATTTATTAAAGATCTACAAGAAAAATGATACTCCCATCTCCTGCCTTTCCTTCATCTTGGTAAGCTGTTTTAAAGTTTTAATTATTTTTTCCCATAAGTTTAAATTTGATTTAGATTTATAATGCAGATAGAAATAATTAACATAACAAGTTCAGTATAATTCAGTTACACACATGTACAAAAAAAGTTTAATTCATGATGGGTTTGAGGTCAGCAAATTTAATTCAACGTTAAAGCGCTGAAACTTGAGTTTTCGATTTTTTAATGTATCTGAACCTGATTTCGAGTTTTAGGCCATTAGAACTGATTAGCTCGATTTCTCTCATAGAAACCAAATACAAGTTTAAGGTCCACGAGATTTTCTTTACAATTATAAAAAAGGTTAAATATAAGCCAACTCAGAGGATACAATTAATTTTTTGGAACTATCATAATTATTATCTGAGTAGAGTAAGAACATTACAGCAACTTTAAATTTATTTCGCCATTTTTACTTTTTTTTTGGAGATTGCAATTTTTAAAGGTACAGGATCAGAATGTTTTGTTCTAAGAAGATGAGTTCACATAAAGAGAAAGCTGATGTATCATCGCCAATTCTTTCAGTAATGGCAAATTTTTGAAACCCTGAAATAAAATGTCTTTTTTTTCGTTTTCCAGACTGAAGTGTGGAAAATCTTTGGAGCTATAGAAAAGCAGGAATTTAAAAGCCTTCCTGTTGCCATTGACAACATTCAGATTTATTCAGAGCCGCATTTATCAGTCGAAGGTAATACAACCCAATACCCGAATTCCGTAGAAACATTTATTTTTAAAAAAATTATCAGAAAGATCGAGAGAAGAGAGGAAATTTTCAAAAGTAAGGATGAATTCTCAGAGGTAAAGAGATACCCATCAATCATTTTTTATTTTTTTTTTTTTTGACCTTTTTGCCATGGCCTAACTTCAAGGGATTAAGGGCCTTTACAGTAATATTTTAAGGGCCTTTAAAGTAATATGATCAATCCTATTGAAGCCTCTTCTCGCCACAAATTAAGATAATTGCGTAATCGGTCTACATTTGACTGTCTGCCCAATCATTTGATAAAATGCCTGATTCGAATACTTGTCTGCTATAAATAAAAACGCGATTGGTCTACTGATTTTATTTGTAATTAAATATTCTTGCTGAGAAGCCTTAGTCGTATGAAATGTTCAAATTTCAGGTTCCAGTCAAGTTTGGATTCAAATCTTGCGGGGCAGTGGTGAATTCATTGTGTTCCAAGATTTTCTGGACGATAAACCAAACGAATTAACAAACGATGAGCCCGAAACCAGTAGTGCGAATCAAGAAGTTGTGCTCATGACGGGAAGAATCAGGATATGGGAACGCGGATCGCAACGTGATAAATTCCCGACCAACAACGAGATTCATCCGACCCTCAACGGTGACGACTCTTACGGACGATTCCTTGATTTCCTGGAATCGGCCGGTGGCCTGCAGGCAAAATCAATAACTGATATTCATACGTGCTCGAAAGGCAAGTTCAATGCTCCCAACTGTTATTCTATTAATATTCTAAAATCGGGTTTTTTCTTTTACACGATTCGATGCGCTAATTTTTTTTTTTAGAAACAACTTTTTTGAAATTCGATGATTGTGAAAGTCCTATTAGCCCTGTAAAAGAATATTAACAAGACCTTATGCTTCAATTTTGGTCGAGCATTTCCGGTCTTTTACCGAACTTTTTCCGTCCTTCGTTGATTTCACTAACGTATTCAGAATGAAGAAAAAAAAAAAAATCATCATTAGTGAAATTATTTAGTACCTAAAAGAAAAACGGCCACGCTCGAGAATAATTATTGAGGAACGTTGGCACGAAAACTCATTTTTTAAAGATTTGAACTAAAAAGTACTGTTTTAATGAACCATTAATATAGGTTGAAAATTTGGAAAAGCAATTGTGAACATATTTCAAGCTTTAAGAATACTGTTATCCTTTTAATCATGAGCTACTAAAATTATTAGTATATTACAACATCATGCTAGAAAAACTTGGTGTGTACTAACTTCTATTACTTTTAGTCTTTATCGGAAAAAGAGGCTAATTTGAGTTTTTAGCACCACTCATTGAAAAGTGTTCTAATGGAAATTCTTTCTTACAAACTTCCTTTTTTTCTCACCTTTTTAGGCTTGTTGGGAAAAATTAAAATAAACTCAGACTGGACAATTTACTTAGACACACTACTGAACCTGAATACAATGTGGAATGCTAAGGCCACCGAGCAGTTACCAAGACCTGCCTCAATTCAATCTATACAGCTTGATCCTGAACTAGTTGAAAAACTACAGAAAGGTAAAAGGTTAATAAATCTATACATCACTACATTAATGTCGGAAGCTCAAGCTTGATCGCACTCTCAATGAAGTCGTGTCTTTTTTAATCAATATATTATTCTTACTAGAGTAACATTTAAACCGGAAAGAGCAAGTTTAGTGAAGGAAAAAGAAGCGGAAAAGATCAAATCAAATTTCTGAGCACACAAAATGAGATCCATCACCACCAACGAGAAATGGAAAGTGACGAGTTTTTTCATCGGGTTTGTTATTCGAAAGTATTCCGTATACATATAACTTATTTTCTTCGTGTTTCAGTTCCTGATGTGGAGTTTTTCATGAACACAGCTGTGAATAGCCTTCAATGTATTGGAGTCACAATAAATGGCTTCAAAACTGTCCCAATACCGAAGCCAGTTGAGAAATTGGAAGATGTGCACGCAGAGAGACTTTACTTTGTACCCTATGGTAGTAGTGCGTTCAAGGTAAGGGCTTCGTACTTCATCAGTCTATCGAGGATTATATTTAAAAAATCAAAAAATAAGTTATTTTGAGGTGATCTAAGTGATTTTTTAGAAAACTGTTGGTCAGTATGCAACGAAACAAAAATGAAGAAAAATAAGAAAAATTTACATTAATAAAAACAAACATACATAGACGAATAAGCAAAAAACACATTACGTTGGCAGAAAGTAAGTGATATCGGAAAACCGAAATCATTTTTTCTTTTGGCAAAAAAAGCAATTGTAAAATAACCCTTTAGTGCTTTTTCGGCAGAAGCTTAATAGGACTTGTTGCATTATTGAGCTACAACGAATATAGAGGTAGTAAACTTTGCATTGGTGGGTGAAATTGAACAGGAATCATGTTTCAGCGCATTAAAAATTTTAAAATTCATTTCTTCACGTATCAAATCAGGTTTGCCTGGAGAAAGACGTCAGATAAAACGAACAATTTTTAAATCGTCAGAAATCTTATATCACGCTTTAATTTATATTGTTTTAAGGCATTAATTCACGTTTCATAATCTTTTTTTTTTTTTTTTTTTTTTTTTTTTAAAAGAAATTTTATTTAAATATATCGTAACTACTACAAGTGTTTCTTGTATCTATCTACGTGGCTTAAAACTAAAACTTAACAAACTGCATTAATTTTATATGTTAACGTTAGATAATACTATGATTATCTAAAAGAACAGGAATTGTAAATTCTCTGCCTTCTTTCTTAAATGTATTACATAATCTAAATGAAGGAAAAACAAATGTTTTTAAATGAGAATTTAATGATTTCGCGACCTTAAGTATTACACTGAAAATTTTATTGCTATTTTACAGTATTCATTTTTGATATTTTTAGTTTTTCAAGAGCTATTAACTTTATTATGCCGACAATGTTGCAGAGTTTACACGAATTTTGGCGTGCCAGTTTTCAAATAATGGTTGGAAATTCAGGTAGATCCCAAAATAAATTCAAAATAGCGCTAGATTTCAAAGTAAGTGATACACGTAACGGAAAATCAGCTCCATCGGCTTCTGAAGTACTTACAGATTTTCTTCAGGCCAGCAATGATTTGAATGTAAGTAGTTTCCGCATGCATCTGTACGGCATTCATTGAAACTATAAGCGTACCAATCTCGTTCTTTTAAGTGCTGCAAAGTATGTAAAGAATTTATTCTTTCCTCAAAAGAAGCAAGTCAACGTAAGCTCATCGTTAGTTGAATGAAAGTTAGAAAAGTTGCCTCTGAATCATTCATTATTGCCAATTCATGGCTTTTTTAGCCATTTATGGTCCTTATCATTTGCCAAATTCGAACCCATGGAGATCGAAATGAAAATCAATAAAATTGAAATTTTGACAAGAGCAGATTTTTCGGATTAATATGAAAGGTTCATACATTCTTAATTTACTACAGATAAGTACAATAAATCGTTAATTTAAAACTATTTAAGTATATTTGTTGGAGCAGCATTTTTAGTTCATATTAAACGTTTAATTCGTACAGTTGTTACTTAGTTTCCTGTTGGTTGGTTGCTAATATGCACGTGCGGTGCTTGCATTATTATATAGACCACATTTTGCAATAAGGAGTCACTATTTTCGGCTCATTTTAGAAACAACATATATGCCATTGATTTCTCAATGTAGAAAGGTGCTTTTATGTGAGAGCCAGAGACATTGGTTCCTTATTCCAAAATGTAATCCATATATTTTCTTACGTTCATAGGTGGAAATTGTACCCGCTCACACTTACAAAAATGGCACAAAATGTGGAGTACACCTTTCCTACATTTCTGGTCCACAATGTTTGTCACAATTATCACTTCAGGGAGGCAGTGACGACACCTTCTTCCTTGTTGCGGTGCCAGTCGAAACTCAGATCAAAAATGGTTCAAACACCATCTCAAACTATGGCAAAGATTATGCTGTGTTATACGAACAAGTATTTGGTTCCTTCAGATATGGACTCCTGAAAAAGGTAGGTTTAACAATGATAGAAAATGCCGAGAATGTTAAAAAAAAAAATCGAAATTTTAAACTGCATGTGTAAATCTATCAATTATCAAAGTGTGTTCCTTGTATATTTATTGGTCAGTTCAGACAACTTAAAGTTAGGAAAAATCACTATCAAGACTAAAATCATCAAATAAATTACGAAGAATATTGCTCTGAATCGTGTTAAAAGTTCAGGACTAACTCGTAGAAGCTGGTCAGTACGTATTTTCATAATTTATTGCAAGAGAAAACTCATTTTATTGGAACAAGTAAAAATCTGAGATCCGTATTCAAGACTACTCTTTGAGCGCATCAGATGTGAAAAGGAATTTTAGGAATTACTTCAGACAAAGACGATGGAATATTTCAATTGAAATTATACGTTTCAGGAGCCTGATGATGAACGTGAATTTTTGCTTTCTCTTTCAGAAAATTTCTGGTCGGAAGACAAAAGTTTATCACGTGTCAGAAAATGTATTATCAACTTTGAATGCTCTAAAATCGGAGGTCAAAACTGGGGAAGAGCAATTGGTTTTCGTCGTCAGCAAAACATGCACAAGTCCCGAGGCCATGATCCGTAAAATATTGAGGGAAGCTGGAACAAGGAATTTCAAGTACGTATTCCATGAGTGAACCTTTTCATTTCCATCTCTTATCGGATCAAAAATATAGAACCAATGGTTGTTTTAATTGATGGGCTTAAAGTCATAGGCAATATAGGCAACGCTGGTAAGTTTAGGCGTAAGAGAACAATAATTATGCCATCAGTTTGTATTGCATGCGACAATAACTTCAGATGATTTCCAATACGGATGCAACTATTCGAACTCCACGGATGACCGTGTTGCATACGCCAGAATTGAAGGAGTTTTGACTCTTTGGGCACTCACTGTTTCACCCGCAGCGGTTGGCTGTATTGCAAGGACCCAAAATGACAGCGCTTTTGTAGTGCCAATCAATTGCAAGTGCGACACATACCCTTAGGGAAAAATCCAGTTTGGCATCCCACTAGTAGAGCTTTTACTGTAGTGGGACAAAAAACGAGTAGAATAAAGATATTAGGATAACTTGTGGTAGGAAAACAACTTTTAGGACAAATAAAGGGATTGGAGGACAAGGCGCAAAGGTTCAGTTTTTGAACAAATTGAGCTATTAATGATTTCAATTAAAACTAGTCTTAATGCACATTCTGTGAAAAATTCGCTCCCAAATTCCAATTATTAAGCATCAAAAAGTCCGTTTCATAACTTTCTTTCCGCCATTATAGGAACCATGTGACTTCAACACTTTAAAAACAAATTTTTCGAAATAGTAAAATATGCATTTTCATGGGTTTTTGTCCTCTAGGCCCCTCAAATTACTTAGCAAAAGTTCTTAATTATTTTTTTATTCAATCAAATGAATTTTTAATCCAGAAATCGTTCTGTGACATTTAAATGTAATGCTCAGGTTTTTCTTCTTGCTGGATAACAATGCACCTCCATTCTCTCTTGACGAGAGCATCTATCGAGAACAACTGGAGAGAGATGTATTGATGAACGTACTGAAAAACGGAAAATGGGGCAGTTACCACGGAGTACCGATTTCAAAACTGGTACCTGCAAACGTGGCCCAGATCCTGCCCCACGTTAACCAAGTGTCCGAGGAGGTCAATATTCGATACATCGGTTTAAATCCCACCAGCTCCCAAAATATGACACAGGTACGTACGCTTACAGATCTACCCTACAGACTTACCCTTCTTGAATCTCACAGATAAAAAGACGACCAATTCACGCAAAAAACGTATATTTGGTAGTTACTTCTTCCGCAGAGGAAGATTTTTATGTCAACCAAGATTTTTACCCTTAGTATAGAATTTTGCAGATTTTCTCCTCTTGAATCTACGACTTGAAAAAAAAATACGACCAGTTTACGCAAAAAATGTATTTGATAGTTATAATTGCTGCATAGAGAAAGATGTTTTTTTGTCAACCAAGCATTTTACTCCCATAGTAAAATTTTAGTCGCCCCTACGAAAAACAAATTGCCTCGCTGGACTGTTTCTGGTTGTGGTAGAAGCGTTCGATTTCATCATATGCTATCTTTGCATTTCTGATAAAGCTCTTCTTTTTATAATAATGTATTGTAAAGTAAGCAATTGATATTTCAGCGGTATGTGCTTTTCAGAAATATTTCAGTTACAATAACTCATATTTTTCAAATTCTCTTTATTGATAAGTTGAACTGAACAGCATTTCTGAGAATTTTTGCTGGAATAGTAAAATGTCGGAAGATACAAAAGCAGTGACTTAAGGTCACGCAACATGAGATAGGTCCCTAAAAACTGAGCACATATATAAAGCTATATTTTCATACATTTTATGACGTTTTTGATAATTTTAAAACTTGAAAAATTCACTATTACTTGAAGTTTTGAACACATTCATATCACAGGGATCACCGGCAATTTTGGACTATTCTGGAGTAACACCAGCAGGAGTTCACGTAGTAGGCATTGCGTATAAAAATGAAGGGTTCAAGAACAATATTTGCTTGGACTCGATATTCCAATGGACTGTACCAAAGAATCTTCCATTAGATGAGGCGGCTTCTCTACCGACCGCATATTTAATGGTTTGTATGGATTAATGCTTACATTATTATGTATCACAGTAGCTGAGCCCTAAGTACAGCAGTAGCACTAAGTTTCAAAATGGCGCATTATGATTTTTTAGTTTCCTAAAAAACGGATCTTAAAATTTGTCTGGGTAAAGGTTCGTAAGAATCGGAAAATCAGATTTATTCCTGGACTATATTAAAAAGAAAATAGGTTTTGAACGTTTGAAAATGTCTGCTTACAAAATATGTTTATTTGAAGTTTTCTCATAAGTTTATCGGCATTTTATTAAGTGGAGTAGGAAGTACATTTTCATACACTTCCGTGTAACTATTTCTGTTAATACAACTGTGTCTCTCCAGCTCTGGTTTTTTTTTATTCGAATGCTTTTGGACCACTATGGGCTATATCATTCCACCAATTTGTGCGTGTCCGAAATTTCCAACCTAACACGAGTATCATCTCAGAAATGGACCGCGTTTAACAGAAAGGAACCAAGCCACATCAGCTATTGTCAATTTTAACTGGGCAATTTAATTTTTTACGGGGAAACGTTTGTGCGGATCCCTTTGAAAATGTCAAGGAATTTGCTTCGTACTATGGAGAAAATTCACTGAAATTTGCACGCAAATCCGTAGAAATATTTTCATATAAAAAATTAAATCAGCCAATTAAATTTGGCAAAAGCTGATGTGGCTTGGTTCCTTTCTGTTTAACGTGGTTCAAATCACTTTATACTTATTGGGCAGCCATGAGATTATGAGACCGTTTTCTTTCTCACCTAAATAGGCGCACTCGATCATGGAAGAAAGGATGGCAGTTAGAATAGTAAATGATACGGACGGGACAATGAAAAAGACAGCTTTCATCATAAATGGACAATCGCCTATCGGACTGGCTTTCATATCTCTTTGCATCGAAAAGAATTATGATATTTACACCACCGTCTCTAACGAGACGGCTGCTCAACTTGTGTCTCAGATATTCCCTCAGGTAAGTGTATCTAGATTGAATAAATAGTTGAATAAAGTAAGTTAGAAGATAAACAACAGTCTTCCAAATTCTGTATGAAGACGGTAAAGGCCTAGGATGCGGAATGTCTATGAATTAAATAACTAATTAACTAATTTAGAGGCCTGGAAAAATAAGAGTCTCCCTGATGCACATTAAGCACACGTTAAGCACATCGGATATACCAAAAATATATTTATAAGAAAGATATTATCGCTTATATTTTACACTCGAAACAGTAATTTCCAATTTTTCACTTGCGAGAAAACCAAAGTTAGTCAAATCGGTTATTGTGACGCCATAACTCGATTTCGTAAAAATATACCTCTTTCCTTGATGCA
This sequence comes from Bemisia tabaci, assembly GCF_918797505.1. Classification (NCBI taxonomy): domain Eukaryota; kingdom Metazoa; phylum Arthropoda; class Insecta; order Hemiptera; family Aleyrodidae; genus Bemisia; species Bemisia tabaci. The sequence continues at coordinate 29,528,230 of NC_092801.1, read as the reverse complement.
CTATCAAACATTTAAGAAAACTAATTCATAACCAAGGAAAGTTATTTCATTGCAACCCCCCCCCCCAAAAAAAAAAAAAAAAAAAAAAAAAAAAAAAAAAAAAAAAAAAAAAAAAAAATATTAGCTCAGTGTCTGAATTAATAAATGAGGAGACTTCGGTTTTCCGATGAGTGGGCAATTTGAATCAGCGATCACCCATAGTGCTAATTTTTATAGTGAGGCGAAGTTCTTAACTTTCTTATGCTGCTAAATCCTCTCTATTCTAATAAAATCATTTTTAAGACATGCGATGGACGGGGCGAGGAAAGGGAGTGAGACGGTCGATGAGCAGGAGTGAGGAAGGGGAGTTCAAAGGTCAGAGTTTTAATAGAGTGGGTCTTTACTTTCAGAGGCCTTTGTTTAGTCATGGGCAGCTGTATGTGGCCCTGTCAAGGTCGTTTTTCTAAGAAGGAATCAAAATTCAGAGTAAGGAGAAAGTCATTTTAGGAATATCGTTTGGCGGGAGATTTTTCTTCGAAAAATCGTTTTGTTATTCAATTAAAATTATTTGCTCATTAACTATACCAACGGGCGATTCCGACGATTTCGCTGGCCGCGAAGCGGCCTTTGACGCAACGCCCCGGGGTTGGGCCCCGTAGCGGCCAGGGGGCAGCGCCCTCTAGTATATTAATAAAAAAAAAATGAATCATGTTCACTACGTATGAAATTGACTTAAATTTCATTTTTCAGATACCGAAATCAAACATCACAAACGACAACTCCGAGGACTTTTACGTTCCGATGATGTTCGGAACCAACGGAGTGGGTCCCGATATAATAGTAAGCGATGCCCCCCGAAAACAGATGCTTACGGCTTGGACCTGCATCGGCAAACATGGCAGTTTTGTCAACCTTAACGAAGAGACGATGCAACACAATGCACCTCTCCCGATGGGCAGGTTTAGCAAAGATACCGGTTACTACGGCTTCAAGCTATCCCAACTGGTGCAGTTACCGAAAGAACGGAAAATTCGACTTCATGCGCTTGTCAGTGAGAGTCTTTCATCGGGACAGATGGTTCACATGCCACACAAATCAGTGGACGTCAATGATCTAAGTCAGTTATCTAGGTATGCTGTTATTGTTGTTGTTGTTGTTGTTGTTGTTGATGATGATGTTGCTGTTTTTAATCTCCTTGTTTTTCATCTTCTTGTTCTTCTTGTTCTTCTTCTTGTTCTTTTTTTCTTCCTCTTCTTATTCATTGTCTTCTTTTTCTTTTTGTTCTGCTGTTTCTTCCTCTCCTTCATCATCATCATCATCATCATCATCTTCTTCTTCTTCTTCTTCTTCTTCTTCTTGGGATTGATGATGATGATGATGATAATTATAATGATGGGCAGAAAAAAGTCAAAAGAGAAAATGAATAATATTAATAACATTTTTTCGAAAAATCGTGAACAAAATATGACGAATGAGTTTGAGATTTAGCATGAGCGATGCGCGTTCAGGATGTGCCTTTACGTAAAAATTCACGGATCTTCAAATTTTTGTTTTCAGAACTGTTGAAATGGTCACAGAACAAGGTGGTAAACTTTTACTAGATGTAGGCTCGAACTATAAAGGCAAAAAGGTCAAAACTCCAGCCTCCGATTTTAATTGTGTCAGTCAGAGTGAATGGATTACTCCCAAAGACTCTCAACTTTCCTCCGTGATTATAAGTATGGCTTTTCTAAAATATGATTCTCACTATTTCTTTTTATTCAAGAGCCTCTGCCTCTCTTGTAACAAACAATGCACCTTCAGTTAGCATCGCATGAAAAGAATACTATACGAGTTTCACCACAACGCCTGGATACAACTATTCGAGCTCCACGGATGGCCATTGGCCATGTTGCATATGCACTAAATCGAAGGCGTTTTGGCACTTTAGGGACTAACTAACTCCATCGCGGCGGCGAGATGAGCTGTATTGCAAGGATCCAAATTACCAGAGGACCTTCAATTCTTCGTTTTTACTACAAATGGTCACTGTACTAAGTTTACATAAGTACTCTAAAGTCTTACTGCACTGGGCAAAGTCGGTTTACATTGTAATCCAGTCTCAGTTTCGCAATGACAGCGAATCGATGAGTCCTTTTCTTTCAGCTTTTTTTCACGGCTGATAATGAGATTGTTATTGCTTCGAAAAAACCCGTTTTTTATTTTTTTATCTTTATTGTTAGCATTTTTTGCATCCTTTCCCCGAATTGAATCTTCATTTTAATCTACAAATCAACCTCAGCACATCGCATTATCAATGGTGAAGCACAAAAGATATTCAGATCCCAAGCGTGTGTGTAACGATTTGTGCCTAAGATATGCCTTTGTATAATGTAAATATTTGTAGACATTCCGTCATTCTGGACCCTCGCCGTGAAGCCGTACCGTGTAGTGGGCGAAGTGGGGAGGACATTGAGGAGTGCCGAGAGTCAAAACGCCTTCAATTCCGTGGTATGCAACACAAACATCCGTGGTGCTCGAATAGTTGCATCTAAACGCTATTATAAGATTCGATCAATGTTTGTCACATATGTTACGAGTCGAGGGTGCTTTGCTTGTCTCTCTTCTACCTTGACTTTATTTAAGCGTCGCCTATTGTGCGGTTGATAAATTTAAATGGTATTTGCTTGCAAACAACCCTCACAAACATATACACTAAAGTTTTGTGCTCGTTCGTCTTTCGGATAGAGAATATTTGATAACACTTGATTAAATCATATTTATTATATAGAGAAAGCTTTTCTTGCCTCCTTTTCTTTAGCTTCAGGAACAAATATTGGCGCAAACGATTCCCTACTTTACCTCAAAACTACCTCAAAAGTGCATCATATCTTAATTTACGCTTTTAGGTTTGCGCTTTTGGAGTTTCACTCCACCCAAAAAATAAGTTTTTTGAAAAGAAGGATGGAATTAATCGCTACAGGGCATAGCTAAAACACTCCGCTGGAATCAATGTGAATCATTTTTGGCTTGGTTTTATAACTTAATTTTCACCAAATTAGAGGTGTAAAAAAAAATCCAAAGATCACTTAATTTTTCTCTGCAATAATTTATCTCTCTGTCGGTCAGGAGCAACGAACTTTAGCGTAAATATAAAACCAACAGATGATTTTTAATTAAATAAAATATTTCAGGCACAACGAACGTAGAAAATTCCTTTACGTGAATTTAAGATCAATTGTGTGTAGGCAGTGTAGTGATAGGATCACTTACGTATGCTTTATTGCAGGTTCAAGCGTGGGAAGAGTGGTAAATTTAGTAGAGTGGTTATTAGAACGTGGCGTGAAGAATATAGTATTATCTACCTCGGATGCAAATGACAACAGAGAGGCAGTGCGAGCGATCAACAATGCCACTTCCAGGCATGAGGCAACCTTACTAATGACGTCAGCAAAGGCCGCCCACACACCCGCTGGCGTGGAGAATATACTAAACCAAGCTAAAAGACTGGGAGAAATCTCAACAATATTCACAGTTGCAATGGTAAATACTCAAAAATTTATTATAATGCCCAATTTGGAAATTAATTTATGAAAACAAACGGACCCTTTTTGTCATACGCGATCATTAACTTAATGTTGTCAGAATGTGGGAAATGTATCGAAAAAAAGGGCTATGATTGATAGCGAAGCTTTTAGGTAATTTTTCAGTGTAGAAAATTTAGCAAGAAATTTAGTAGCAAGTACTTAAAATAGTTAATCAAAGCACTAACTCAAACACATAGATAGATAACATGTGTTTGTTCTCCCTACACAAAGAGAAGACTAATACAAATACGTTATGAAATAACTTGCTACCGAAACTAGAGTATTGGCAGAGAGTGAGAGAGAACCTATTCCTTGATATTATAAAATTAGAGGTGAATTCAAGTATTGCAGGTGAAGGTAGTCCAACTCATCATAGTGGTCAATCATGCTTTTGATCACCTATTTCATAGAATTTACCGTCAATTAGAAAATCTTCCAATGCAATTTAAAGAAAATCAATGAAAAGTCATGGTTAAAAAAGTCAATGGTATATGCTGTTTCTGAACCGGAAAAGTTGGTTTGAGCTTCATGTCCATTGAACCCGAACGAATGGGCCTGTTGCAAACTTTTGCTAGAGCAAAACTAAGAGTTGTTTCTTATAGATAATGCCTCAAAAATCACGATGAGCGCATCGGCAAACTCTGAAATGCACTCATAACTTCACAATCTGCGTAAGAAATTTGCGGTTTTTTGAGCTTCCCGCTTCAAAAACGATACTACGGCACAGGTGAACATTTTGTAAGAGGAGTCGTTCCATCGTCGGCAATAATCATCATAGCCGACGCCAATCCGCCAAAACACGTTTGATGGGACGAGATAACACCTGAACTGGATTAGACCAGATAACAATCGGTGTGTTAACGTTCATATTTTCCACGCCCGAATGGATTGACCTTGAACTCTCCTTGAATTACGCGCGGAACTGCGTGCAAGCGTCGGCCATGATGAATATCGCCGACGATGGAGCGACTCCTCTAACAAAATGTTCACCTACGCCGTAGTATCGTTTTTGAAGCGGGAAGCTTAAAAAAACACAAATTTCTTACGCAGATTGTGAAGTTATGAGTGCATTTCAGACTTTGCCAATGCGCTCATCGTGATTTTTGAGGCATTATCTACAAGAAACAACTCTTATTTTTGCTCTAGCAAAAGTTTGCAACAGGCCCATTGTAGTGATGAGTCTAAATTTTGTAGTTCCTGAAAAGATCTTACATGTTCATCTTGTGTATTTTTTCTCTCTTTCTCCTTAAGCACTCCAGAATGATTCAATTTGATTTCAATTCTTGTCCGAACAGGATACAAAAGACTCCATCTTACCGGTAATTCAGAAGTATATGAAAAATTTTCTTAATAACTACACGCTGATCAATATACAAGGAGAGACGTGGACGCATGAGATCAAAAATATGGTGACGATCATATGTGACGACGATGTGAGCTATTGCGGCGTCCTAAGCCAGGCTTTGACTGATCATAATAAACCAGCTACTTACGTCGTTTCAAGCAGAAGCTCCTGCACGAGAAACGAATCTGGTGAGAAATGATCAAAAAATTTGTTTACCTTACACTTCACACAATATCGGAGATGATTTTCCAAGTGACTGTTTCTCGTGATCTTATTTTTTCAAAAGAAAAAAAAAAAAAGAGGAGGAAAAAAAATTGACAATGATAAATTGAAGTATAGTGTATTTAATCTAATAGTAATGCCGTAATTTATGCACGAATTTAAAAATTACGGTCAGTAACTCACTTTTTCAGCACTGCAGTACGTAATGATTTGAATTTGTCCTTGACTATTTAGACGGACTGCTCTTTGGAGTAGGAAAATGAGTTATTCGGATCCAAATTGTTGTTCTTCAGATTTCATCCTTCAGACTCTTTAATAAACCTAAAAAAACTTAGATTACAAACATTTAATGCAGACATCGTTCAAATAAGTGCATGCTAATTTCGTCGGGATACATCATGTTTCACACCGGTGACCACCGTTTCCTGAAACATAGATGGTCTATTTATAATTTTATTGTGAGCTTTATTGTTGAACCGTCATATTTTAGAGAGTTCTGGGTGAGAAACTTCAGAATTAGGTGTAAATCAACATGGTTGTTTTACAAATTCAAGCTGAACCGTCGGAAAAATAGTTTTTCATGATTCGTCAAATAAGTTGGTTTTTTTTTCTAATCATCATTTTTATACTTTCTTCAACAGTCGTCGGTGTGAAAGAGTCGATGACAGACTATCTACCCTCTTCCTTACAAGAATTAGAAGAAATAGGAGAATCTTTAAGTCACTGGGACTCCAGATTGAGCTCGCAGATTCCTGCTACATTCATACAAACTACATCCTTAGCGACCAACATGCCATACAAACATGGAGATGTCCTTCCTGTGTTCATCATCCCGGCTTTTTGTGAAACGCAGCTGAGACCGCTACTTTCCAAATTCATGTACCCCTGCTACAGTGCTCACACACGTCCGGAAGCAAATTCACCACAACAAATTGCAGAGCATCTTTTCTCGGTTAGGGAATTGTTTTAATATTTCATAATATAAGATTCACTTTGAATTGTGAATTTAGTTTAGCATGAATTGGATTACATTTTGCAATAAGGAACCACTATCTCTGTCTCTTCCGTAAAAGCACCTACCTGCATAGGGAAACTAATGGCGTATCTGTTGTTCTTAAAATGAGCCAGAAATAGTGGTTCCTTATTGCAAAATGCGATCCAATTATGGATACAGTAGACTTTGACTCCTCAGAGAGTAAGAAACTTCAAATACGGGGACCAAAAGCGTTTATTTCGAGCTACATTTCAAAAATATTATAAAAAGCACTTTTTCTAGTGGTAAACTGTGCTACCATGCGAAGGAAGGATTCCGTATTTGCCCTTAGGTGCCGCCAAATCTCTTTCAATAAAAGACGCATTTTCAGAAATAATTTTGAAAATTGTGTGTTCCAATCCCTTACAGGATTTTATTCAGAATTTAATTCGGAGTACAGGGACATTTTAAGGCATAACGTGCATAACTTCCTTCAAGAATAAAAGCTTTACAAAGAGAAATTTGGCAACCTCTGGGGCCTCATAAAGCGTTTTTCCTTAGCACGGCAGTGTAGTATAGTAAAGTCACAACCTCACTTTGATTGTATTCCGATGTTGGAAACTTTCACCTGAGGATTATAACTTAACTCGTAAATGGGTACATGTTTCATACTCGTACTTATTTCAGCAAATTTTTGAAAAAAATCTTGACTAAAATTTACAAACAAGTTCAAAATATGTTGAGCCATTCTCAAGTAAACAAGTACAGTTTTTATGTGAAATTCTGCAAGTTGCAATGCAATTTAATCTTTCTGACTCTTATCTGTTCAAATACTTAGTGCAGTACTACCATCTTATTATGGTTTATTTCTGCTTTTCTCGCAGTCTATGACGAAAATCCAAACGAAAGGACCTTACACGATAGTGGCAGAGACGTGGAGTGGAGGAGTAGCGATGCTCCTCGCAAATCTTCTGTCTGATTTCGACCGTGAAGTATCCCTCTTTTTGTTACAAGGATTTCCGAGAAAGATGTATTCTCTGTTACCTCAAGAGAAATCTATAGCTGATTGCCTGTTGGAGGTTTTGTTAGAACTAATTGAAAAAGTGAGTACATTGTCGTAATTTTTATGACCAATTGTTTTCTCATTTCGTCATGGAGAATATTTGTCTAAAATTTGGTAAATTGCGAGTTTCAGTGGAAACTCTCGAGTGAACTGAACACGAGGATACCCGTGATTTATAAATTGAATAATTATTGGAGGAGATATGACAAAATAACCTAATCTGCTAAAATATATCCGTTTAAATGGGAAATGCCGCCAGATGACGTCATTAGGCGGTACAATTTTTCACTTTTGAATATATTTTCGTACTATTTTCTTTATCAGAAAAATATTATAAAAATTACTGAAAAATCAGCTCTTTAGGCACTTTTAGATGAAGCAATCAAAAATTTGCACGCAATCTCTCCACTGTGAAACTGATTTTTTCAAAAAACAAACACACACACACCCTCACACACAAATGCCTATTATGTCACAATCATTTCACAGTAATTAATTCAATATTATGAAATTTATGGAGTTTTGCACTTTCTTTTTTTCCATTCAGGATACTCCGAGCAAAACCAAAGATCTCAATGGTACTAGAGGGATTGAAACAGCAATGCAACTGATATCGAATAAATTCAACAGAAGTTTTGTCACACGGGCGTTACAAACTATTGAACGGAATTTAGAACTCGTAAAGAGTCTCTCAAATCGGAAGATTTCTTTACAGAGTGCTTTAGTTCTTATGGAAGTAAGCCAGATCTGCAAGCTGACATCTGATGAAGTTGAAGAGGTATGTTTGTAGCTAATAATTTATCCAACCTTATACACAATAGTAAGATTATTATCCGTCAAGTTAAAGAAGAAAAAGATTGTGCATACAGAGACAGATATTATAAAGCTACGCGATTTTTTTTTGATTGGATGGAAGTTTTCACTACCTTTACTTTTGTTTCCTTGGCATATTCATAGAAAAACGAAAAATTGTTGATCATGGTGAAATTTATGCCCCAATTTTTATTTACAAATCAAATTTTTATTTTATTTTTTAACCATTCTACATGAAAATAACCCACGCAGAATGTGCATAAACCTCATTGTTTCAGCGAGAAATATAGCGCTGACTCCGCAAGATAGAGAAATCGCGCCAAGCACAGTGTTGTCGTTGTGAAACTCATATTAGCGCCTACAAGACTGTATGAATACTTCACGCATTGCGCGTATTCCACCGTACGCGCTTAGCGCATATCAGCGCCTACAAGACTGCATGAATACTTCACGCATTGCGCGTACACTACCTTGCACGCTTCACGGCTTCAATCGTTGAATATTCGTGATTGCTCGGAGTTGGACCTACCGTTCGCAGTGTAGACCATTTCCGAAATTCCGACCCGTGCGCACCGCGAGCCTGCGATCCTGGGATAGAAGGACATTAATTCAGCTCCGAAAACAATGAGGCATAATTGAACGTATTTCTACCAAACGGAGCTATGTGCATCAAGATATGAGCCCTGAGACTCATAAAAGTATATGCGTAAGAAAGCTCACGTCATAATACACATAGTTCCGTTTGACAGAGATGCGTCCAATTATGGAGACCGAATGAATTGTTACTCCAAACAGAGGTGGATCCAGCAATTTGGCAACACTGGATTGCCTCCATTTAAACGTATGCTAAATACTCGATTCTTATCAGAGCACCTGGCCTCTCCAAGAATCGATACATTTCCGTAGGTTTACATGGAGAAACTATAATGTTGCCAATTTGCTGGATCCGGCGATGATTGCAAAGGTAACATTGTAACTGCGACTAGAAAAGTAGGTACTTCCAGGACTCCATTATGAGCACTGTAGGCTCAAATATTATTTTTTCCTCGTGTGGGGTTTCTCATTGTGAAAAATCCACAGTTTTCGAAGTTACAGGCAAGGGTCATAAATAGTGCGAATCAAACCGAAATAATTTTTTTGGGTGTATATTTTGAGAATGACACATGCCTACTTTTGATTTCCCCATAAATATAGGTGCTTTTATGAAAGTAAATTCCTACAGATCTCGATTCGGGTCTATGGGATTAATTAGACCGCGTTAGAGTAGAACGGAACCAAACCACATCAGCTATTGCCAAATTTTACTAAGCAATTTAATTTTTTACATGAAAATGGTTGTGCGGATTTGTGCACTCATTTGAGTGAATTTTTTGCATACTACGAGGCAAATTCCCTAAAATTTGTAAAGAAATCCGTACAAACGACCTTTTATAAAAAAAAATTATATTACTCGGGTTAAATGTATCAATAGCTGGTGTGGCTTGGTTCCTTTCTGCTAAACGCGGTTCAGTTGTCATGTTGTCTCTAAAAGGACATTTTCACCTCCCACATGAATTTTTGAGGAAGTGCGTACAACAACGTGCGTATTGTTGTTCGCAACAATTATAAATGAGCAAATAAAAAGTATGAGAACGGTCTTGCTCTTATACTTGTTATAGAAAATACTCAAAGAAATAATGTACATTTACGGATACAGATAAAAAGTTACGACTTTTCATTTCAACGAAGAATCACATACGTGGTTAAGTTTATGAGGGAATAATCACTATTGCTCACATCATAACGTTTTTTGAACACTAATCTGCTCAAACGGTTTATACCTTTTGACAATGGATACTCACGGACAATTACACTCAAATGATTCAGTTCAATATGTTAAAACGTGCATATGTTTTTAACAGGTGTCAAAGAACTTCCAGCTGGTCAAAATCGACTGTGGAAACCACAAAGAGATGATTTCACATCCCCGGACTGCGAAGTTGATTGCAGAGAAAGCACCATTTTCTTGGTGACGTGTGACTCTCAACATAAAATGACAAGACACAGAGATTTCATTAGGAGCTGAATAGACTGGAATATGACTATAATAAGCATCGCATAGGTAGCAGACATCAGGATGATATGTTATTGTCAAAATGTCGCTCTCAGGAAACAATGGAGAATTCGCAAATAGCTAAACTTTGATGAATTCCCTTCATCCGCACTGATAGTAAAATGGATTAAATATACACTACTGAGTAAACTCAGCAAAAAATTATTCTCAATTTTTCAGTTGAACAATTACTGCACGAGTTATGTCGGGTTAATCAAGTCTGTAAAATGCACCCGTTTTTGTAGAAAACTCAGCTTTACATGAAGTTGAAGAGCGGCAAATTTTCTCTGTTTAAATTCGATTTTCCTTCAATTTTCCATATCAGAAAATAATAAAGAAAAATACTGTGTATTTGGTTGATCCAGTAGTTTCATATGAAGTAACCACATTTTCTCGTGCAAATTTTCCATTGGCTCATAAATAAAGTAGAATTGTAATTTTTCCATGAATATATTTTTTGTACAAAGATTTCATGGATTTCCTAATATTTCTTGTTTTTTTTTGTACGTAAAATTTAGACTCACGAGGTGTACATAAACATAATGTATGTCTTCAAATATTTCACTTAAACATCAAATCATTTGTGTAATACAGAGGATAAGCTACTCTACTTTGTACGATACACATAATTTCCCTCTGTTTTTCTTATTTTTCAAAATAAAAAATATAGAGGACAGAAAATGTACGTTATTTATGTATATTGTGGGATTCATGTTTCAAAGCTCAGCTTTAATTCACGAAAATAAATACATTAAATGCGTCGTTATTTAAAGTGTAAGTTTATTTATTTCGGCAATTAAAGTCGAAGATAATTACAACTTTGAATTACAAGATTTTCCTCGCAAATTTGAAAAAAATCGCGTGAATCCTTGACACATGTTTGAGTTGTGAGAGGACTAACTTTTGATTTTAACGAGGCCATAAATTGTTCATTTAGATGGCTTTATGATCCTACGCCTACGGCCCCTCCTCTTTTAATTTTATTGAAATGTCATACGGTAAAAACTTAGGAATGGTTTAAAAAGATCTTTTTCAAAGTTTATTAAGGTTATATTTCTAAGGGTTACATCATATATTCCACGAGTAGGGAGCTTCTCTTGAAATTATGGTCGCAATGGTTGGATCTGTTATCAACTCTCTGTAGTTTTTGCTCTTCAATTTGATCACCTCGATGGCTTTTTCGGACATCTGTAAAAACAAAACAAAATAAAATACCAGGTAAGTATAAATTAAGTATAAGACGGGGATATTCTACGTCACAGCTCTTGGAGATGCACCTCTGAAGAAGAACCGGACGCACAAAACCGGTCTCCTTACTGAATGCTGATGAACACTCTGTTAAACACGAATATTATAATACATTATCTTATGCATCGAAAAAGACAAATAATTTATCAGAAAAAGTTCCGAAATCAGTTGGAACTCAAGTCCTAATGATGCGTATGATTATTACCAAGTTGGTCGAATGATGTAAATTTTTCGCCCGCTGGTATAATCACAAAGGTTAAATGTCGCGTTGACTGGTTGAGGATCAAGTTACCTGACACCAAAGGGACTATCCGTGAATAACATCGAGTACTTTAGGGAGGGGGGGATCTAGGAATATATCGGAAAAACCCCTCTTAAGATGGTGAGATAGGGATATGACCTCAAATTAGTAGAAGAATCTGTAAAAAAAAAATTGACGTCATGACACACACACAAAAAAAATAGACGGCCCTTGAATTCCTCATGAACTATCTAAATTTCTTCACGAATGCAAAATTTACCTGTTCAACTTCCTTAGACGTGAGCTGGTTGCAGTTTCCATTTTCAATTAAATATATTTTGCTCCTCAATCTAACCGTTGATCCAGCAAATTCACGCAAGAATTCTAGACTTTTCTTGACGGCCTTGAATGCTCGAACCGCGTAGAACTTCTTGTTGTCTGGAGTCAAGAGGTTAAATGCGTTCTCTAACAATTCCGATTCGTCGAATTTGTTGAGCCTATGTTTGTTTGTCTGCAACATTATTGTCAAGGACGGAATTGAAATAATTACACGTCCATAGCATGAAGTGTCTTCATAGACAATGATCATTACAAGGAAACAAGAATGAGCATGTTTCTAAAAAAAATTCTTTCCTGAAACCCAGCAAGATTAGTGCCCAAGTAGAAATTATTTACTTGGATCATACAGATTTCCTCTCAAACTACGAGAATCTATAAATCTAGCTTTTGTCGCATGATCGATACATTCCTCAATGAAAACCAATATTTTAAGTGATAGAGACCGCCTTCAGCAGAAAGGAACCAAGCCACATCAGCTTTTCCCAAGTTTAACTGGGTAATTTAATTTTTACAACATCATTTTTGGGCGGATTCCGCCGAAATTTTTAAGGAATTCGCTTTGCACTAAGCAGAAAATTCACTGAAATTTGCACAAAAATGCGCACAACCGTTTTCATGTAAAAAGTTAGATTGCCCCATTAAATTTGGCAATAACTGATGTGACTTGGTTCCTTTCTGCTTAAAGATGTTCAAGTTTGGCTAAAGATGGTGTCGTGAGTAGAAAACTTACCGAGACGTAAGTATAGTAACCTTCTTAGGAATTGTCAATTTATTGTGTAACTTGATTAAACATTCGCTAAATTATGATTACAGCTATGAAAATGGCCACCAGCATCTGATTGTGGTAAATTATTAAAGATTTCAATTCCAAATATTCAGTTGCGTCACTATTTTACAACCGATTGAGACTCTAATGAGGTCCCTTGTATATTACAATTTTAGTGTAGTGTACGTAATGACAATGGTATTGACTTTATTATTCTACGCGTATTACAAAAAAATAATGGTACACAGATATCTATTTACCTCTGCATTAATTCCTATTAGGGTTGTGACCAGGAACTCATTTAGGTCGTGTGATGGGAGCATCGAGCACAATCCAGAAGGGATCCCTTGAAGCAGGAAAAGTGACGCTTCGTGGCCTGAGTCGGTGAGAAGTCTTGATAGCAAGATCCCTATACCTCCACTCCATGTCTCGGCAACGATGGTAAAAGGCCCTAGCTTTTGGATTTGAAAAGCTGACTGCCATCAAAAAAAGATATCGTTGGTCAAAGTCGGGAAATGCGAATCAATGATTGCAATGCAAAAATTGACACATGTTTTATCAATTTCCAAGTGGGAAAAAACCAACAAATGAGAAAATTTGTGTCGATGGGTTGTGGTTCTGTACATTTAAAGCACAGCTTTGATTCTTGGATAAAATTCATCGTAGGCAATTTTCTATTCTTTTTTTGAAAAAAAAAAAAAAATATTATCACATGAGTTTCGGATTTTTATGTAAATTAATGCCCTTGAGAGCCTTTCACAAATGAAAATGTTCATTTTTGGAGAGAATTGATTGACTCGACGAAAAATTATTGTAAAACCTGCACTTTAGCGCACCGGTCATTCGAGAAAGTGCAGGAGTCAAGTTTAATGGAAATAGTTGAAATTACTAAATATCTTCTGTATTAAATAGATAACGAAACGAACGTAAAAGACCGTTTTAGGGACGTATCACATAGTTCATTCCAAGAAAATTTGTCGTTCTTAAAAATAATCGATGGAACTCTCTAATATATGAATTCATAAATTGAGGACCATCTGACGGAATTATATGCGAGCAGCAACTATATACTCCTAATTTATTTTAGGTAAATTCAGTTCAAATCCCAAATCATTTTTCTCACACTATACACTGTCGGATTTTTTTTAGATAAATTGGATGTGTACATTTTGAAACTAGGAAACATTGAAAAGTGATCCCAAACTTACAATCAACATATTAAACTATTCAAAAACTGTCTGAAAGCTGATTTACGTATTCATTTTCATTGTATGGCATAAATTTTATTCGAGGAGGTCTTCCATCAACTTACCCTTAGAAGATTCAAAACGACTTGGTTGATCGATGGAGCTTTGTGGTGGACATGAGCGACAAAGCAGGGATACATTAACCTAGAAATAAGCGGCCGTAGTTGCGTCTCACAAAAAGCAGGGATAAGAAAAACGGGCCTTGTGTCAGTTCGGCTGATCTCGGAAATTGCCCTGGAAGGAACTGGAAAAAATTTGGCACATTCCTCGCTTGAACTAACAGTATCTTTCGCTGATAAACATTGACCAATCATATCCAATTCCTCTATAGATGAAGGCAAATAATCAGTGATCTTATCCGCCGGAATTTCACTGTCATCTGAAAATTGGAAAAATTATTGTAATTTTCCGTCGAATTCCTAAGGCGCAATAATACAACTATTTGAACTCTCCGGAATGCGTGAGGTATCATGTCGCATTTGAAGGCGTTTTCAAAATAGCCAAGTTCCGCTATCCGGATTACTGTTTTGCAGAGTTCCTATTATTATGTTTTATTTCCTACCATTCGTTTGTTTTCAATCCTCCTATAAAAACTACTCATTTGCTGAATACACTTCTGGCTGGAGCGCATTTTAGCTATGCATTCACCACTGCAAAAATGTCAAAGAAATCGATAAAGCCAGCGTGTATAAGGCTATTTCGATTGTAATCTTCCGGCGCATTTCTAAGGCGCAATGATACAACTATTTGAACCCTCCGGAATGCGTGAGGTATTACGCCGCATTTGAAGGCGTTTTCAAAACAGCCAAGTTCCGCTATCCGGATTATCGTTTTGCAGAGCTCCTATTATTATGTTTTATTTCCTACCATTTGTTTGTTTTCAATCCTCCTATAAAAACTACCCATTTGCTAAATACAATTCTAGCTGGAGCGCACTTCCTTAATACTTACTTGAACCATATTGTGAGACATAATCTGCAAGAAAATGAAATCATATGTAGTCGAGAAAGCCTACTGAAATAAGTTTGACACTATCTTATCCTCAGATCAACAGGAATTCACACCTTTTTTTCTTGGCTGAATGGTTTCCGTCCTCTTCTTGGTGACACATACTATAGATCCCGCGGATAGGAGGGAGGAATGGTTGAGGGCTTGGGTGTAGTCAAGATGGCTGTCACAAACGATAGAAATCGAGTCGTCAAAAGAGATGGCACTGCTTTCATCCCAAATATTAATGATAGAACACGACTTGTTCAACTTCCTTGCGGCATTCTGGATATTTTTAACGATCTCTGTATTCATGTCCTGAGCAGAGGGAAGAAGTTAATAAGGGTGTGCAAATAAAATTTCTGAACGTAAAAATCGTCACTAAATATATGTGACATCATAACATGTGATAATTTAATCGAAATGTGTCATTCAATAATAAATTTCTAGTTGCACTAAGCTCTTCCAAATGTTTTACAAATTTGTCTTGTGCAGTTTAGCTGTTAGGCCAAACGTTACTACAGATCTGGGTGTTTCCTTGGAAATTTTAAAACCATCTAGTGATACAAAAAAAAATCAAATATTACGTAACGCATTTCTTCCAATTTTTTTATCCCCCTCTTGTAACGCACCCATAACGCAGCCCTACGTTTGAATTACGGAACGCTGGCCTGACCTCCTCTCTCATTTTCAAAAAAATTCCTCTACAAAAAATCTGCAATTTTTTGGACGGTTTTTTTTTCAAAGTTTCTTTTCCCCCACGGCTCGGATTAGTTACGTAACGCTAAGATTGAACCACCTCTCCCCCGTTGCAAGGCGCCGTAACGCCAGCTCAACCCCCTCTCTCCTCCCTAAGTGCGTTACGTAACACTTGAACGGCCCTCAGAACTCTAATCCAATTTTAACCACCTATTGGGCTGTAAGAGGTGATAGAATTGGGTGTACATTATGAACATTTCTGAAGTGTTTCTTGAAATAAAATGAGCCTTACAAATGCCACAGAAAAAATTGCCGTGACCTCCCCAAGCACCGTGGCTTGCGCTAAAAGCTCCTCAGCACCGGATGGAGATCGGGCCTTGCTGGCTGACGTCATGAGAACGGATGCGTTTTGTTTCGATACGTGTTCGTTGATTTTTCGAGCGGCGTGTGAGCTGCCGATTGACTCTGTCGTTGCCAACACGATTTTGTTTACGTTGCGATCTAGAAGCCATTCAATTAAGGAGGCAGACCTCTTTAAATTGGAACCTGTAAAATAAATTCAGGTGGTAGGTCTGTAGGACACAAGAGGTACACTCAACTGAATAGAGATTTTGAGGGTAACATTTCAAAAAAGTTACATGAAGTGTTACTGAAATGCCTAAAAGCCACGTCAAAACTCTAATCTCGTGCAACTTTACCCACGAATGATCTACGCAGTTGAAGGCATCTTTTTTATTCAACAGACACATGATTTTAGGATACATTTCATGTGAGTGTTTGCAGTCTGTCCATCTCTTTGAGCGGAAAGGTGTGCTGACATATATGCTTTTGTAATGTAATTTTGGCGAGAAAAAATAAAACACATCGTAATGAAATAAACATCAAGCGTAAATATTTTATTAATCAGGACAGGGCCGGATTTTCCTACTTGCCACCCATGGGCCGCCTGTACTTTGCCGCCCCCTTCTCATTCGTTTTGAAACATCAATAAATCCATCAAGTGAATGTGCCAGCGGGGGAGGGGTGCATGAGACGCGTTTACTCGTGTTGAACACATTTTTTGGGAAGCCCTGTCAACACTAGCAAAAAGTCACGGAACTTTGCGCGAAAGTCAAGTTTCGTAGACCTATCTCTAATGGACAAGGCCTTCCATTCATAAGAAATGAACGAAAAAATTATGAAAGAACAAACACAAAATTTGGTTTAATGATTTTAACTTCCGCCGCCGCGCCGCGCCGACCGCACCGTGTTTGGCGCAATGCGTGAAGTATTCACGCAGTCTTGTAGGCGCTATGCGTTTCAGGCTGACCGCATACCGCACTGTGTTTGATGAAATGCGTGAAGTATTCGTGCAGTCTTGTAGGCGCTAAGATGTGTTACATGCCGATTGCCGCGCCGAGGGCCTCTCTTTTTCATCTCAAGCCCTCGTCATCATTTCTCCCTAAGTCGCGCCGTTCCGGGCCAAATTGTGTGTTTGGTTTCTCTCTTAATTCGACTAATTAAAGGTGCTGTCTCTTGTATCACTGAAAGACGACAAAATTATAAGTTACTATACTCTCAGGAAATGAGAGATTTTGTAGCCTTTTCTCGTTTGTAATTTTTTTTTCTAGATCCGATTTTTTTATACCTACATTTAAAAAAATTGCAAAATTTGCCGCCCCCTAGATTTGCCGCCATGGACCGCGACCCATGTGGCCACCCCCTTAATCCGGCCCTGAATCAGGAAGAGCCTTCCAAGTCAATATGCTCTCCTTATTTTTAGGAAACAGGCTATAGAACATTTATGGGCTTTGATATGCAATCCTTTAGATTCAGCCCCAAATATTGGTAGATCTATCAGTCAGTTTACGGCCATACAGAACTTTCTTCAGGACTATGCGGAAGTTTCTCTCAGCCATCGATCCAAAAATGAATTGAATACTTGATACACATGTTCAACTAGCATTTAAATGCTCAACATTCACGTTAAGACACTATGATATTCGTTTTGTAACAGTCGCAGAACACATTCAAAAAGATAAAAAATAATTAAAATCTTACTCAAAATAACGTAGACCTGTTCCGGATCGTATTGAGTCAACTTGCACCCGTGATCTATTTTTACTCGATCATTCTGGCACAGATGTGTAGTTGGTAATGTGAGAACAATTTTTGCTCCCTCCTTTTGAGTAGTTTTCATCAGTCTAGAAATCAGTTAGCAAAATGAAATAAAACAAATGAAAAACAGGAGAAAAAATTGCGTCTAAAGAAAGCATACATTCAAAACTTAAAACGAATCGGGGGTATTCAAGCGAAAAGAGATCATTTATAAATGAACAGAATCAAAAGAAACTATTTGTATGTAGCAGGTAAACCCTATGCACACAGTTCCTTTTGATTATATTCATTTCCACTCGGTATTTTTCAGCACGAAAACGTCCAATTCATCATAAAAGTATTCGTCATTTTAGAGATTTAACCTGACTCTCTTCATAAGACATTGAAACTTCACAATGTAGATTTTGATGATTGTGCAAATGAGTTTACTTCAGACTTTTTTAAACTCGTGATTTGACATTGCTCCGGTTAACGGTTTGGTATTTTTCATAATATAAATAAATGCGTGTCTGCGTATGACTATACGTGGCATTCATGCAATTTTACCGAAAAATGGCTGAGCAGTCGACTTTATCTCTTAGCCAATGTTACACGATCAAATCTAGCCGTCAAATGGACGAGGTCGCATCCTATCAAAGACTGTGATTGGCTTATTCGATGCTCAGTCCCAATCAAAACACATGACCTTGCTATTTTGATAGCTCGGTTCGATCGTGTGACATGAGCTATCGTACTCGACAGACCTATTATTTTCAGAATTATTGGACCGCGTTAAGCAGAAAGGAACCAAGGCACATCTGCTATTGCCAAATTGAAGTAGGCAATTCAATTTTTTACATGAAACACGTTGTGCGGATCTTTCTGCAAATTTCAGTGAATTTCCTGCATTGCACGAGGCAAATTTCTTAAAATTTTCAAAGGAATTCACCGAAACATTTTCTCGTAAAAAATAAAATTGCCCAGTTAAATTTGGCGATTGCTGATGTGGCTCGGTTCCTTTCTGCTTAACGCGGTCCAAATGATCAAAAATACTAGTAAACTCACCCTGGTCGATACCGCATCTCGTCGATAGATGCCGTTTTGTGTGGAATAGCGACGGCCTGTTTCGATTTCAAGAACTCGTCGACCAATCTGTGTAGCTGCTTCTTGCGATAATTGGGCAGAGACAGGATATCTGACATGGAGTAGCTGAAATAACTGACAGACTTGAGAAACTGGCTCATCGGAAGCTGAGCATATTCAGCAGGCATTTCTTCGTTCAGGTTGACGAAGCATCCATATTGGGCGACTGAATGCCAAGATGCGATCATTTCCTCGCGTGGTAAGTCACTCACGATAATGTCGGCGCCTCTCCCCTTGGTCCCGAGCATCAAGGGCACAAAGAAGTCCCCGCTGTTGTAGTTGGTGATGTGTGATGATGGTATCTGGTATCAAAAATATGTATGATATATTTACCGGGATGGGTAATAGAAACGCTCTATACACGTGTCCAAAATGGGGAATCCTCATTTGAAAATGTTGATATTTTGGGAGGCTCGCCCCCTTTTCTGGCCCCTTTTGACGAGTTTACACGGAAAAAAAGTGTCGGAGGTTATCCCTAAAAATTGTGGTACTACCCTAATATGTTGGATGATATGGACATTTCTAATTAATTGTATTAGTACCGCAACTCAAGGGTTAGTTACCTAACTTATTGGGGTACTACCATAATTAATTGGGGTGCTACCATAATTAGTTGGGGTATTACCACAATTAATTGGAAATGTCCATATCATCCAACAACCTCGTGCTTTTTTTTTCCCCATGTAGGGGTCTTAATCCCCCCTCTCAAGTTCTCCCCTCGATGATTAGAACAACATTTTGAACCGGAAAATAACTCAAAAATTGAAATAGTTATAAGCGACGAATTTTTGCGAGTGGATTTGATCGACTTTTTCAACCAGATTGATAGGGATGCAAACCAAAGGAGAAAAACGCTCTGATGCTGTCATGAATTAAACTCAGCTGCTTGATGAATTTTGGCCAACGTTTGCATCTATCCACTTTTCAATCCATCTCGGGAGGTGGGTCGAGAATTTTGGATGTGGTCGTCATTGCTGCCAGCATGAAAACCAACTGTTGTAAGCGCAATGTCACCCAGAGAAAATTTTGTTCTGTTGTAACAGAGGTTGGCAGTAAGTTAAAAACTTCGCTCAAATTCAATCGCGAAAAATTTGCCTATGGCGTGTCGAGCGTTTCTTTCATCCATCCCGGTATCAGCTCTCGAGTGAAGTATAACCATAAAATTTTAATGGTGTGTGGTCAAACGTTCCTCACGCAGGGGGCTCATAGGTAAATAATGCCTGAAAATCACGAAAAAAGACGTTTTTCCGTGTATACCAGTTTCCAGTCCTGGGAGTGGGGAAGGTGCGGACCCTTTTTGGTCCGCCTCCTTCTAGTTATACCGCGCCATAGTGGCTCCCTGATTTCTTAAAAGTTCATTCCTCCCCCCCCCCCAACTTTCCTAGAGTTCCTAAGAAATTCCCTGGTTCTTAACCGTATTTTGTGACCAAAAAAGTGAAAATTAATCCGGATAAAAATAATGGATTAACTAAAAGAAGTAAAAGTATTGGAGAACCGGTAATATTTCCGAGATTTTTCAGCGATTAGTGACTTTCGCAAAATTTGACAATTCTTACGATTTTTATTTTTTGTGTATAAATAATTTTACTCATCATTATAAATTTAACGTCTAAATTGCGGTCTCCGTCATCTCCAAAATTTATCATGAACTTAGTGGAACTGGTGGAACCTGCTCTTTTCCAGGAATTAATCATGATCTTTAAAAAGAAAATGGTGATCATTAGAATGGTTACTCAATACATAAGAGTCTCAAAGACGGTACACTGTTAGAAATAATTCACTCAAAGTTGGTTTCAATATCAATCATTTCCTAAATGTGAAGTGAATCTATTTGTGGAGTGAAATTTTCGAATACTTATTTTATCTTGCAAGTGAGTAAGTTATCTTAATTAGGACAGAATTAAATCTTCGCCAGAGTGAAAATTCAATGCCCAGACACCTCAAAATTAAAGTGAATTCACTCTGCACGGGAAAAACTTATCTCAATAATCACCCTAATTTGCTACCTGCTCAGTTCGATTCAACCTAGATGTTTGATGATTTACGTATTTATGGAGTGACATTTCCCTCATTATTGATTAAATTTTGAAACAAAATCAATTCAGATTTTGCGTTACTTTTCAAAAGAACCGAGTGTATTTTCACATAAAATGGAAAACTTTCTAAAGCCCTGAGTGAATTTCTTTTCTTTTATTTTCAATCCTTCAAGCTAATTGTCTGAAAATTAGAGTTAATCGTCGAAACCGTTGAGTGAATAGTTCATTAATTTCACTCTATATTTGAGTCGATGAAGTAACAATTTCACTGTAGTTTTGAGTTAATTTACTAGGGCCATGGGTGAATTGTTGTTAACCTGTGAACCGTTCAAAAAATTTTACTTAATTTTGACGTCAATGGAACTGTTGCATGGGTGGGAAATTTGCACTTTAATCATCCTTCCCTTTCAAAACGCGAGAAACAAGATGATGCTAGTGTTTTCTCTAAAATCAGCTATCAGCTCAAAGAAAGTTCTAAAAATTGAGGCCATGATGATTGGGCCAATTGGGCCATAAAGGGAAAGACGATTAAGTCGCAAATCCCCGACCCATGCAACAATTTCAGTATTGTTCTGCTGTCAAATAGACGTAACTTAATCTTTGCGACATTCAAATTTTCCACTGATACTTTATATTTAAGAAGAAAATTACAGCAAAATTTTCACAAGAACTATGGATATTTTTTCCAAAGTGATAACAAATTTATGAAAATTTATTATTAAGGATAGAGTTGATTTCTATGGTAAAACCTGTAAGGAAATTTTGAATTGTCACAATCGAGGTACGTCCGTAAACTGGATGAAGAACGCGTCATTAGAATGGAACTGTTAACTTCTTTAAATGCATGGGAACTTCATTTCTGATTTCTTTTCGCTATACTTCGGTTTAGAATGAATGAATGAACATTTTTACTTATCTAACAAATCTGTATCTAGGTTGTTTCGCAAAAATATCAATGTTTTGCGGCACTACGTCGAGCTTCTTAAAAACATTGGTGAAAGTTAAATTATTTACTTCTAGAGAGCACAGGGACGAATAAGGGAAGGCTCGTTTCCTCACCTCAACTTTGGTATAAGTAATCACTTTTTTAAAATTTCTGGAATTCTGTTTTGCGTCGCTAAGTCGACAGAAGTAGGTATAGACAGTCTATATAAAAAATACCAAAACATTTAGAAGTAAACAGAGAAACAATTTATTTAAATGAAAATAAACCTTAATTTAATTAAAAAATAATGTTAAGAAGTGGAAATAATATTACACGGAATACGCGTTTAAGAATTGCTTAAATGAAACAACACAAGATTACAGAAAAATTGAATGTAGCACGACTGAAAAGCTAGCAGTAAAAACATTGAAAAATTACAAGTTTTGTGTCAATTCTTATTTGCTTCTTTAATTACACAAAAAACTAATAGTTTAAGTTTGAGAAGTGATTAAAAACTTCTTTGCAATATGAATGTAGTTAGGTACTTGAACGAACCTGCGAGTTCAAAGTTGTCTCTGACCATGGCAGCAGTCACAACGAATTTCCTTTTGCCTTGGTATTCCGTTCGCACATAATAGTACTGAACCTGTTGTTGGTTTACTGGAGGAACTGGTCCAGTGTTTCCGTCCTCAAAAATGTTGCCGAACATAACGATTTACCGCACCTACACTGAATAATAACACCACAGGGCACAAATTGAATTGAAAATCGCACACATTGAATTCATTCACGCGTGCGACTCGCGAGAAGATCAGCGGAGGACTAAGATTGTAACGGTCACGAAATTTGGCGCGAAAATCTCATTCATGATCAGCTGAAAGTGAAAAGTCTCTCACCCGCGGGCTCTTTCTTCTCGCTGCCAGAATATTCACTCCAAGCTCGGCAAAAGTGTCCCTTTTTCACCGCACGATGGGAGTTATTATTCTCTCTCATTTCATCTTATCCCTTATCGTAGTCTTACAACAGCGGCTGAATGCCTTACAATTTATAGTCTCAGAATGGAGTGGAATTTGCAACATTTTAAGTTAATTATCCGAACGCTGCCAAAGAAATAACTCTCTGGGACGTATGAAAACTCTTCGTAGTTAACGGTGAATTTCCAGAAGTCGGGTATGATAATCCAGGAATTATATAGTTGTTTTTCTCTTCAACGTGTTAAGTTGAGAAACATTTACCAATCCATGGACAGAATTAAGTCAAACGTAGGTTACTTTGACAATCACTCGACCAAAGGGTGATTTTTATCGTCATGTTAACAAAAGTCCTGCTTGTGTATTAAAATAGTTCAAGATTATGCTAAAATAAGAGTGAAATTTTGATGATAAGTCTATTTCAGAATAACATCTGCAGAATTCACTCGACCAAATGTCATTTTTCTTCATTTGGTAATTTTGAAGTTCCGAAGTCTTTCACTCCGGTTCACTCCAAATCACTCCGACCCCTTTTATTTCTAACAGTGTAAAATATCTCATGGGCCCTCTCTTGAAAAAATTGCATAATCTGGTGACACGAGGTGCCTCCTGGCTACATGGGCAAGTGATATTCCCGTTACGTCATTTTCTTATCTCGAAAAAAATAAAAATTCAATAATTTACATCTTTTCAATCGCTCAATAATGATAAGATTTTCTTCATAAGCGCTAGGCAAAGCTATAAGTTTGTCCAGAATCTTCCGAATTATTTAAGCCGAAAGGGTCCTGAGTCCTGGTCTTGTTGTGTTCAGTTCTTGTGTGTTATACTCCATACACTTGTGTTATTCACTAGCTATTTATCTTCACGTCACTATCATCTGGAGAGCTTGTGCATATTCAAGATCTCGAGTTCATACTGGGAAAAGCCAGCTGTTCAGTATGAAAATGGGAAAAATCTTCAGAAAAGCACTCTTGTGTGTCTTTGCAGAAATAGCAGTGATATTTTTATGAGTCAGAATTCTAAAATGTCGATAAATTAGAGAAAATCTCTCTAGGGAGAAATGTTTCTACAGTGTGTGCAAAGGAATGGGAGAAAAACAATCGTGGAAGATCAGGAGATAAAATATTTTAAAACATTGCTGCAAAAGCATACAGCAACTTTTGTAAGTGATGATTTTTATGTAAAATATATCCGAGTTAGAAAAATACGTGTCAGCGAGGGGATTTTTTTATTAAATATTTTTTCGCGATAATTTATCTGTGATTAACTTTATATAATGTGAGGGTGTGTTAAAAATTTGTTGTAGAATTTCCATACATTGTACTCATGATTGAATAAAAAATAGGAGTATGACTATTTTGTTCAACGGCACTGTGACACATCTTTACAATCGAAGTTGATCCCTCTTTCTCCGATTTTGCTGTATTTTTAAATGTCTACGCTGTCCACAATATTCAAAACACCCTGCGTAAAATCTGATATAGGCATCAGTTAAGCGGCACATCCTAAATTATTTTAATTCAGAGCATTAATATTGAAATGTTGCTCTGAATTTCTCATGGGATCATTCCTGCTTGAATGAAGCGTTATTAGGTTCACCAAAAGTTTACGTGTGGCCGAAGTCTTTGATCTGAAATTTCTACCTTATTCCGCGTATGACGTCACCTACTGCGGTTAAATATATACAATAGGTAGTAACCTATCCTTATAGATACCTACATTCAACAATGGGTCTGTTGCAAACTTTTGCTTGAGCAAAAATAAGAGTTGTTTCTTATAGATAATGCCTCAAAAATCACGATGAGCGCATCGGCAAAGTCTGAAATGCACTCATAACTTTACAGTCTGCGTAAGAAATTTGCGGTTTTTTGAGCTTCCCGCTTCAAAAACGATACTACGGCACAGGTGAACATTTTGTAAGAGGAGTCGTTCCATCGTCGGCAATAATCATAATGGCCGACGCCAATCCGCCAAAACACGTTTGATGGGACGAGATAACACCTGAACTGGATTAGACCAGATAACAATCGGTGTGTTAACGTTCATATTTTCCACGCCCGAATTGATTGACCTTGAACTCTCCTCGAATTACGCGCGGAACTGCGCGCAAGCGTCGGCCATGATGAAAATCGCCGACGATGGAGCGTTTCCTCTAACAAAATGTTCACCTGTGCCGTAGTATCGTTTTTGAAGCGGGAAGCTTAAAAAGACGCAAATTTCTTACGCAGATTGTGAAGTTATGAGTGCATTTCAGACTTTGCCGATGCGCTCATCGTGATTTTTGAGGCATTATCTACAAGAAACAACTCTTATTTTTGCTCTAGCAAAAGTTTGCAACAGGCCCATTATGATACGCTCATGGCGTGGGTTGCTTGATCTAAAACACCGATGCAACAAAGGTGATAAGAAACCATAATATACACCACCGCGGTGGATGACGTCATTGTGATGTTTAATTTAAAGTTGAAAGAGTTTTCATCATCATCATTGTGATGTATTTTTGAAGAACGATACCTTTGTTACTACTGGCTTGGAAACTTCGTGTTTAAGAAGATTTTATTTTTTGCTGATTAATTTGAAATCATCAAACACGATTCTATGACTGGCGCATAACTAATCTATTCTGTCGTGTTAAGTAGAGACGCCGTATGAACATTTGAGAGTTGCCAAATTTCAACTGAAAACAATTGTATTTGGGAGAAAGTTCTGCATATTTTACCTTGAAATTTTCAAATATTTTAGATTAAACTGCGAACAATATTGTCCGAAAAATTGGAAGAAAAATTTTCATAACTTTTCCAATGAATTCGTGTCTTATCAAAGGAGACTTAGCAACGTCTGAAGGTTTGTACGGCGTTCTTCCTTAGCACGGCAGCATGTTGTAAACCATGCACATACGCATAATTTACAATATGCCATGCATATGCATAAACCATTGCATATTAAATATATTTAAATGACTCAATTTTTTATGCGCTACGGAGGCAAACAGTGTTCAATGAAATTAACAGTGTGATCAACGTACGCATAACCTTTCAATCTTATAGGGTGAGTCGAAACATACCTGACCAAAAAGGCTTTTGATGGTCTCCATACCCAGCGCGTCGGGCGCCGTTGTGTACACAGTGTGGCCAGCACTGAGAGCAACCGCGATACAGGCTACTCCAACCGGATTGTGACCGCTGTGTATCAGCACGGTTTTCTTCCCTTCGTGCTTGACAAAATCTATCAAGGCGAGATGAGCCTGCATTTGAAATAATTAGGTAAAAAAAGAATAAGATTAAAAATCTGATATTTTTTCATGCAATCTATAGCTCAATTTTACATTGTGCACACAACATCTAACAAAACCGGTTTTATGACAAAATGCAAGATGAGTAGCGTAATTTACTGGAATAAAGGTTTGAAAGCAAGGTAACTATTAGTAGAGAAAGGAAATGAGACAGAGAGTGTGAAAATGAACCTCGCTCTCGGAGGGCACTTTTTTGGGGGAAGGGGGGGGGGGGTCATTTAAGTCACATCAAAAAATATGAATACTCTAATTTTTCATCCAAGTACGGTGCATGATTAGCAGGTACAGTTGCATTCGTAGGCCTTTTAAGTCAAACGGAAAAATATCCTGTCAAAGCTTTTGTGAAAATAAAACATCCTTAAAGATTCTCAGAATGATTTTTAATGATATTTAATGATTATCGAATGACTGTTGCTGATCTGCACAAACAACTCCCCTGGTAAAAATTGGCGATAGGAGCTGCGTTTCAAAATACCATAGGAGTTCTTATAGCCGACTGAAGAAGACGATAGAAAATCATATAGCTGGCTGTAGAAAGTGGAAAAAATCATACGGCCTGGCTACACGAAGCGATAAAAAATTAAACAGCCGGGCTATAGTTCCTGTCGCCGGGCTTTACACTTTATCGCCTGGCTGTTGCTTTTTTGCAATCGGCTATAAAAGGCTATAAGAAATTGTGTAGAAATTCGTGTGCTTTGTAAATCCTTAAGTTTGTACGGAATCACCATAATATTTACAAAACGCACATTATATTTTCCTTTACTACATATTTGTTTTCATCAATTAAAATGAGAAAAATCCATACAGAGTGTGCAAACATTTCCAAGTCATGAGTTGAACAACGCTGACTCCACGAGATTAAATATTAGAGCTTAACACAAAGCGGAGCGGCGGCGCACTGGCGCCTACAAACCTAACAGGGATACTTCACGCATTGCGCAATGCGTGAAGTATCCCTGTTAGATTTGTAGGCGCCAATGCGCGTTCCGCGCTGGCTGCCCGCCCGCAGCGCCGCGCCGCAGCGTACCACGGCGCTTGAAGCAACTATTTCACACCAGAGGTATTGCCCAGTATCGTACGAAATTGAAGGCGTTCCAACTTATTAGGAGTGGCAGGCATCCTTCAAAAGTACGGAGCTATCCTCGCTAAATAAATCAAGATACTACGGCCCAAAAAGAGAGCGGTAGTCCAAAAACTCACGAAGTCCTAGCATCCGTAGTTGGTAACGTTTAGCACACACTTTATCGTCAGGTTGTTGCTTAGTCGCCATCGGCTATAAAAGACTATAAGAAATTGTGTGGCCGGCTATAGAAGCTATTGGAAATCTTACGCAGTCGGCTGTAGGTCTATGGTGTTTTGGAACACAGACTCTACTGCCAATTTTTACCAGGGTCTCCCTGCTGAAAAGTTTGCTTATTCTAACACTTACGGAGTACTCTTGCTGATGTTTTACTTTTACCCAGGAATAATTGTTGCTTTCAGTATTACATCTTTTCACCATTCAGTAAGCACTGCATCGTACAATGAATGGTCATAACATTTAGGTGTAGATTAGGTGAGATTAGTATCTAACCATGAGGTAAGCGTATGGTATGGTGACAGCATCCTCCAGGTTTACGTTGTCTTGCAGTTTCCACTGAAATACCGGATCAAGTTTGATACTTTTGGCACCTTGCTCGTCACTTTGCGCGATACCCACGACTTGCTCACCAGAACTAGAGTTTCCAGCATAATCTAGAATACTGTGGCCGATCTGGAAGGCATTTGCTAATAATATATTCATAATGGCACGTTATTGTTAGTTTTTTTTTTGTAAATTAAGGATCTTGACGAGTAAGGATTTTTTTGGCAGTCTCAAGAAACGAGTTAAAAGTTCAAGGTTGGTTTCGCCGAATGGCTCAAGACACTTTAAGACTCCTTAAAACTAAGTGTTTAGTGAGTTGTGCTACAATATACAGATTTAAAAATAATTGATGGAAACACAACTCAGCGGAACGCTTCATAATGAAAAATGGTTTGACTATTACATGCCAAACTCAATTTTTCTTGCAATGGCCGATCAGGCGAACGTTGGTTTTGAATTTTTTTTCGAAGCTAGAAATTGTATATAATTGTTTCATAATTTAATGTAAATTATGAAATTTTATATTTTACCAAATAGGTGTTTTTGTACACATTTAACAAATATAACGTGCCCAGTTTGAGAGAAAAAATATATTCTGTGTTACTAAATTTTTTCTAATGTCTCTTTATAATTTTTCGTCAACAGAAGTTTATAACGTTGACTCTCGTGGACAATTTGTTGGTCTTATCTTTAATCACTATTTCATCTTTCAAGTTAATGCTTACCTCGGTATTTAGAGCAGGGCTGACAAAATTAACGCTGACTCCTTCTACAGACTGTTCAAGAAGATGCAACACTTGAGTTAGATTAGCTTGCTGTTGTGGAATGCTTTGTCGACGGTAAGTACCCCATTGGCCGTTCACCAACACGTTGATTACCATTCCTCTCTTAATTTGCTCACTATAGAAATTGCGGTCCACAGAGATTGGTGGCAAGCCTTCACCCCACGACAGAAAGCATCTGGACACATCAAATGTCTATTTTGAATTAAGTGAGAGAAAATACAAACAAAAATGAAAAACCTCCACTGGTGTCCCGGCAAAGGTTCGAACATTCAATTTCAGACAGTCAACATTTTTAAATTTGCAACAACAGTAGTCTTTGGCCTTTTTTACAAAATTTGAAAACTATTGGAATGTAGATAAATCTTCTTGGACATCACGTTATGACAATCACTGGGTCTCGCACAAAGATCTGTCTTCTCTCTTTTCCGCACTTTGATCATGCCCAAACAAAATCTTTATGTGTAACACATACAACGTTCTACAGTATCTTAGAAATAATTTTGATGTACTAGAACGGCACAATAATATGGCATAAAATATCTTTACTTTCTTACTCTAGCGTTGAAGTCTCTCTCTTTTCTAATAACATCTTACGTTTTTCACCATACGTTTTTGGAATGTAGATAAAGTGATATCAAAATGATCTCTAGTTTCTTGGTCGAGCGTTTAAGTCTCTCAGTTAGGGGTCTGACTCTTTGTTTTACACTATTAAGGGTGTTCCAGACCGCTCATCAACTTCATGTTCTTTATTCATAAAATATTTTTGTATTGATATAATAAAACAAGCTTATTTCTTTTCTTTTTTTTTAAAAAAAAATTATTGAAACTGTTAAATCACAATACAGTTTTGAACTGCCTAAATCAGTACCAATAACTAATGAATGCAGGGTTTGAGACTTTTCAGGAGTGATTCTAATACTCCAAAGAAATAAAATGCCAACATTGAAACAAGATCAGCGATAATAGTTCAGGGTCATTTTTGCGAACTCAGGTGAAAATTTTGGAATAGGTACTTACATAGTAAAATAATCACTTCGAATTAACGTGTTATTTCTAGCTCCTAAAATCCAGAAATGAATTTTACATGATGTCAGTTCGTCAAATTTACTTACTTCACATTTGACACGCTGATTTCTTTCAATACTTTTTGGGTTATGACCAGGGGGTTAGCTGACGGCGGTCGGTTGAACAAAAGAATAACACTCTCATCTCCCAAATGTGTGTCACACTTCAAAGCTTCAACACTTGAGCTCCAGTTTTTAGAAACCTCACAAATTCTAAATTTTTGATTTATATCGATCTGAGAAGCACAAACAAACCATGAGTGTAGTTATTTTCTGCGTTTTTGAGTCAAATCGATTTTCATCATGGCAGTATACGAGGACCGTAGGTGATAGGTCAAAATGTCCAAAAAAAAATATCCAAAAGTCAAAATGTCCAAACCCTGGATGCTCAAAAATCTAAAAAGGCCAAATATCAGTAATGTCCAGCAGACAAATAAGTCCAAAAGTAGGCAAACGTCCAAATGTGAGATTAGGCATTGGTCGAGTTGTCATTGGAGTTTTGGGTGCAGCTTTGCAAGCTGTTCGTGAATGCAGCCATAGAAACAGATGCGTCGGATAATGGAGAGATGCAGGTGAGGAAAAAATGGTGATACACTGAAATAAAAAGTTCGGTAAATATGGAACCACGGTTTTGTTCGGTACACACGACCGAATTATTCGGTCTGCTCAGCCGAACTGTTCGGTCCACTGAACCGAACTGTAACATTTTATTACAGTTCGGTCGCACAAACCGAGCAATTCGGTTGCACAGACCGAATAATTCGGTTGTGTGTACCGAACAAAATCGTGGTTCCATATTTACCGAACTTTTTTTTTCAGTGTACAATTTTTCATGAGCGCAGGCCAATTCTTACTTTTAAAAATGCATTAATGATTTATTTTCCAAATTTTAAGTGGAATTGACAAACATAACAAACATGGCTAATATTACCCCGTTTGGCATGAAAAGCAAAAAACAAAAAATAATAATAAAAAAAAAGTTATTCTTGTCTATAACAACAAATAGTTAGTACCTATATAATTACTCTTTCCATGTTTGAACATTCGCCTACTTTTGGACTTATTTGTCTGCTGGACATTACTGATATTTGGCCTTTTTAAATTTTTGGGCATTCAGGGTTTGGACATTTTGACTTTTGGACATTTTTTTTTGGACATTTTGACCTATTACCGGACCGTAGGATTTTTTAATGAAAGGATAGGAAGCAACTAAATAAATGGCAACATTAAAAATAATTATACAGCTTTAAAAACTCATAAAAAGGATAAGATAAATAAAGTAATTAGGACTCATTTCTGTCTTGTGCAAAATTAAAATAAAATCATAAAATAAATAAAAAACTGAATTACAAAACTGTTAATTACATTTTTTGACGTGAAAGCAACACAATTTTTTTTACAGTCTTCGTTTAATTTTCAAGTGTAATGAATTTTCAAATTTTCTTACCACCTATACTGCGTACGTCCATATAGGCCTCTAATTTTGATCCACAATATCATTGTCTACTGTTCAGAAAAGTCTTCAATTGCATTGACTCAGAAATATAAGTTTGATAACGGCACATAAACATTTATTTTTTTATTTATTTATTCTTTTTTTACGTGAGAGGTCAATCAACTTTCTACAGTCCATTGACCGTTAAAAAAGGTTGTTCATTTATGGCTGTGGTATTGTCAATTTGCAAATTTTGACTTACCTTCTTTAAGAGGCCGAACCTTTTTGTATCAAAGACTTGCTCGTACAGAACCACATAGTCTTGTCCGCTTGCAGCTGCATAATCTATGACGCTTTGGAGCGTCACATCTGTAGGCATGGTGGTGAAAAGATAAGCGTTCTTAAAGTTCTTCATGTGAATTAGTTGTAAAAATGATTTTGGGTCCGTCAAAATCGACAAATACGTATTAGAGGCTGAAACGCAGCCGTTTTGTGGTTCCATCCGCACTAGTTCCACCTGCAAAGTAATTACAAATATTTGGAAGTCACACGAAGCAAAATTACTTACTTTTCAATGACGGCTGAAAATTGACGTGAATTATTTTTGGATGTTGTAATTTCAGTTAATAATGTTTGAACCTATATTTGATATTGCGGTAAGACCGGCGTACACATTTTATAAATTCTAAACGCGATTTTGTAATTGCACACTGGGAACTTTAAGTAAATTCAGTATGCTAAATGAAAAATAGAATAACACGACAAATCTTATTTCTTGTTCGATCTCGAAGAATTTATTTTACATGTAGTAAAACACTTAATATTTCGATCGCTAGAGTCGGAAAATGCGTATCTGTGGTCGCATAGCGTTGCAAATATCAGCTCATGTTGTGATTGAATGAGGTCACTTACATGTTGATCCATATCTTGAATTTGCAGAATATATTTCAGTAGGCCAAACATCAGCTCCCCGGATCTTGATTTCCTTTGTGTTACATTAATTTTAACCGTGCCCATGGAGTTAGCAGCTTCATCCATAGCGTTCTCTTTAATCAGTTGAAGACATGCCAACAGGAATTCGTACTCTGTCTGGGAATGAGTAATTGTTTTAAATATCACGAAAAAATTTGAAGTGCTGGACTGTCTAAGGTGAATTCTCAGAGTACATATATGCATCCTTGCCACAATCGGATTTCTTATTTAATTGGCATACTTAAAATTCAACTTTTGTTTTACTCAAATTTATATATTTTTTTTAAATGTGAACTCTCACACTTTTAAAAATTGTGAAATTATGAAAATGCGATTTTCCATTGAATAAAATAATTGATTTCATTTATTTATCACATAGACAAATAAGAGGGAAAACTATTCTAGATATCGAGGAAGAATCACATTCAAAACAAGTTCAAAAGTAACGGTAAAAGTTGAGAGAGAAACGATAATACTTCAACAAAATAACGGTCAAAGCAATATTTCCTGCATGAAATACAGATTTGAATGTTAATACAAGGAAACTTGTTGACGTTCAGGTTATTGTTTTTTAATTTTACTTTTGCAGATTTTGATAATTTTTTTTTAATTGCATGAAGTACTCTAAGTACTCAATATACATAACCAATCACTTACCGAGAACGAAGTATTGCCGTACGGAACAAAATGGAGGTACTCAGTAACTTCATCGCCGATTGATTTTATTTCTGGGTGCTGCATTTCCATTCCATCGACCTTTACGCCCACACATTCAAAGTAGCGAAGTGTTGAGTCAAATATAAAGTCAACCTTTGAACCTGTCGTGGTCGGCCGAAACAAAGTCAGTGTATACTGTTTTAATAAAATTTCAAATCATTGAATTTTATGAGTAGATATTGAGAAACCAAATTATAAGTGCCTCCCCTCCCCCCTCCCAACAAACATTAGGATATCTCGTTAAATAGATATTACGATAAAGCGACAAGCCTCTTTGCAATCTAACTTAATTGGCAAAAGAACCTATAATGCCCCTTCTGTTGCTTCATGTGACAAAAATACAGAGATGCTGTAAATGACCGTGATATAGTATTTATTAAACATACATGTCGTCCTAATTCGATTAGAAAGGGAGGTATAGTCAATTTGACATCGTGGATTAAAGTCCAGTGTAAAAGAAATTCTTAAATTAGAAGGAAAATAACTTATTTATGAGCAAAATATTTTCTCATAAAAAACGGCTTTTGCATCACGCTGCAATTTATTCTGTTTTATTTTGTGAGAAAACGTACCTGTTTCAATAGTATGCATCTGACCCGGCAGTATCCTCAAATTTTGGACGGATGCAGGCTTTTTCAAATAACCATCCTTAAATGCGTTTATTTTGAGGATTGAATCCAAGTTCACCACCCAGTCTTTATTCCAAACAATTTTTCCCGACAAACCTATTTGTAAGATTGAGAAGGAAACTATAGTGCAGAAGTATGCTGCCTTTTAATAAAGCTGAGTTACAGTGTTTGAAATTGTATTGCTGATGAAATTAGATTCACTGAAATTCATTTCAGTCATTCATTGATAAGGGCAGTAATATATGTTTCCTGTTGAGCTTAGCTTTCGACAAGATCTAAGAGAAATCAATGCCTTTATTCCTATGCGGAAACATATGCGAGATGAGCAAAAGGCATTACATGCATTTTAAAACGTTTTAGAGATAAAAACACATGTTTTAAAAATTTTCCACTTTTTTTCCCCTTCTTGCAGGATGACAATACTTCCTCTACCCTAGGGGAGCGAGAAAGTAAATAAAAAACCCTATCCTCATTGAACGATGGCTAGCAGCACTTCACTCTGCAACAGCAGTTTATATTTTTTAGGAAATTTGCACGCAAAAAGTTATCGATGTATGGTTATTCATCGTCTTCTATCTTTGGAAAATAATGTTCCTGTGCTTGATATCCAAATTTGCATAAATATACTGGCATCTACAAACCTCACAGGACTAGTATTACATGTTTACTTAATTTTTTCTTATTTTGTGTACTAGATAGATAACACAAAAGACGAATTAAATATGCCTGTCTGCATTTCTTACATGTAAGTTTGCGTTATTTTGAATGAAGAGTGCCCCTTATTGGATGATCTGCATGCTCTAAAAATACTCTATTTCATGTATCTCGGCTCATAACTCTCAAGATAGGTACATAGTTGAGCAAGTCTTAATTTGATCTATTTGTCACTATTGTGAAAATGCAGATGGCTTACCTCTTTGGCGTTCCTGTAACTCGAAAATGCGCGTCCCAGCATAACTTTGGTCATCATTGATTTTGCTCGAGAAGCATCTGTTAATAGGGTCAATATCTACAGTATTCAGTGCATCGTTATTCATTGAGAGCTCTTTAAAGTTTGAATCGTACCTTGGATTTTCTAAAGCTCTGATCTTTCCGCTGTAAAGCATTTTGTTGGTTTCTTTGACTGTGTTTTGCCCCTCTTTCCTTGATTCAAGAGTTACGACAAAGTCTCCAGAGCCCGGTAAAACGGAGACCCAAATTTCATTGGAATCTGCAAAGAGTACAAAAACCTCATGCCTCAGTCTGAGATGGAGTTCAAAATCTCATTTCAGTCTGCAGATAATGATACGAGTATGAAGGCGTTGGTAATAATCTCAAAAATTTGGGGAAATATACATTCGTCGACCCTCTGACGTAAGGGCGTATCTCAATTTCTCTGTGAGCCCTGTTCTCCATTTAACTCCATGCATATCAGGGCTCATCTGGAAACACAGGTACGCCTTTAAGTCAGAGGGGATTACGTCAGGGACAATTTTTTTCGTGATTTTGCTGGATCTCGCTATCGGTGAGGTTGAACATTTTGGAAAACAAAAAAATTTCTCTTTAAAAAAAACTATAGAAGTTTTGATGAAAATTTTCATATAGACAATACAGACTAAAAATATATGTAACTCGATATTTCCTAACTATGATGCTTCCTGATGTGAAAAGAAGAACCAAGAATACGAACCATATACACAATTTAAGTACATTAATCGTGTAAAATGTGCGTTGGAAGTTAACAAAAACTTTTTTATCGTTTTATTTTTTACTTGAGTGTTATGATATTTATTTGTAAATGAATACTCAAAAAACTATTCTATGTAGAATTACTCTTTAGTGATCGTATCCATTTATGCTGCCGTGCTACGTAAAAACGTCGTATGAACCTTCAGGCGTTACCAAATTTACTTTGGTAAAACACGAATTTCCTGGTGAACTTTTGAATATTTTCTTCCCAATTTTTCAGATAATTTTGTTCGCAATTTCAACTGAAGTCCCTGAAAATCTCAAAGAAAAATGTTCATATCTTCCCTCAAAAATAAATATTTTATTAAAGGAAA
The DNA here is from genome assembly GCF_918797505.1 of Bemisia tabaci. Lineage (NCBI taxonomy): Eukaryota > Metazoa > Arthropoda > Insecta > Hemiptera > Aleyrodidae > Bemisia > Bemisia tabaci. The sequence goes on along the minus strand of NC_092801.1, from coordinate 29,492,939 downwards.
TTTGGCAACTCTCGAATATATATACGGCGTTCTCCCTTAGCACGGCAGTATAAAGCTTGTGAGGAATTTTGATTGTGAAAGTAAAAAGTCTTCATATATAAAATTTGCGGCATAAAAAGGTAAAATGAGGTATGTCCATTTCCACTCTTGACAAATATTCTGAAAGCCTTACCATGAATTGAAGAATCTGGATCAGTATGGGTATGAACTCTCTCGAAAGCAATTGAAATATCATTGAAGGGTTTGTGAAGAACATTCCCTAAAATTTTCCAAACCTCCACCTAAAATAAAAGGAGCGGGGTGATCTTCTGCGTAGGTATTAGAGTTACGGTCAGAAGTCAATGGAGATTAAACATTAAAAAGTTTAAACTTAAAGTTCAATATACCCCCAATCGGAAATTTGACCTTGGTACAAGCTTAGTATGACATTTTTTCACATTTGAATAGAGTTGCCAAGCTTATCTTGCTAATGTTCCCACAATGTTAGCAGGACATTTATTTTACCTCTGGGACAAGCTTGAGCCCAAAGATTGTGCCAAGGTTAGGTTTGTAAGACTGCTCCAAGCCTATCCTGACAATATTGCCACAATATTGGTGGGACATTATTTTACTTCCGAGACAAACTTGGATATGTAATATTGTGACAACGTTGTGTTAATAATGTTGCTCCAAGCTTGTTCAGCGGATATTGTGATCATGATGTTGCTATAGACTTGAAGTTAAAATATTGCCATAGTATTGGCAGGATATTTATTTTACCTCTGAGACAAGCATGGATTTCCAATCTTACCTCTGAGGCAAGGTAGGCGATAGAAAGCCGTATTACCTGCCGTCCTCGCGGTAGAAATTTCATAGCGTCGCAATGCCTAATGTAGGCATACGGAATATTGGAGTGCCGAGGAACCTTCCGAAGTCAGCTAATTTCTTAGCTGCTTGCATTGGCTGAAGTATTCAACTTGAATCCCACTTGTAACGGGCACTGCCCAGGCGAAACCAGAACCAGCCCCATTGACGGGGCGGCCGCGCGCGGACCGTTGCCAAAAAGCTCCATTTGAGTCCTTGGCCTAAGAATATCGGTAAGATGGGTTAGACGCCTATGGATCATGTGCCTATTACGTCAAAAAGCGAAAAGGTCGCAGTTTTTGCCCTTTAATTTGCCCTTAAAGGGACCGCAACGGCACATCCGCGGCGAGCGCGCCCTGGTGGCGGAAATAGCAAACGCGGTCGAATTGTGCTCACCGCGCACAATATTGTGTTAATCTTATGACAATATTAGAAACAGAAGCCTAAAATGTTTATTTTCTTAATCTTGTGACAATGTTAAAGTGCGAATATTACCACAATGTTGTAAAAATAATGTTAGCATAATATCAATTCAGCAGTTTTAGATATCCAATATTGTGTCAATATTATGACAATATTACGAACAGAAGCCTGAAATGTTTGTTGTTCTAACGTTAATTGAATGTTAACATAATAACAATACCGCAGTATCACAGAGATAACATTGTCTCGATATTATTTTAGCAATTTTGTTTTCCTAATATTGTGTCAATATTATAAGCAGAAGCCTATGTTCAGTATTTTTTTTAATAATGTGCCAATGTTAAAACTAACATATTACTGCAATACTGAAAACATAACTCTACGACAGTATTAGTTTACCAATATTGTATAACCAATATTGTGACAACATTGTGACAATCTTGGAATCACCGAGCACCACCTGACCTTGGATTTCTAATGTTGCTAATATTGGTGCAATATTAAAATACTAAGGTTATATATCCAGTATTGATGGTATATTGTGCCAAGATTCTCAGGCCAACCTTACTGTTGAAATATGCTCACAATCTCGCTAAGGTTGCCACAATATTATTCCGATCTGCCCAAGGTCAAATTTCCGATTGGGCCTAAAAAAAAGTAATTTACTGATAAAAATGTTTGATAAAAAGGCGCATTTTCTACCATTAACGCAATAAAGTTGGGAAGCAGTCTAGTTTTTGTAAGGTTTTCGTAAAATTAAAACGCCGAGAAGTAATTGAATGAAAAAATGCGCTCATTAAAATTTCAAAGACAAGTTTGAGAAATTTACACTATATTCGGCGAAAAAAATTCTAGAAAAGCTGACTATATTTTCCATAGTTTTTCATAAAAAAAAAGTAAAAACTATAGGATGGTCAAAACGTGACAAGAAACGTCAAAACGTGAGACAACTCCCGACGTCAAACGTCCTCTCAAAACGTGAGACAACTTCCCGTCATTTTGTAGCTCAGCTAGTAAGTCACCAATGCAGCACTACTCTTCTAGCATATCAGTGGTAGGTTGGAAGTAAAAGCCGCTATCACTTAGTGCTCTACAATTTTAATTTTAGCTCTCATTGACGTGGGAATCCTCATTGGTTATTCCTTTTTCCGTTTTTAATTAAAGTAGAGGAGGCTGCAAAAGCAGATGTATCGCGCATTTTTTCTTTTCTTTTTTGTGCTTCATAATTGTCCAAACTCTTCTTGAGCAATTTCCACATGGGTAGTAGCTCTCCTATATGAATTGTGTACTTTAATAATCCGAGGAAATTTTACTAACCAAGAAGAAGGAAAGCGGAAAAACCGGATTTCCATTGGCTTCATACCTAGAAAGAGCCTCTTTGACCTTCGTTGTCGATAACTGCCTCTCACATTCGCCAGAATTTGCAGAGAAAATTTTCTGAGGAAAAGTAAAAAATAGTCTTCTTTAATTATAATTGCAAGAGCTGAAGAGCTCTAGATAAATGTAATGAATCGAAAAACGACAATTTTTATTCAAACCACATTTTTTCCTGCAATTGTAAACAGCCTCTAGTTTTCCCTGAGTCCGTTACATATTTTTGCTCATTCATTATTCTTGCATTTTTATGTTCGATGTCATGGATGAGCTGCGTAAAAGACATGTCCTTCTGTGTGTAAAGTTCGCCCTCAATATTTAGTGCACGCAACAGGAAGCACCACGTGGTCGAAGATGTTATTGTCGTGAAATGACACACTTACGTCATTAAATAATAAGATTTTACTCCTGTATTCATCCTGTATGTAATTCACATACATACTAATGTTATTATGTAAGAAGATATGTATAGCATTTTTCTTGTTTTTACAAATAATAAAATTTACCAAGTAATCTGGAATGGCGTATGTCTCAGAATGCTCCCAAGTTACAAACGGCTGAAGACTAGGCGTGTCACATGGGACTGGATATTCCACAGGAGGGTATAACCTGGACACTGTAGGCTGAAATCCGAGCATGTATAACCTGTAGAAGGAGACAGATATAACTTCAGATTTGCAATCTTTGTTTGGAGTTTAGTTGTGATTTATAAAATTTTCTTCTCGTTCTTTTTTATTTCAACGAAATAGAGATAAAAGCTGCCAAGATGCATTTTTTAATGTTTTCTTTCTTCTTTTTTCTTTTTTTTACGTCGAATGTTGACAAACTCACAGGTTGTCTTGATTTTCATCTTAAATGCTCTATGATTCCAGTTCATAGAGAAAGAAGACAGTGCGAAAAAAAAGAGAGGACGCTGTTAATTCACTGATAATTTCACGTTGAAATTTTTCGATTTTTTATATCGTCGTTTCCTTCGCGCAAAAACGTAACTACATTTCAGTATTGCGAAATTTCACCTCAAAAGGTTTCGAAATCTATCAGAAAAACCCCGTTTCCAAAGATTACTCGATTGACTTTTAAGGCTACGTTTACACGTTGAACCAATCGATCGATACAATATCACCTATTTGATGTATCGAAAACGATCTTCACTTACTGGCCGATGGCATTGAGAAGAAACTCGACACCATTGGCTTTTTGGCTGGAACTGAACCGCTTCGTCAGAGGGACGTTGGCTACGGAGTCTGGGAGCGCTCTCTTGAGAATGGCCTGGAGCAGGCCGTGCGGCGCAATTTCGATGACGACAGCGTTTTGCGGAATGTTTTTTATGGCCTCCTCGAAAAGGACGGGGCTCAGAAGATTGTTCGTGTGGTATTCTGGAGAATTGTACAAAGCCGAATTAGTCAGCCAATTACTTCGCGGGACCGAGGTACTGATCCACTTCGGAGACCGTTTTGTGTTTGTTGTGATGACCTGGAACGATGAAATATAAGATGAGATGAAGGAACTATTTCTTGTAGAATATCTGACTGGGCATAAGCAAGCGTTCTCGCTTCCTGCACGAAAATAATAATTAAAAAAGCAAAAAAATGAAAGAGAAAAAAACACCAGCCCCGCGAGATCTTGAAAAGCGCATGGTTGCCACTAAGATTCTGAGAATGTTTCTGATTAACAAAATATTCCTTTGCCTCTTTAATGAGATGAAGGCTAAGCAAGATGACTTAAGAGTCATTGTGACTGAGGTCACTTGAAAAATCGCTTCGACACACATTAATGTAAGAGTTACATCTATAAATATTATAGACAATGGAAATATTTCAACTCACGGTGAAGTTTCACTCAAACAATCACAAGTCTTCAATTTGAAGTTTAAAAGGAAGTTGATATTGAGGTCAAAATTGGATGATTTAATAATCCTGACCATTTTTTACCTGTTTCAATGAATAATTGATCAATTTTAAATATAGAAAAGCTTACACGGAAAAAAATAGGTTGTCTCTAACAGCTAATGCGGTATGGTTGAAAAGTAAAAAGCCGTGAGAACCAACAAAAATAGTTGGATTCACCAGCCACGTTGACCGATGTGACCAAGCACGAATCCAATTTACCTATACGCCTAAATTAAATCCGACTGTTGCATCTTTTAGTGGTGTAAACAGCAATGTATGTTATCATACCCTCACATGTAGGCCAAGCCAGCAAGAATCTTACGGCGGATGTCACTGTGGCTGAGATGGACGGATTAACCATCTTGACAAAGCTGAACTGGCCATCACAAAGGCGACCCAACCATCAGGTACTGTCAGCGCGGTGAGAGTTCCCGCCTGGCTAAGCTGCGGTCCGCCATTTTTCCTTTGTCACTCAGTTACGAGTTCATCACGTTGTTGTTCGGAGTCTGTGCGCTTGGCTTTATTTATCTATATTAATCCATGTGAATTTACGCGTAATTTGCCCAAATTCGTGTTCGAATCGTTTCTACAGCTACCGTCTTCTCTTTAAATCTATCTGTTTTAACTTTCCACGCATATTTACCGAGATTTCCTAGTTACCTGTATCGACCACTTTTTGGAGGTTATAAGAGTTGCTGCGATGAATCTGGCTAACAAAATGTGTGAATTCTGAAAACTTGAAGGGCGTTTCGCAAAATTGTTCTGTAATTTAGTGAGTGTCGGTTCTGTATTAAGTCATTGCGAAAGCGGGAAGATACGGAAGTCCCTTGAAAATGATAGACCAGTGATTATTGAATACTTCGTTTGTATATCTATTTGTGTTAAAATTTTAGAGAATCAAAATACTCTGATGCAGAGTAAAATTTTCCTGGGATATTTGTTGAAGATAAGCTTTAATCAAAATTTGACAGTTTCTGTCCCACCAAGAACTGTGGCAATTGGTACTGCGTGTAGTTTATTTTTTTAGGTATATTTTGAACTATCTATCTACTTATTATGAAATCAAACTTTTTGTGAAACTGATTTAGTCTGTAAATGATTCTTTGACGGTAAAAACAAGTTTCGTTTTGGTATCATTTACTTGAAATCGGTGAAACAATTATCTGCTATTTCTCGTCAAATTTGCTTTAACTGCCAGTAATTGTATGTGTACCGGAATTTTTAATCAAAAAGTAAGTAAAATATCTACTACTTTCATATCAAATTTGTTTCTGATAATTTGAGTTAATATTTAAAAATATATGTTGAGTGGATGTTAGAATCCATAAAGTTCGTCGGAGCATCTGGAATTCGGGAAGCTTGAAATTACCATACTACGCAGTCGGAAACGCCACACTAGCATGGTGTCAGCCGTGTCGTGTAATTTACAATAGGTACTGGTGTATTGGTAACTAACTAAACTGCGCAGCTTCATGGGGAAAAAAGCAAGAAGACAGCATGGTTAATAATAACCAAACACTGGTAAATCCGATCATATTTTTTTTTTGTAGCGTGTGTAGTAGAAATAAAAAGTATAATAAGAAAAAAACAGGCTGAGCGATTTAAAGAAATGAAACAAATGATCACAAATACAAATCTAGATTCGAATTCAGTTATCAAACTCAAGCAGATCGACGTTGACGGTTAAATATAGATTTTTTGTGCTCCTTCATCATCGGTCGTCATAGCTCAATCGTTAGGGTGTTAGGTTAGGATTAGGTAGGTCCAGGTTCAATCCCAAATAATGGGTTGAAAAAATTCTATCGTAGTAAAATAAGTTGAGTAAATTAACAAATTTCATATTTTTCATTTTTACAATTTAGCGTTCTCAGATATTTATTTTATGGGGCTCCTGGCCCCCTATTTTCCATTAAAAGCCCCGAAAAATTGTAGCAATGACCGCTGTCCATTTTGGCAAAACTAAGCGGGCATGGTAGCCCTCAAAATACGTCACTTTGACATAATTGTTGAGCGCTGCGGCCGAGCGGTCGGGTTGATCTAACCATCTCCGCAGGGCTGACCCAGCCGCGCGGCATGAAGGCAGCGTCACTACCTGCTGGTTGTCGATCTAGCCAACAATTTGGTTGGCGCGGTTTTCAGCTTTCGAAGATGGTCGAATCGACCATCTTCATGGCTGCACGAGACAACCTTTTTTTTCCGTGTAGTTGGTAACACAGAGGGTACCACAGTACTGCCGTGCTGAGGAAAAACGCCGTATGAGCCTTCAAACGTTGCCGCATTATCTTCAATAAAATCATAATTTACTAGGAAAAGTGTGATTTTTTTTCAAATTTTTCAGGCAATTTTGTTCGCAATTTTGTATAAAACGACTGAAAATTTCAAAGAAAAATACGCATAATTTTCTCCAAAAATACATGTTTTATCCGGGCAATTTAGCAACTCTTAAGTGGACTGCATTTTTCAATTTGGACCTATAAATTCCGGCCCGGTTTAAAAACAACGTATTTGCCATTAGTTTCCCTATGCACATAAGTGTTTTTTCAGATGAGCCAGAATTTATATGTCTAAATTGCAAAATGCAGTCCAAATGTTCATATGGCGTTCTTCCTTAGCACGGCAAAGTGGGTAGCCCCACGTCGAAACTCACCTCCCTCAAATATTTGAGTAATACTGGAGCTGCTGGCTGTATGTACCGCGAGTGGTACGCAATGTTGGCCACATTGACACTCTTTGCGAATACTCCTCCAGCCTTCAGCTCTCCAACGAACTGCTCAACATTTGCCGTCGGGCCAGAAATGGTACAGCTTGTTGAGGAGTTATGGCAAGCCACGTCAATTGTCTTTGGGAGCCTGCCAACGATGTCATGGTATCCCAAACCTTTCGGCATAGTTCACATAGGAGATTATGTTAGGTAAACCAGAATGTTTGTAATTTTGAAGAATGATGTAAGGATAACAAAAAATTACCCTCCAAAGCGGTTAATTCGGCAATGTTACAGCCTCATGAAAATAGAAAATTAAAATTAAATTATTGAATCAATGTCTTATTATTAATCATCATGGAATAAATGGAGGAAAGCGTAATGTCATGCTCCAATTAGGTGCACCGGAAATGGTGAAACTGGAAAAGAAGTTCATCAAAATAGTTATGCACATAGAAAGGATTTCAATTCGGAACTGTCAAATTTAGTGCTTTTCTAACTTTCGTTCTCTTCAACATAGTTCGGTATACACCCATCACTATCTCATATCACGGAACTAAAATTTCTGGTTCATCTGTAAAAAGCACGCATGTACTTAGGAAAACTAATGGTACATACGTTGTTTCTAAACTGAGTCGGAAATTGTAATTCAAAATTGCAAAATGTTGTCTAACCTACCTGACATAAGGGCGTAACTACACTCTGCAATGAACCCTGTCCTCTATACATTTCAGTGCTTTTCCTGGCTCATTTCAATGAGTAGTTACGCCCTTATGTCAACCGAACGACGAATTGGACTGCATTTTGCAATTTGGAACTATAAATTCTGGCTCATCTGAAAAAACACTTATGTGCATAGGGAAACTAATGGCTCATACGTTGTTTTTAAACCGGGCCAGAACTTATAGTTCTAAATTGCAAAATGCAGTCCAATTGTATCTCTATTTCAGGGACCTAGCAGAGGGTGTAGCAGGAACTCATATTGGTACCAACCTATGGCGGCCATCATTCCTGGAATGAGATTCGTCTCCAATGAGGCTCTTCCTCTTGCGTGCGCTGCTAAAATCGTCTGCTCAAGAGTCATGCAGTTGTCTGCATAAGCACACCCCAGCTCTCCAACTGAATGACCTAAAATAAAATCCGACTCCAATTCTAGGGCTCTGAGAATCTCAACCAAGCCTATCTGAAATCAAAGCTGTGAGTTATTTTTTGATTATTATTGTAATAATTAATTTCATTTACAATATGAAAGTATTGTGCCGTCGAGAGAGATTTGGCAACCGGAAGCCAACGAAGAATAAGTGCGAGGCGCACTGCTCACACTCAGAAACAAAGAAATACCCTCCGCTAGCCTCTTGGTGACAGGTGGAAACTTTTTCAAGCCTACCTACTGGGTGGATGATGAGCTTCGGGCGAAGTGATGAGCCATACAAGTCTGCCAAACGTCGGTTTTTTCGCGAAACGGAATACCCAACACATCGCTCAACATCCACCTAGTAGGTAAGTCAACAGTCGAATTTTGTTTATTGCCCTGGATAGACGATCAAATTCCGAACCAATTCCGACCAAAGTAGACATGCTGATGACTGATGGTCCCCATCTACCATCAAATTTTGACGGGCCGCACTTATTTGTTCAAACTGAGATCAGGATGGAGTGCCACCATTCATCATTTCCTGCCATAGGAAACATTTCTGCCAAGTTTTCATTTTAAAATGAAGCAAATTAATGAGTTTAAGACTGATGACTCCCGACACTTTGATGCTACTTTGATCGGAATTGGTTCGGGAATTTGATCGTCTATCCAGGGCTTATCACAGTCGCGAAAGCTAAAGCCTTCTCCAATGCCAAGATAGCAATGGAGGGTCCTCCTTCGTCTCTGCGTTCATTGGATGCTGGTTGGCTACCGCCGGATGAGGGAGAGCGAACCGTGAAAGTGCAGGAACTTGAGTCACCACAAGATGGCGCTGGTTTCGCCGCGGCGGGCAAGGGGGTGTAGGTGCGGCAGCCAATGAGGAATGGACGTGTGAGATACATTGCCCCAGGATGGTGGTTGGCCACCGCCACCGGAGCAATGGCTACCACATTGCTGTTGGTGGCAGAATTAAGATGGGATGTGGATGCGCACTCACATACAGGGTCTTCTAAAGTTCAGCTCCCCCTCAACTTTTGAATGGTTGCACTTAGCCAAATGAAATTTTCGCATCGCTCCTAGGTCAGAAGAAACTACTTTTGGGCATACTCAAAATTTAAGGGGGCGCCCCCGGGCTACTGGGCGGACCTTAACTCAAAATTTTCGCAAATGACGAATTTACTTTGTTGCAACTCAGCATCCTTCTGCTGGATTCGGCGCATTAGACGTTTTGCAGTTTGTTATCAGAAAGAGGTTACATTACCTGAACAGCAGTGATGCCAACGAAGGAGTGAAGGATATTATCGAAGATTCTCTCATCGGTAGAAGTCAGGATATGCTTGATATCTACTCCATGCGGGGCTAACACTCTGTCGCATCTGTCGATGACATCATAGAATATGGGAATGTGCATTAGATGCGAACCCATAGCACTCCATTGGGAACCCATTCCTGAGAACACCCACCAGATTGGCCGTTTGCTACCATCGATTTGCTGCAACCATTTGAAAGTTTTACCATTTTTTTTAGAACAATTCAATTCGTATAAATATTTTACTTACTTGTACTTTAACAAGATAACTTATTTTTTGGAACGTCATGGTAGGACTCATGCCCTCTCATAGATAGGTAGCCAGTTTAGGATCAGAAATGTCTGTTTCCCATAAAGTTCATGCTTTTTCATTGCCGCACGTACCTCTCTCAGATAGCTTAGATAGTACTCCTTTGGATAATAAAGTTTGCCAAAATATGTCATCGTTGATTAAAATATAAACTTGTCTGTTTTGCTAGTGAAATACTCTCACTAATTTTACTGATATAATACAGTGGGTAATAAAATTTACCTGACTTTTAGGTGGAGAAACTGTCCCATCAGATTGCTTGATTATATATCCTCTGTACATATGACCCTTTAACTCCTTTTCGAAGACTCCGTTTAGGAGCGCTGCAAACTCAGGAGTGTTTTTAGATGTTTTGGCTTTCTCCAAAATTCGAGGCATGTCGTCCTCGGTGCGAGACGACAGCAATAAAATTTGCGGGAACGATTCGGCTACTTTCATTTTTGACGCCTCTCTGAAATTAATAAAAACCTTAAGCAGTTCTCCTTTTAGCCTGATGGTTAAATTTGATTAAAAAAAAAGTCATGTTAAATTGGATATTTTCAGCTTTTAGTGCGATAATAATCTGTATTAAGTCAAAATCAAAGTAATCACATGTAATGATAAGGAAGTTTATTTACCACAGGGTTTTGCAACCAGCTATTTTTGATAGATTTTCCCAAGTAGAATTCTGTGAAAAAAAGGAAAGCATGGAAAGAGCTAAAAACGTTCTGATTTTATGAAGGCATGCAAAGGGAGAAAAAAAAAAATTGAAAAAATATCTTTAAAAATAACTATAAACAATTATCTAAGTAATTTGTATCTCAGTGGAAGTTGCACTTACTTAGAGTTTTTGCGCAAAAGAGCATGGCCAAAACTTCCTGCTAATCCGATTGCATTCACACCCACGTATTTGCCTGAGAATGGAGTGGTGTCAGTTACTACCTGGAGACAGATCAAATGGTCAATTAAAACTGAAAGAAGCCATGATAAAATTGAAAAAATTGGACAGTCGGAAGCTTATGCTGATGCTGAAAACTTTTGATTTGTAGAGTTTATCAATTTACCTGAAGTTTAAGAGGACTAATTTTTGAATTTGGAGACTCCAGATGTATGTTTGGTGGTATTTTGGATTTATTCATGGCGATGAGGGCTTTGACCGTTCCGGCGCCACAAGCTGCAGTATCTGCGTGACCCATATTTGATTTAAGAGACCCGATTAGCAAGGGTTTGTCGCGATCTTTGCAGAAAGTCTCAGAGATCAGATCTATTTCTCTACTGTCGCGGTCCTGTGAAAATAAGAGAATAAGTAATCGCAGCTGAATACAGAATGTACGGATTTGTAAAATTAGAAATTGATTGACTAGTCCTCCTTATTTCACGCAGGTCTGCAATTCTTTCAATTCCGCAATATTTTTTAAGATTTTCAAATTATTTTCAGGGTACTCTAGATACAATTACTATAAAAAAAGGGTTTTTTAAAAAAAGAAAAAAAAGAGAAATACGGAAACATTCATACATTTTCCTGGAAAAATTACAGAGAAAATATTTACTGCAATTTTTCCGAAGCTATTTTTATCTATATTTTGAAAAACATGCAGTTCTTTAATAATTTGAAAACGAATTTAAAAAACTTTTAAGACATATACCTACTTTCAAATATAATCGATGGTTTAAGTTTGTTTTAAAATTGTGTCCAAAATTTTGTCAAATGTAATATTGCAGAAATCTTAAGATACATATATTTATCCTTGTTTACATTTTTAAAAAGTCGCTCCTACAACGCACTTTGACGTTCTGCGAAACCCAAGCGCCACATTTTAAAATTATTTTTTATAAATGTCCGATATTACTCGGTTTTTTCACATATTTTCTCTTTAACACTCAACGGGGATACAAACTCCAACTCTAATAACCAAAATTTTGGAATGTCTCACCTTAACTCCACTGCCATCAGCCTCAACGTACTCGACTTCGGCGGGATCCACACGCCACTTAATATACATCTCTCGAAGCATCTTCTTGGCAGGTTTTTCATCAAATGATAAAAAATTTGTCCCCGGTTCTTTCCCGCCAAAAAACTTGTTGCCGGCTCCTACGATTGTTGCCCAGTTTCGTCGGGCGTCTTCCGCTCTCTGCAAGAAAAACGCCACGCAACTCTCGCTCAGTGCGTATCCGTGAGCTGCAATAACATATAATTAATTCCATCATTTCTGTTAGCATATATTACATATCAACGCTGAGACTACCAAACCACCTATCTTGTTTGCTGTGTTTGAAAATTCCCTCTCCCCCGGCAAAAGTATCACAAGCGCCATGCGACGTTTCAAAATTTTCGACGTCATTTTATTTTTTTTACAGAGAAATTGTTGGTTGAATATGTTTGAAAATTTCACTGAATTTTATTGGCAGTAAAAACAGAACTAAGCGGAATTTTCGGACAGCTTCGTTGAACAATTTCTCTGGAAAAAAATAAAATTACGGCGGAAATTTTGAAATGTCGCATGGCGCTTGTGATACTCCAGCCGGAAGCTGACAAACTTAAAATCATCTAGTCACATCACACAGGTTAAAGCAGAGCTTCCAACCTACGTTCAAAATATATAAATTATACGCAAGAGTTCATTAACTTGTGCAGTTTTCCCCCGTATTAAGTGGGCACTAATTTACTCTTGTTCATGAATCGAAGATTAGGAGGAAGTCAATGTTCGACCTTATTGGAATCCTGAATTTTGCTCTTATCGATCACAGGAATCGACTCAACATTTATACTACCGTGCTAAGAAAGAAAGACGTATAAACCTTCAGGCGTTGCCAAGTTTCCTTTGATAAAATACAAATTTGTTGGGCTGTTTTGAATACTTTTCCTCCAATTCTTCAGTCAATTTTACTCGTGATTTAATCTAAAATATCTGAAAATTTCAAGAAACAATATGCATAACTTTCCTCAAAAATACACAATTTATCCCAGAAAATTTGGCATCTCTCGAATGTTCGTACGGCGCTCTTCCTTAGCGCGGCAGCATATCAGTAATTTTTCCTCAACTATTGACCAGAGAAGTGGCTCCACGCTTACAAAACATGAATATTGCATTATTGCAGGGCCAATTTTATAATCATTCTGTTTCATATATCCGCCTGTCTAGACAGGCATAGCGCTGTGCAAATAGGAGGAGACACTCATCGAGGGGGGGGGGGGCTTGAAACGTCACACGTTGTAATGAATCGAATTTTGTCAGAGGATAAGTGCATGTCTTTTGCAAAGGCCTCGTCTCTGTTTCATTGAGTTTCTGCAGCTTTGAAAAACGCATGATTCCCCCTTCATACCCTTGATCCATCGATGATTTTAAACCAAGTAACTTTTGAGTTTTTATCTCAAACGCAATGTTGCAACAAAATCTTCATCGCAAAATTCACGAAGAAAAGAATGGGGGTTCATGGTCATCATGCCTTAGGAGGTAGCTCAAATGGCATTAACTAGATTCTGGCCAATCCTGTTAGGGTCTTGTTCTGGTCCAAACTAGTGTGTAAGCCTGCGACTCTAAAGCTGGGGCCTAGCTCCAGCTCTAGTGTCGTTTCTCTCGTACGCGTGTATAAAAAAAATATCGGTATAAAATTGAAATTATAAATAAAAATGATCAAAATTGGCACTGTTACCATTGAAAAAACAAACAAAAAATTAAAAACATGCGTGCCAACAATAAAGGAGCACCACAATTAATCCAATTATAACACCGTTCCGTTTAAAACATTCTTCAACCGCTCTAAATACCTCAATCCAACATCCATGAATTGGATTGCATTTTGCAAAAACGCACCAAGAGCATTCCAATGTCGCTAAGATTTTGCAACTTGGTTCACCTTGCAAATATAGACTGATCATTTAAACAATATTCATTTTAACTGTCAATAAACCATAAATTCACGACGAAAATTATCTTAGTAAATTCAATGCTTTGCGTGATTTCAGTAATTGTATTGCAAAGAATGTCAATTGCACAATCCTAGCAACCTTGGAATGCTCTTGGTTTCTTTTTGCAAAATGCAATCCAATTGATCATAAATATGAAAAATTACCGAAATCTGTAAATTTTACATCATCCCTTGGCATTAAAATGATCCGTATTCTACCGGGAATTGAGTTAGAAAAGGGAGAAATCTATGGTAACTCTTGAGGTTTCCACGTTTACCTTTATCGTCAAAAGAGCAGCACTTTCCATCTGCAGCTGAGAGACCCATACCGCTGAGAACAGCCAAAAAGCAGTCAGACATAATACAGTTCCCACAAACTACAATGGCGGCGTCGATTGTTCGTTCCTCCAGCTGCCTTTTTGCATAGTCAAAATAGTGAAATATAGAGCCACAGCCGCCCTGAAAAGCATAACTTGGACCTAAAATGAATAACCGATTCCGCTTTAAAGTGCCAACTCCTTATATTAAAATCAGTTTCGCCACTCCGAGGTATTTATTTACCCAAATATTTCAAGATTTTATAGCAGTAAAAATAATGCTTCACTTACAGTTACAAATTATGAAAGTTTGTTTTTGAAAATTTGTTCAGAAAATCAATGGCGGCTGGTTGGCTGAAAATTCTGGGAGTGGAGCGGATGAGACATTTGGGGAAACGGGGGAGGTCTGTAGGGTCTCCTCTTGCGTAGATAGGACCAGACGTTACGTCCTCCGAAAAAAATGGAAAAATGTTGAACATTTGGAAGTTTTGGAATGCAATTTTCGAGCGTTTCGATGTGTGATATCACCATTCAAAAGAAAAAGTTCATCGAACTTTTTCGCAACTTTTTCTGCCATGTGCTTGCCCCACACACGCAATGCCAATACCGGGTTAAAATATTTTGTTTTAAAAACATGTTACTCGTCCACACTGGCTATGATCGAACATGACATCCGTACGGAATACTTATAATAAAACTTATCTAACATATTTCCTGAATTTAAACCGTATCACAATTGAATTCTTGATTTGATAGATTTTTTTTTAAAAGTTTTCACTCCTAAAATATGACATTTTTCTGCACAAAAAGTGGTCAAGGTTTAATTCAGCTTAATCCAGAAAATTTTACAAAGTTGTCCCAACTTCATTTATGGACACTCTTAAACTGCATAAATTCGTTCCTGAGCTATCGTAGAAATTAAAGCTGCCTAGAATAGGCCTCGGTCGTAAGCAATACCTTGTATAGATATTGTCTAGAGTCAAGTGAGCAGTACTAACCATTGAGATTCAGTGCAAACGAAAGCCTATTGGCAGTTAAAGTCCTGCAGTTCCCCATGAGAACCTTCTCACGGGGTGTGAAAGGTAAAACCAGCTCCGACTCACTGTTATCGTATGTTGAATAAACAGCAGTATTCGTTCCCTCTAGTAAGTGTGGATTCAGTCCTGCAAAAACGCTCACATTGTTATATCTACTCTCCTATCTTTACACTGAACGGATTGTAATGATAATTTTCAGGGCCATCTGAAAAAAATGGTTCCCTCTTCAATACAGACCGAGTTTGAAAAAAACGGACCAGGTGGCATTTGGAAAAAGAAGAAAAAAAAGCCAGGAGTATCTTTAGATTCAACTGATCGTGAATTTTCTCGTATTAAAAATCCAGGGGCAAGAAAAAATATTTTCAACGTCAGAAATGCAGTTAAATTTTGTCCTTATCATTGAGTATGTGGAGGTATAATATTACGGGGTGTGAATTTTGCTCCCTCGTTTCTCAGATTACCACCTTCTCAGACAGATCGCTTATTGACATCCAACCGACGAAATGAAACATACTGACCAGCATCAATGATTGCCTCCACGCTAGTCTCCATACATTTCTTCATCACCGGATCCATAACACTTGGGAAACTGAAGGGAATATTGAAGAAAGTTGCATCGAATTTGTCAGGAGGGAAAGCCTTGCCACTATGCTTGGAGTACTTAAAATTCCCTGAAAACAAATTAACAGATCCTGAAAGAAAAACAGATGAATAGGGTCCTGAAGGTTGTATACCTTTTGATAATGGCGGAAAATGTATCGTTGACTCAAAGCAAGTTGATCAGTCTAAGTAGCTGAAAGTCTCCGAGAACGGAGATCAGCCGAAGTCACTAAACAAAAACTAACTAACTAACTAACTAATTAACTAACTAACTGACTAACTAACTAACTAACGATTTAACTAACTACCTCTGTCAGAATGAATGAAAAATCCTAAATTTTTTATAACTTCTAGTCATGGTGGTGTTATTGTTGACTCAAGGCAAATTGTCATGGTCATAATAATTAGAGGTCGACTATAGAATATGGAACGATAAAAATCTGTTTTTTTCCCCCACTTTTTTTTCTCCCAAATAACGTACCTGTCACACGAATCTGCACCGTCTTAAAATAATTATACAACCTTCTGGTAACGACTACCTTCCTTCATTTTGGCGCTTTGTGATGAATTGAACCACATTAATCAATTGAGAACTACGACTTCCGGCTCATTCATACATAAAATATATATGTCCTTTAGTGGAACTAATGGTACATACCTACTTTGCTTTTGAACTGAGCCAGAGATTGTATTTCTTAATTGCAAAATTTAGTCCAATTTTGAAAAGCAAATTACCACCACGCATTCCGATGGTAGGCTTGGGAGCACTAATCCTCTGCATTAATTTTCAGTGGTGAATCTCATACGGCGTCGAAACACAGCGAATTTTTGAGCTCCATTAATCGATGCCGCGATTACTCTAAAGCCAGTTCGAATAATTGCGCCAAACACAGTGCGGTCGGCGTTTCTTCTTCTTCCGTGTCCGATAGCATCAATAAGATTAAATTAGATTTTCCCTGACCAATAATTTGCAACATAGATTGCTTCGTCATTTACACTAAAAATATCGTCCCTTGTGCAGGTTTTAGTCATGTTAGGGCATATTAGGAGGTGGTTGTAGTCTTGCTTTGCCCCACACTCGCATAGTTCGTTCTCAGCGAAACCCCACCTCAGCAAGTTTGATTTACACCGTGTTACAGCTGTTCGTAACCGATTAAGAGACTTCCACGTCCCGAAGGTCAGGTTAAGGCCAAGAGATCCCTCCTCTAGTGGTTCTATCTTCGAGTGTGGTACTGAATTTTTCCACAAGTTCAGTCGCCGTTCTTTCGGGGTTGTGGAGAGTTCTTCCGTGCAATCAATGAAACTCTTGCGAGATTTCAGGCGGACCCGTTGTCTTTGATGCTCATGCAAGGGGTGTCTCGGGTCATTCTTCTGTTTGGTTCTTTCAATTTCAGCGGCTAACTGCCTTCGGCATTAAACGTATATTAGCGCCTGCAAGACTGTAGGAATACTGCACGCATTGCGCCAAAAAGTGCGGTTGGCATATGCCCATTTGTAGCGCCTACAAGACTGCATGAATACTTCTCGCATTGCGCCAAACGCGCCTACAAGACTGCATGAATGTTTAGGGCGTCATCATTCTTGACTTTCTGCTCTAGTTTTTACCATAGTTATTGGGGAAAATATGTATCCACATTTTAACGATTCAGAAACTTGATTGATATTTTTTTGTGTGTGTGTGGTTACATTAAAAGAAAATAGGACGAACGAAGACATCGCGTCGAAATTATCGATACTTTTATTTGAGCTCTTTTAGGGTAAATTCGCTGAAATTTTTCGGAAAAACTGTGTGGCTTTTTAAAATCATATATCAAATATAAGAGATTGTATTTCCTAATTTCAAAATGTAGTCCAATTTTGAAAAGCAAATCACCACCACGCATTCCGATGGTAGGCTTGGGAGCACTGATCTTCTTCATTATTTTTCAGGAGTAACCATCAATTTTATTTACCTGTATGTAATTTCGCAATGCCACCAAGACGATCATCATCGGTAACGAGATGGGCCTTCCTGAAAAGTGCCTCCTCTAGTTCGTCGATGTTCGCGCACTCGGGAAAGGATCCAGCGACCCCAGAGATGACAACCTCCGTAGTATCCTCCATGTCTAAGTACGGAAGTTCTATCAAAACTCACTGCGCTAGATGATAAGCTGTTCAAACTTTGTCTCAAGTGAGCTTTCATGCAGTGTAGAAGTTCCTATCTGTTAATCAGAAAATGCAACGTGAGTAGCGTACACTTTTTATGGTGTAATGAATGACGTATAAGTGCCATGTTTCAATTCTACTAAAAAAGGAAATACATCACTTATTTTTACACTTTTTTACATGCCTAACTGCAAGTTTTAATTGTACTCACATCGTAGTGATTTTTGGCTGTCAACGTTGCCAACTGACAATTAAACCGGAAAGCAATTACAGGATATGATGGGGTTATTATTTTTTAGTGCACAGGCCGTCCCAGAATTAAACAGGTATCGACTGCGGAGGTGTGCTCTCTGGCACAGCTCTCTGGCTGGTGTGACTGTTTTTTAACTTGAAAAATTGTTTTTCTGTGGGATCTCCTTATCGTGGCTACAGCCTCCCCGATTTTTTTTTTAGAAATTATCGTGCTTTTCTTTCCTCTCTTAACATATTATTTATTACATTTATGGGCCACATAAAAAACATGAAAAAATTACTATAATATTATCAACAATATTTGTAAATACATCCATGCATGGCCTTAAAAATACAGGAATTGCAATTTAAGGGAGAAAACCAAGTTTAAATTTTGAAAGATCTAAGATCTTTTAAAAATCTCCTATAACTTAAGAGTTTGATACAAACTTAGATACAATTTTCCAGAACTTAGACAAATTCAACGTTCAGAAATTTTGCGAACAGCCACATTTACGAGTATGAATTCATATTTGTTGTCAAATTTCGGGAAAAATAATAGTTTTCCCAAAAAATGGGATTAGGAGTAGCTTCGACTCTTGGGACTTTTTTTTTTTTTTTGGTAAAGTTTTAACTGAGGAAATCATGCAGTCTTATTTATCGACCCGCAAAAGCCTGCAACCTGGCGGTTGAATGCTAGGATAAAATGTATATTAGAATGTTTGCAATTATATCACGCTAAGATATAGTATTTTTATGAGTTCAGCGGAAGTCGACACAGTTTTCCCTTTAAAAAGCAAGAAAGGCAACAATTTCTATCTGCAATGTACGATTTGTTCAAATATTACCTTGAGTTAAAATTATCCTTCAAAATTACGAAAATGCAATCTCACGTCATGTGCGTAGATGAAGTAATTGCTCAGCAAAATTCAATCGCGCGCCGAGGGGACATTTTAGAACGAGGGCCTTTGGAGTGTGAACGATAGGTATATTTCAGGCTGCATTTGTGAAAAGTGCAACGCAAAGCCATGTGTGAGCTGTGTATGTTTTTACGATACTTGGCGCTGTGATAGTGATTTTTATTTAACCACATTTTAGTCGCTGCAATTTATGGCAGTGTCTTTCTTTGATTCTTCTTTAAGTTAAGTAAGGATGACGATTTGCTTGCATCAAATTACAATTTTCTCGGATATATTTTAGAAACAAGAGACTCGAAGTCCGAAAATGGATTTCCAGAGTTTCGTCTCTGCACTTTCACAGTTTTATCGATAATTTTAGTGTAATTTAAATCATGACTCCACCTTAACTCAGCTAAAAAAATTTTGATCTCAAATTAAATGATCCTAATTAATTTTAGGGGAACATATTTACAGGACCCAATGTCCAAAGATCTTTTAAGTAGCAGTTGATCATTTGAATTTACTTCACCTTTCTCCGTCAAACGCAGGCCATGCAATTGATTTTTTTATTTTTTATAAGGACAAAATATGCGCACAAATTTAATTTAATCTGTCGAATTTTATGGTGAACTAAAATTTAGTAAATATTAGGATGATGAACTCACCAAAACTCAATCCCTTTATTTATTTCAAACCACTGAAAATTACACAATCACAGTTGAAACCCATTTTAATTGGATTCCAAAATCCCCAAAAAATCCCCAAAAAATCACCAATTAATTTCGCAAGACCATCCCAGAGATGCAAAACACACGGGTAACTTCGGAAGGATGAAGAAGAGACCAATTGCCGAAAAAATAAATTTGCAAACCTAAATTATGGTAGCAGATCCGGAGACTCGTCCTCTGCAGACGAAAAGATGATGCGTGAACAGTATTATTGCATTGACCTTGACTGGCCTTGCATCCGGCAAGTGAATCAAGTGCAAATGCAAACCGTAATTTCCAATGCAGGTGCCTGCCCTCCTAAATAAGTGCATTGCAGACAAGAGATGCAGCCAACCATGTCACAGGCAACTGACACCCGATGGTAATTTGCAAACGGCTTGTATGTTGCATCGACAAATTTCGATGAATATTCACATTATCGGTGTAATGAAAGTTCCTACAAAAACGGACTTCTAGAGCACATTGCCTTTTCAACTGAAACATTAACTTTACCGCATTGCCAAGCAGAAATTTTTAAAACGGTACGGCTTGCTTGAAAACTTGAGGATATTGATTTGCAATTCGTGCGACGATGTTTCAACACCTTTTTCAAACAAAAATTTTAGTTTTAGCGCGTTCGGTAAAAATAATTTGTTTTGTCACCATTTTTCCAATTTTTAAATCTCAAAATTGTTACAAAAGCGCAAAAATCATTTGAAACGTTTCTTTAACTATAAATAATTGTGTTCAATTAGTGTTTCGTTTAATTCAATATCTAGTGGTATATAATGTGTCAAATAGAAAAAGTTCAATCTGGAGGAGTGCGACCATTATTTTGTGTGCAAGCGTTTACGTTTTCTTATAGAGGATCTTGATGCTCAAATGCAAGTAAGTGATCAATTTGAAATTCTGACTCATTTGCAAAGCACTTATTTGCTCACGGAAACTAATGGTACATATACTTTGTCTCCGTAGTGAGCTAGAAATGGTACGGTAATCCAGGATTGCGCAAAACGTATAAGAGAATATATGAGGATTGCGTGAAAAAGGCACAATAATTGCGCGAATAGAAACCATAACATCTGCTACAGGAATGCGTGAATTTAAAATAAAATTAATTTAAGGTAGAAGTTTGGCAAAACAGGGAACGGTTGGAAAATAAACACATTGAAACCTATGTTGGTGCTGGACACCAACTAATTGGACGTATTTATGCCAAAAGGAACCATAGACGGGTTGGAAAGATGGGGTGTGCTCGTTTAAGCTGCATAAGAAACAATGTAAAAATGACCATGATTCCTTTTGGAAAGATGGAAGAGGGGGAATTTACGTTTTAAATCAAAAGGAACTAAGCGCCAAAATATGCTAACTCATGAGCCGCGTGCATGTGTCAAGAGCGTTGTAGACAAGGCTCATAACTTACAATTAAATAGCCTCGTTCCCTACCCCATCGATCTTGCCGTTCATGTTGACGTCACTGGTTCTCTACAGTTCCCATTCATTTTTACTGCCGTCAAATAACGAGCACATTTCTTCTCTCCCACCCGCCTTGGGTTCCTTTTTGTGCAAATACGTATGATTTGGTAATCTGGGACTACGCGAAAAAGGCACAAGAATTGCGCGAATAGATTCCTTAATATCTGCTATAGGAAAGCGCGAATCCAAAATGAAGTTAATTTAAGGAAGAAGTCTGGCAAAACACGAAACAGTTGGAAAATAAACGTATTTTATGTTAACGCTAGTTTCGGTTAGTTTGTTGACAAATCATTGATGTCTTACCTTCTGATGATACATGGAGTGAAAAGATTGAATAATGGTCGTGGGTATAAATAACTTTCCTAACTTTGCTCGGAAAAAAATTTAATTGGGAGAAACGAGGCAACGTTGGAATCTCATACGGCGTCGAAACACAGCGGCTTTTTGAGCTCTGTTATTCGATGCCGCGATTATTCTAAAGCGAGTTCGAATAATCGCGCCAAACACAGTGCGGCCGGCGTTAAAAGTATATTAGCGCCTGCAAGACTGTGGGAATATCGCACGCATTGCGCCAAAAAGTGCAATCGGCGTAAGTCCATATTAGCGCCTACAAGACTGTATGAATACTTCTCGCATTGCGCCAAACGCAGTGCAGTCGGTTAGTTAGCTTGAAACGCACATTAGCGCCAACAAGACTGCATGAATGCTGTGGGACTGCGCGTCTTCATTCGTGACTTGCTCTAGTTTTTATCGTAGTTATAAGGGAAGATATGTATCCTCTTTGTAACGATTCAGAAACTCGGATATTATTTTTTTTTGTGTGTTTTTACATTAAAAGAAAATAGAACGAACGAAGACATCGCGTCGAAATTTTCGATACTTTTATTTGAGATCATTTGGGTAAATTCGCTGAAACTTTTCAGAAAAACTGTGTGGCTTTTTCAAATCACATAACAAAAATAAAACATAAAAGTGGTGCATAGTGTGCAATAAGAGATAAATATGCGCTTTCTTTCGGGGTCGGGTTTTGAATCCATTCATCTCTTAAAAAGCTTGAACATGGTTGTTCTACGATTTCTTACGTGTAATTTTTCTCAGCGGTTGGCGACCGCGCAGCGGCCACTTACCCTTGGTTAACATTATAAATGCCTATGAGAGCTCTCTGGCCATTCGTGCTGCGAGGCCTATCCATCGAAGAGAGACATGCCCGTCAGTGAGGAGGGAATGAATAGTCTTCCACGATGTAGTTTTCTACCACAAACTACCAAGGTTGCCAGATCAACGCTTTCTCGGTGAATATTGAATATTCGCGCAAGCATGTGAGTTTCCAGTAACAGAAACATTCGCATAGTCCATGTGCATCCCCAAGAAGAT
The DNA here is from genome assembly GCF_918797505.1 of Bemisia tabaci. Lineage (NCBI taxonomy): Eukaryota > Metazoa > Arthropoda > Insecta > Hemiptera > Aleyrodidae > Bemisia > Bemisia tabaci. The sequence goes on along the minus strand of NC_092801.1, from coordinate 29,470,281 downwards.
AAAAAAGGGGGCATTTGCGCAATTCTATCGTAGCCAAATGGTAGCCCCTAATTGCAAAATACAGACCAATCAATACATTTATTAAGGGACTTGCAGTCAAATTTATTAATTATACTGGAATACATTTATTAATGGCCAAGAAATGACGTGTTGCTTTGTGAGAAGCCTTGTAAAAGGCTGCTCCTTTCAGGTCAGTTATCCATGCAGGACCAAAAGTAATCAGCTGATTCAGCTTTGAAGTTACGTTTTGTATTGTAATTTAATTGTAATCAGTAAGACACAATCACTACAGGGAAACTCCGTGAAAGAAATCGCAACTTTGTAAATTGATTCACTCGGAATTCATTAAATCTTTCCTAAGTTCTTCACTTGATAGCTATTCATAGCACACTGTTGCCATATGGCAATATGACTGCGGATAATTTTGCTGCATCGTTTTTGCTAGATGACATCGAGTTTCATAAAGTTCCAACAATTATTAAAGTTAAAGCGAAAATTTTGAGAAACGCTAAAAATTATCTCTGTATGTTCCCTTTCCCTCATGCAGAAAAAATTACTATCAAGGCTGACCAGGGGAAAAAAAACTATAATTTGAGCAGCATAGGTGAGTTTTTTTGGTATGAAGTGTAACGTATATGAATAGGAATGACTTTCTTTGACTGCTTAATGGGCTAAAAGAATTGCAAATGCGAAACGGTCGTCAATGGAAGCATTTCATGAATGAATGCTCATAATAAAAAAGTAGATTGAATTAGTGCAACGAAGAGTATAGGTCAGTGGGTTGGTTCAAAATTCATATTCTTTCAATCGAATTTATCCTTTTTCTAGTATTAGCTGAAATTATTGACCTCTGGAAGCTTCTTTTTTAATATGAACTCTGCGTCAAATCTGGCTGAAAACTAGTCACTGAAATATTTTTGACGCCATTTTTCCAGTTTTTAATTGTCGGTAACGAACGTGGAATGGTAATGAGTAGAGGGATCTATTGCGTCATAGATCAAAGAAATACAATCACAATGGCTGTATTGATTGGGTCAAAATAATCATTTCCGGCCGTGTATACGTGATCGCGCCATGCTACAATTCAATGGAATGCCGTTGGACAAAAACTATGTACGTGCATGGGCGTCAGCGTAGCTGGACATTTTTTTAGAGGGCTAGGGCTCATGTACTGTTTACAGCAGACTATTGGCTACAAGCGGCTAAAATTTTCCTGGTGGGAGAAAAGGGCAAGGCCCCATGAAATTCTCCTAAGAAGGAACAATTTTATTTATTTATCAAATTTAATTTGAAAACAAGTTATCAATAAATGACATTTAAGTTCGCATTATGCACTGATGTAGATTTTCAAAAATCGGCATGCGAATTTCCAGCCATGATTTAATCCTAAGCATTCTAAAGAATACGTTCCAAACGGTTTAATTATTTTTGAGAGTGTGGTGATGCAATATAATTCTCCATATTTGAGCTCCCGGCATTTGAGAGTAGAACTTGAAATGGTTTTTTGCCAAACTAAAAAAATCGAACTGCAAACTCCAAGCGATATCTTTGCAAATAACATGCAATTTCCGCTTCTTAGGAAAGATATCAGAATCTCAATTTGACATTTTTTGCACGCAGGTTTCTTCTCTAATTCAATGCTAGAGGATACTCATGTTTTAGTAACACCGACAGCAACCAAGCATTGGTTACTGGATTTCCTGAAGATCACAGATAACTAGGAATCCAGTAACTGCAAACATTATTTCATATCCGTATATTTTCTGTAGTGCTTTGAACTTTATGCAGCAAATTATGGTAATCCGTTGAAAAGATCCTATTTCAAGGCTAAACTACTAAATTTTCCTCGAGATTCGGAAATAATGTGATTTTAATGATATAATGTGAAAGCCCGCTTTAGCACAGTAAATTAATTCTTTCTAAGGGAAGTATAATTTTAGGAGCAACTATGAGTATGGTCCTAAGACAATAAAGCAAGATTTACTACTTTTTTAGGTACCTCGTCCGTTCTCCCAGTTACACCGGACTTCCAGCTTTCGGCCTTCGTTTGGTGCCCGCGAGCATTTTCGTCTGTCAGGAAGAATAATCGATGACCCCATTTGAATTTTTAATCTATTTTTGATGGAGTGATAGGCTAATCAGTTTCACGGCACTCATTGCCGTGCCCAAACAAGTTTTCCCTAAGGAAGGTCCGGTCAGTACAATGCACTTCCGCCTTATCATATTCAAAGTCCGAGGATAAAATCTACTCAATCGTTGTTCCAGAAAAAAAATTGATTTAATTTTTAGTTTTTTTGGTGATCTTATTGGATTTTTCTCCACGAGTTTTGCTGAGTGATTTTAAGAGGACCAAAATACCAACCGAGGGGGCCTTAAGGTGAGTTATTACTCAATTCAATGTCTTCACTTTCTGTCGAAGTGATTTTGAGTGTGGAACGCGCATAATGAAATGATTTAACGGGAGCATCTAATTTGCAAATTTTAAAAACATTGCAAATTCGGCGCAAATGCAGGGTTGCCAGCTTACTCTTGCAAAATGTATGGAAATAGATCATTGAACGCGTATTATAAGAGTCATCTAGCAAGCTTGAGTATAGTTTATTATTAATGAGACCTTTGTTCATATTCCTCTTCTAATTGGCAAGTATGCATCATGGACTTTTTTCCTGCTAGCTTTTTGTGGTCTACTCTGTGCATCGTTCCGAGTCTCGCAAATTTATGTTGGGATCGGGGGAGGGGGGAGGGCAATCCACGAATTGTCGCAAAAGGACTTTTGCTCTAATTACTTAAATTGCTGTGTTTTTGCAAATCCTACTTATCATCCAGGTTGAAAAATAATCCTATTTAAAGTAAATAGTCTGAGTTTATCTATTTTTCTAAAAAGCTGGGAAAAGAGGCTTAGAAAATCATAGAATTTCAGCACTTCAGCCAATTTTGATACGAAATATCGCATTATTTTCAAACAAGGAGGAAGGAATAGGTCTCTGCTCTTTTGCCGTGTTATCGAAGAGCGCAGTAAATGCAAGAATCATGTTTTGAATAAATGAACCAAGTTAGCACCCAAAGAAACATTCCACGAACTCACCTTCTTGCGTATGAAAAGAGAAGCGATATTTCAGCTCTGCTTCACGCTTTCCTCTTTGACTTAAAAATAGGGGAAGGGGAGTTAAACAGGTTCATGTGATCGGACTCTTCTCATTTGAATGGGCTGCTAGACGAGGTCTAAACTTTAAAGAAACGTCTCTTGTTTTATTTTTATTCAATTTAAGTTTAAAAACTATTCTTACAACGAGAAGTTCATAAATCAACTCTTGGAACTTAAATTATACAAGTGACGTCATTTGTATTTGACCTTTAAAGAATGTAAATTCTTTATACCTAATCTTGTTCATGATATATCTTATAGAATTCCTATTCTGCCGTGATAGCGAAGAGAGCCGTAAGTGCAAAAATCAAGTTCTGGGAAAACGGGCTCAGAAGTTTCTGACCGGAACATTTTATTGAAAGAAGCCTCCGTTCTTTGTCAAATTGCCACTAATCGTCCGGAAGACTCCTAGAAAACTTATGGATGATTAAAAATCGACTGATTTTATTTCCATTACATAAAAAGGGTATTTTTATTTTCATGCTAGGTTATTGTTAGGCAAGACAGCCGTAAGTGCTATCTTCTGCATTCTTTCGTGGTTGCGTTTTGGACGCACAGCAAACACATTTTTAGGTTAGAAATTGGCAGAAGAGGGCGGCACTTTACTGGAAAGCACTGTTTTCATTAGCTCTTATGCAATTGCGGCTGTCTTGGAAAAAACAATGTCATTTTTTGTGCACTTACGGTTTTCACATACGTCTCGTTTTTGTTAAATTAGGATGAATTTTGCTGTTTTAGAAGTCTCAGTCATTTCGTCTAAAAGAGTTTAGACGAATTTTGAAGAAAACTCGATTTCGAAAATTTTGCACTTACGGCTCTCTTCACTATCACGGCAGTATTGTATGCTTGGTTTTTTGAATAAAATATTGAAGAGGGGACATACTTCACAGTGCTTTATTCAAACCTTGTCCAGAGGCCCATCGTCGTAATATCGTATTTCAATGTCAATGCATTTTTTTGGACCGAGAATCGGGCGGGTGTCATAAAGTTAAATTTCAATTCAATTATGCTAGGAGGCAACCAATGACTTACAGCACATACGCTTAGTTGCGGCACCCCATAAGTCATACAGACTCGTAACACTGAGTTGTGCTCGATTATTATTCTTCATTTTTTTCAAACAGTTGCATTTGGTTCGGCAGGTTTGATGCTTTGAGACCAAATACACACATTCTTTGACAGGAAGGGGTAAGAACAATCAGGATAAACCGAGGTGATAATGCTTGACTTGCGGTGTATTTCCACCTTGGTCAAATTATCCACGCTTGCGTTGGTACCGCAACTCCAGTTCTATTCATGCACCATGATCGATGAAATCAGTGTGGAGAGTTGCGTTTCTCCAGGAAAAAGAACGTATAACTTCATTCAAAGATTACAAAATAATTCAATTTTTTATGAAGATATGACTATGCATTTTCCATTAAACATTTACCGCGTTTTAGCATGTGATCATAAGAAAAGTCAATGAAATTTTCAGTTAGAATTGTCACATGGTTTCTGGTCCAATACAATTTGCGAATAAAAATTTTCCAACATTGAAAATCTTACGTTCTTTTGTCCGGGAAATGACGTTATTTATTCGGCCCTTTAATGTGGTGTATATGACGTCGCCTGACTTGGCGTTTTTTAGTAGGTTTCTTTCCCGGCTTATTTATTCAATTGACATTACGATTCGGAGACTGTACTTAAGACTTAAATTTATATCTTCTACAACAATATTATATGATCAAATGATGATGTTACAGTCGTGGAGGAAATACAGAGCATTTGGAGAATGGACGGCTGCGTGAAGGTTGTAATTTCCGGAACAGCAGGCGCATTTCCGGATTGCGAAAATGTTGCTGAATTTGAGAAAGCGCTCGACAGGAAGGCATTTCTTATCACCGAAGATGAGCGCAAATGGCAAAACCGTAAGGCTTACCTTTCTGAGCAATTGCACAAGCGATAAATTCTGCACGGAAAAACGATTTCAGGACTGGGTCCTGAATTGGCATCATCTAGATTTTGGGTCCGCACCAGCCGTAAGTAGCGTAGCCCTACCCTTGCAGGACTAGATATCCTATTATGAGTATGACCGGTGCTGGTGCATACCCAAAATCTGGGCAAGGCTTTTGATCTACCTCTTAAGGCATGAGAATTTAAACGTATCTCTAATCTGCTTTTGGACAATTTTTAACTTATAGCATGCTGAATTTTTAATATGATATGAACACGCAAAATTCCTCTGTTTACTTCAGTAAGTCACACGCGCAATTCGTGCGTTGATGATGGTGGACATATTTACCTGCCGAAAAATATATTCCATAAAAAAAATGTAAAGGCATAAACTTTTAGAAAAATTGCGAGATTTTGAAAGTCATCGTTTCACCATTGCCATTTATTTCTAACTATTAATGGTTTTCTCCGAAAAGAGTGATTATTCTGCTGCAAACTTCGAAATACTTTAACTTTACAAACTAATTACTTTACAATGAATTTGTACTATGAATATTGTACAATGAAAATACTACTGAACTTTACAAATAAATTAATCTCATAGAACACAAAAGAATTAAAGGTACAGTCTTGTGAACTTTTTTCATGAACTCGTATAGTAACGATACTTACACTCGAAAAATGCGTCTCTCAACTGAAACTTTTTAAAATTTCTAATTTTTATGTTTCGTTTTTTTAGAAAAACTATCAAAATATCTCCTTGAAATTTTACTTGAATAGTTTTAAATGGGCAAGGAAAATATTCATAGGATGTCAAGAAAAATAAAATACTTTAAACAACACTTTTTTTCATTGCTGCCTCTATTTTCAGCCAACAGTTTGCCCATGTACCACGGAAATGCATTTGGCTCTGATAAATTTGATGCAACTTTTTTCAACGTCCATTTCCAGCAACCTCCCGCATTGGATCCTATCACGAGAAAAGGTTTAGAGACGGCCGTTGAAGCCATTATAGACGCAGGTTCGTGTGACATTAAAACATTTCATTCTAATACAAAAAACAGTGGAACGAGCTATTGGAAAAAATTAGGCGTACAATTTTCAACTCCCTAAAACTGTACATTTGTAAATTATGAAATATTTTGTCACATATTATAAATTATAAAGTATGTCGTTAACAAACGTCGGGAATGTGTGAGCCACTGGTCAAGAAATAGAAAAACATAAAATTTAGTAATAAAGGAACGAAATAAGAGTACGAATTATGTTGCCTTCGGTTATAGGACATTTCGTCAACGATTTTTTGTCCGCGCACCTGTTTTTTCCGGTAATTTACGTCCACGCGTTTTTTCGGCACGGGAGTTTTGGTCCACGTGCCAGTTGAGACCTAAAGTTAATTGGCCCACAAGTAAATACAAACGATAATTGCTCACGACGTTTTTGGATGAAAATGTAAAATGTCTTGGAAGAATGAGGGTTTGCTTGTTTTTTTGTTTTGTCTATTTGGTCCAACGGAAAATAATATATAGTTCAGAGTTTTGGTAAAAATGGGGGAGCGTCAATGCCTTGAGACAAAATTCACTAAAACTCTCTACAACTCTTTTGTGTAACAGGACTTGATTATCTTTCAAGATTTTCGCATCTTGTTATACCTGAACCGGATAAACCTCTATATTTGCCTCAGCTAAAAACTCTTAGATTTTTCCAGTGTACGATAAGTATCTTGATTTATTTTGCGAGGAAAGATCTGCACCTTTAAAGGATGCCTGTCATTCTTAATACGCTCAATGTAGTGTAATACTGTGCAACACCTCTGTTGCGAAATAGTTGCTTCAAGCGCCGCCGCACGGCGGGCGGGCGGCCAGCGCGGAACGCGCATTGGCGCCTACAAACCTAAGTGGATACTTCAAGCATTGTAATGCGTGAAGTACCCACTTAGGTTTGTAGGAGCTAGTGAGCCCCTCGTGCTGGCAGCACGCCGCCGCCGCGCCGCGCGCCGCTCCGCTCTGTTAGGCTTTAAAATTTATACTCGCATAGTCAGCGTTTTTAACTCATGATTTTGAAATGTTTGCACACTCTGCATTAATTATGCTTATTTCAATTGATGGAAAAAATATGTATTAATTTATCAAAGGAGAATAATAATATAATGTGCGTTTCTTAAATATTGGTATTTTTAAAAATAAGTGCTTTCATTGTGCTGCAGCGAGGTGTACGCGCAACCAAACGCTCAAAATTTGACGTATTTGACTCTAAAAGATCGATGTACAAATGGGTTAAAACTAAAGATTGCGTGCTTCTTGGTTTTTTCCCCTTTTTTATTCATTTTTGCAGTTTCTGTCGGCACAACTGCGGCTTATTGAGATTAATGTCGCTTGGAAAAAGTTTTACAAATATTTGTCACGTTTTAAAAATATAAATGTTTTCAAAATGAAGTAATTATTTCGTAAAGAAAAAATTAAAAACATAAAAAAGTGCCTATACATACATATATACGATATATTGTACATTGAATATTTTAAGGCAATTAAAAACAAATGACAATTTAATAAGATGATTCAAAAGAAGAAAACAATTTGGTTTTTGCAATCGCTAGCGATAGCAATATTCGTCATGGGAAATTTTGCTTCTGGGATATGAAAATGTTAAGGTACAGTTCGTTTGTAGTATCTTCAGGATTGAAGGGGCTATGTAATTTTGTGTCGACATCTCTTTTTTAACATTTTTAATTTTTTTTCTTTGCATACAAAAAAGCTGTTATATTTACCAATTATTCATTTTCGTTGGATTATGTATGGTTTTCGGAAGTTAACGCATTTAACTTTCAGTTTCGTTTTTTCGGCGTAAAGTATGATATTTTTACTCTTCTCATATGCCCGAATACGCATCATAAGTGACCTATGTGCTTCCTAAGTTGCCATTTTTTTCATTCAAATAGATGTAACTGAAATGTTAGATGTGTACTATCTATACTACTTTCATGTCATTGCTTTATTTATTTATTTATTTATTTACTTTTTGCGTAGGTATAAATTGTTATTTTTTGCTGAATTTTGGAGAAAATATTGCTTTAAGAACGTGGAATGTAAATTAATTTTATTGAAAAAAGAAAATACCATCATTAATTTGGGCGAACAGAGAAAATGTACATCAATATTTGGGTCAACATCTCCCTGATTATATAACGGATGAATATATTAGTATTTCTGTATCAAAAAACTTAGCTTTTGTCTTCAGAGATACAATGATTCTAGTCCCAGTCAATTTGTTGTATTGAAAAAACAAAAAAACAAAAAATAAATAAAAAAAAAACAACTGAAATGTTAGACATACTATTTTCATGTCTTTCTATTTGTATCAATAGGTACTTTTTGCTTAACTTACGAACGTTGAATGCAAATTAACTTTATTGGAAAAAGAAAATAACGTCATTAATTTGGGGAAACATGTGGCTGATTATATCGGGTGTCCATAAAGTAACTGAAAAGTGGGTATAATTTTTGAACAAAAAAAGATAGAAGGTCGCGGTTTGTGGCATTCTTCATCATCCAGAGGGGGAAATTTTTCGATGGGGGGTTTTTCTTGGTGGACCCCCCTGAGGGGCCCCAAGGGGGGGCAACTTTCAAAATTCAAATAGCAACCCCCATTTTTTTAGACATGGTTAAAAAGAACTTAAAAAGAAAAGAAAAATGACGCAAATAAAATTAAAATCGGTTCACTCGTTCAAAAGTTACAGCCGGTAAAATTTTGAATTGACCACTTTTCAAAAAATCATCGTTGAGCTCCCAATTACCGAAAAAACAAAAACAGACCTGGAATGAAAAGCTTGAAAAGTGCCCTTTAAGGCAAGGAAAACCAACTGACGTTGTCACAAGTTTGGATGGCATTTTTTCAAAATAAAATTTCGGAAAATTCAACATGGCGGCAAATTTGAGGAGACGCGAATAATGAAAATTCCAGAAACTGTTATCTTTCAAATACCCTCTAGTTTAAGGAAATCAATGGTATCAACTTTTTTTCCTTTATTTGGCCAAGTAAGAGCAATAATTTGCTGACTTGAAAGTTGGCAAGCGGGACCCCTTCAATCGTTGGAGTATGCGACATCACATGCACAGGATTAAGTGTGCTGTCAAAAAATGAAGCCGATGTGAAAAAGCGCTCCTCCTTTGGGATGCTTTAGTAATGTTCAAGGTCCTCATCCTCAAAAAAGAAGAAAAGAAAAATTGAGCAATTGTTTTATTATTATTATTTTTTAAAGTGGAAGTTCTTATACCTGATGCTCTGTTATTCCGTCAAATGTTCAAAGTGATCTTCATTTTGCTGCAAACAATAGTAAATTTACAATAGTAATTGCCAACTAAATCAGAACGCAGTATGATCAAGAGAACTTAGCATACTGATTTTAGATTCGTAAATAGTGTTACCGATCAGATATTGCATCAGATATTACCTAAAATATCGGTTCCTCAAATCGTGAGGTTGAGGCTGTCAATAAGATAATCTCAACTCAGATAATAATCAAGAGTAGAACGGCGTTTTCGGAATTGAAAGCGTAGCAGTTATCCTTCTTGCCAACTTGGTGTGCCAGGAATTAGAGAATCACAATTATTCTTGCGTTTTCAATTTTCAGATAGAGAAATGTCAAAAATGTCAACCGCCCCTACCCCATCAGGATATACCATGTTTTTTTTGACTCACCAAGTTTGTGGGTAAAACTTGCTTAATTTCTCTTTTCTTATTTTTTGAGGATGAGGACCTTGAACATTTCTAAAGTATCCCAAAGGAGGAACGCTTTTTCACATCGGCTTCATTTTTTGACAGCACACTTAATCCTGTGCATGTGATGTCGCATACTCCAACGATTGAAGGGGTCCCGCTTGCCAACTTTCAAGTCAGCAAATTATTGCTCTTACTTGGCCAAATAAAGGAAAAAAAGTTGATACCATTGATTTCCTTAAACTAGAGGGTATTTGAAAGATAACAGTTTCTGGAATTTTCATTATTCGCGTCTCCTCAAATTTGCCGCCATGTTGAATTTTCCGAAATTTTATTTTGAAAAAATGCCATCCAAACTTGTGACAACGTCAGTTGGTTTTCCTTGCCTTAAAGGGCACTTTTCAAGCTTTTCATTCCAGGTCTGTTTTTGTTTTTTCGGTAATTGGGAGCTCAACGATGATTTTTTGAAAAGTGGTCAATTCAAAATTTTACCGGCTGTAACTTTTGAACGAGTGAACCGATTTTAATTTTATTTGCGTCATTTTTCTTTTCTTTTTAAGTTCTTTTTAACCATGTCTAAAAAAATGGGGGTTGCTATTTGAATTTTGAAAGTTGCCCCCCCTTGGGGCCCCTCAGGGGGGTCCACCAAGAAAAACCCCCCATCGAAAAATTTCCCCCTCTGGATGATGAAGAATGCCACAAACCGCGACCTTCTATCTTTTTTTGTTCAAAAATTATACCCACTTTTCAGTTACTTTACGGACACCCGGTATGAAGGAGGTATATTCCAGTATTTTTGTTTAACATATTAACTCACGAGAAAATGTTCGTACATTTATCATCTAGTATTAATTATTTTTTGATGATTGGTCTAAAACATTCAATACAACCATTAAAAATTAACTACCATCGTCGGGTATCGAACTCCCGATCACCTATTGCCCGCACCTTATCAAAAATATGGGGCGCCTCAGTCAACTAGGCTATCACGGAGCAGCGACGGTTTGAGAAAAAATAGCATTTAAAAGACTCGGACGATGGGCGGGACTTATCACAAGAGTTGTCCTTGAGCGATTCGGCGATTCGCGTCTTCGTAGCTTCTGGAGAAATGAGCTAAGCGCCTTTCTCTGTGAGACATTGTTTGCCTATGCTATCATGTGTCTCAAGGTTCATATCAGCAGGCATTTGCCATCGCGGCAGTAAGCTGAGGCAATATTTGCGTATCCATGAATTAAATCAATCAATCGAGCTCTGATTTTGACTTCTTTATCCGTAACGAGTCCTCCAGAACAATTTTCCACCTTGTACGATGGTTATTATTTCTTTACTTCTATTTTTCAAATTTGAGGTGGGATAATGGCGGCTTCTCAAGAACACCGAGGTAGGCGATCTTTTGCACCAACAAACAGAAAACTGATGGCGAAAAATAACCAATCAGAACCTCCCAAAAAAAAGAATTTGCCTAAAAACGGAACTTCGTGGTTCTGCGCAGATTTACCAGTCAGACACGACATTTCAAGGTGGAAAAAAACTCTCTGAAAGCGAATTTTAGCAATCAACACAACTTGACGTAGAGACATGATTGGCTAAAAAATACAACGGTTTTTGATACATCGGAAAATCAACCAAAAATCGGAGACAGGGCAAAACGCTCAAGGTCGCAGAGGTATAGGGAATCCCATAGCGAAAGCAACGGAACGATTGTAATATCATGGGGAACTCCGTTCCCATGACAATAATAACATTTCATTTAGAAAATGAGCAACCATAACAACACCTCTTTTTCTCTCAATTTCTTATTTCCATACTGTCAATACAATTTCACATACCGACTAAAATGTAACGCTTGGACCAAGTCACCGTTGCTTATTTTACGTTTGGGCGTAATCTACTGGACGAAAAAGGTGCGCCGACAAAAAATCGTTGACAAAATGTCCTGAAACCTTGCCTTCAGGGTGAGGATGTAACAATCTTTCATCCGTAAAAACATGGTGATAACTGGCACCCTTAGGAGAACGTGTAGTGTGAACTATGGCCTTGGTTAAGTTTGAATCGGACAGGCAACGAAACTAACTCCGTGATATATATAGCGTAGAGTATCACAAAATATGAAGGCGCTTGAAGCCGAGATTATGCAATTGAAGGCCATTACCATTCCGATGTGATGTATCAAAACAACATATGGGTCACTTGAAAATTCCCGGTGATTGCTAATTGCCTGCGGCATACATAATACTGATCAAAACCGAGCTGACTCACAACGAGATTGATTAGTGTGATTTTAGCGGAAATTTCTAAGATGCATTTCTCCTATTCCTCTTCCTTCTATTTTTCTTGCCCCTCCTCAGATATTTAATAAGCCCCTTTTCCATTTATCACATGCCAGGAGTCCTACCTAATGGAGCTATGGCACATGAGTGCTTCCTCAAAACTTTCCACGTGTAAATGAGCCCCTTGCTTAGCTCCATCGAATTGCAGAAGGCCGTGAGTCTAAAAGACTTAAGTTGCCCTGGTAAAAATAAGCCATAAAGGCGATAGAGAAATCTTATGGCCGGCTGTAGGATTTTCTATAGCTTTTATAGCTGGCGATAGGATTTTCTTGTCGCCCTTATGGCCGGCGATAAGAAGCTCTATCGCCACGAATGGCCGGCGATAGAAGGCTCAATCGCCGGCTATAGCCACGAATGGCCGGCGATGGAACGTTCAACCGCCGGCTATAGCCACGAATGGCCGGCGATAGAACGTTCAATCGCCGGTTATAGCCACGAATGGCCAGCGATAGAACGTTCAATCGCCGGCTATAGCCACGTATGGCTGGCGAGAGAAAGTTCTACAGCCGGCGATAGAAAGTTCTACAGCCAGCGACAGCCACGAATGGCCGCGATAGAACGTTCTGCAGCCGGCGTTAGCCGTGAATAGTCAGCGATAGGACATTCAATAGCTGGCCACTTGTGGATAACGGCAATAACCATCCGCTGCCAAAACAGCCATCTGTAGCCGGCAACAGAATGTTCAGTATCCGGCGATTGGAAATACGCGTGTGCACGAGGGGCAATTAAAAAAGTAATTTTTTTCGAAAATCATCATAAGCGCCAGTGAATCTATCCTGGTTTCTTTTCTAAAAATATTTTTCGTCAATTTTTTCTCAATAATTCTTACTTTTCCAAAATTTGATTTGATTTTGATTTTTTTTTATTTGAATCGGCCATATACACTGTTAAAAATCGTTGATTCCGTCCAACGGAAAATCCGGATTGAGAATGAACAGGGGAGTGAGATTCAGCGCATAGGTGCTGAGATGTGTCGCATGAGTGCGCAAAGCACTCCGCACCGGAGCTTCAGTTTGGCCCTAAGTCACGCGCACCTAGGCTATCTCTCTCTCGCACTAGCGCTATATACTGTCTCTTCTTCCCTTTAGGCCTACCAATCCAACGATGAAAATGAAAAATTTAAAGAGAAAAAATAAAAATAAGTAATAAGTAAATAATAGAATAGAATAGTGGAAATAATAGAGTAGCAGAAATAATAGAATTACAGAGGCAACAGAAGAGAAATCAAATAAAGTAAATTAAATATATGATAAAATGAAGTCAAAGACTAAATTGAAGTAAAAAATTAGAGGGAGCAAGGAGATGAAGTAAAAAAATGAGGTGAAGAAAAAATAAAGTATAAGGGAAGAAACTAAATGAGGTTAAAGAATAGAATGAATTTAAAAAGTAAACATGATGAAGTATTAAAATAAATTACAGTAAAAAATAAAACAAAATAAGGGAATAAGAAGTAAATAATTTAAGAAAAAAAATTAAGTACTTGAAAAAATAAAACAAAATAAGGGAATAAGAAGTAAATAATTTAAGAAAAAAAATGAAGTACTTGAAAAAATAAAATAGAGTGAAGAAAAAAATAGAGTCAGCAAGGAAATAAATCAAGTAAAACGATAAAATAAATTTAAAAAATATAGTAAAGTAAAAAGTAAAATAAATACACGGACAAATCCAGGCAGATTGAAAATATCCTAGTTTCCCGTTCCAATCGACGTTAAATATCGGTTTTGCGTCACATAAAGGCAGCATCTGGTATAGCTTAATGGTTAGGGTCTTCGGTTTGTGTTAGGCAGGTCCCGGGTTCAATCCCTAAGGTAGGTAAAAATTTCTAATCTTCAAAATCGGGTAAATTACATCCCAGTAGTTTCATTATTCTTATTTTTCATGGTTTCAAAATTTATTTCCACAATTAACCCTTTTCCACCATCCCCTAGCTGCGAACCCCTAAATTTTCTATAGCCGGCGATTGAGAATTCCTACAGCCAGCCATAGGAATTCTCAATCGCCGGCTATAGAAAATTCCTATCGCCAAAAGGCCATGTTTCAATTTACCATAGGATTTTTCCTATGACCGGGCTATAGGTAATTTGTATGGCTTATTTTTACCAGGGTGGCTAGGCTGGAGTGGATACGCCATGATTTTAACGGCTTTAATAGTCACCGATAATCGCATCGGAGAAAGGCCTCGCTTAAGGTATTTTAATTTATTTATTCATTTTCAGGAGTTTGCCCGAGATCACTGGCCGGGAGTAACACCGCAGTGTTCACATCATACGACGTCAGCGAGATGGAATCCAGTTTTGCTTACGTTCGATCCAGTAAAGTTTTCATTGGGATAGCTCGGACCATGAGTGCGAATCGACTCTCTTTTTCTTTAAATCTGAACGGTAATTTTCATTTTAAACGGGTCTTTTTTGTTGGAATTCAAATGCTTTGACAATAGCTTTCACACAGTTCCGCAGTATGGCACTGCGGTATCACATGCAGCTGTATGCATGGTCGATAAAGTGTAGCATGCGATGTTGCTTTCATCTGAGTCGGTAGATAATTTTAAAATACAGAGTGAGCAAAAAAGGGGGGAAGGAGGGGGCGGGGAACGGGGGAGGGTGCCGCCCCCCAAATAGCCTGGGCTCCGTCAAGTAGCTGAGATATCTTCAAAAAGGTGCTTACTTCCGCCTCGAGTGAAATTGGCCGCCCCTCCCGCAAGGAAGACAGCCGCGGAAGGGGGCTAAAATCACTCTGAGCGTAGCCTGGGCTATTTGGGGGGCGGCGCCGCCCGCCGCCCGCCCCACCCCTTAACTACTGCAGAAGAAAGAAGTTTTGTTTAGAACCGTCGATTTCGAGATTTTGATAGGTTCAATTTTGTTTTAAATTTTACTTAATTTTCAGTGCAGTCTTACCTTTTCTCAGATTAAGTGCTCAAATTGGAAAATCGACGGTTCTAAAAAAAAAGTAAAAATGGGGGGGGGGGTTGGAGCCGACCCCTCTCCCCTCCAAATAGCCTGAGCTCCGTCAGGTAGCTGAGTTACCTTCAAAGTATACTTGTTATTGACCTATGTAATGCTGCCTATGAGGCCTCTAAAGAAAAGCAGTTAATGAAGTTACGACAGGGGCGAGTTCTGTAAGACGCCGTACTATGAGTCAGTTAAGCTCGGGAGGGATTTGCCTGCAAATAGTCGAATCTTACAGTTTTCGGCACGAGAAGAACGATGCGCACGTTAAAATTTCACGAAAAATTGTCTCCGCGGAGATATAACACTTCCTTTTTAGGGATCCTCGAAAATTTGTTTGAACCGACCGCCGTGAATCTTCGAATCCAAGAGTCATAGACGGGAAAATGATCGCTATTACAACTACTCACGGATTCTAGCATTGGCTCCTGCGGGAGTCCAGGGTCTTACAGAACTTGTCCCTGATTACGACGATGAATACGCCTCTTAATGTATCCCTCTTCCTTGAAACCAGGTCCCAGTTTGAGTTATACGGGCGGATGGGCAGCTTTGTTCTTCCTTCTGGAAAATGCCAGAGAGCAGCTCGAGAGAGGGTCAATCGATGCAGCGGTCATTGTTTGCTCCAACTATATCATGACTCAACAATTGTTGGTGTGTTTCTCCGATCTCGGCATGACATCTCCGGATGGGAAATGCCGCCCATTTGACACGAATGGTAACTAGCAAAAG
Organism: Bemisia tabaci; assembly: GCF_918797505.1. NCBI lineage: Eukaryota > Metazoa > Arthropoda > Insecta > Hemiptera > Aleyrodidae > Bemisia > Bemisia tabaci. The sequence goes on along the minus strand of NC_092801.1, from coordinate 29,454,481 downwards.
TATCCTTCTCAAAGTTGTTTCCAAAATTGTTTACACTTGATTGCTTTACAAATTGGTTTGCCCTAATGACCCCATCAAATGTTTTACGGCGCTACAAAAAAACACAGTATGATCGTTTAAATCTATCATTTGATTACATACTAATTTCTTGGAAAAATTACAAAAAAATTGAGCTTTTCGGATAGTTTTGTTTGAAGTTTAATCTAAAGTACCTGAAATTTTAAGGGAAATAAGTCATTTTTTCCCCAATATTAATATTTCATGGACGAGACAATTTGGCGAAATTCAAATGTTCATACAAAATTTTCCTCAACAATGGCAGCGCAGTACTCTTTCACAAATGGCAAACACTAAGTAAAGTGACCAACCAAGGTATTCCGTTACATATGGTTTTTTCCCCCAAATTTTGCATGGAGAATGATCTACGCAATAGGAAGTTTGGAAAATAACTCTTGAAAAAGAAATAAGTATTAAGTTAAACTTAGTTGAGTTACAAAAACACCAATGACGTCATTTATATAAATTGCATTCTATTTGATTAGAGTTAAGTTCACACGTTCCTTTTCCATTGCTAATTCATCAGGCACTTTCTACGGAAAATTTAAAATAAGGCGCATGCACGTAACGTGCATAAAGTACATAGAGTCATAATGTAAATGGGAGAGCTGGCGCCATTTTTCAGCATTTTCGAGATCCTGCCTTATGGCCTTATAGCCAATTGTCTTATTGTGAAGTGGAATTCTAAAAATGAATGCTGCGGCAACAATTTGAAGATTTGCCACACAAATAAGTAATCATACACTGAAAAAAAAAAACTGCCGTGGGAGCCGCAATTACGGGCTATATGAAAATACCGTCCGTCCCGGGCTCAAAGGCCGAAAATTCCGGCTGCTGGAGCCGTAGCTTTGGCCTCTGAACCCGGAGCAATTGAAGCTACGCCCCCACCTGCCGGAACTTTCGGCCTTTGAGCCCGGAACGGACGGTATGTCTATATAGCCCGTTATTGCGGCTCCCACGGCCGGAGTTTTTTTTTTCAGTGCAGATTGTTTTGTTGGGGCACGTTCACTGAGGAAAAATCTCGGTGTATTTACTAAGAAAAGGGTAAAATTACCAAGAATTCAGGGTTCTATTTGATCCCAGTTTTTTCTTGGTGAAATCACCATTTATGGAATTGGTAATTTTACCGAGAAATCTCGGTAAAATTATTGAACTTTCTAGGTAATTTTACTGGACCTTGGTAAAAACGCCAAAATTTTTTATCGACTGATGTGGCAGAATTGCCGAGATAAAATGGCAAAATTACCGGGAATGGATTACCAATAAAAAAGGTATTCTTACCTAGAAAAACAGTAAAAATACTGGTTTTTAGGCAAGCTTACCAGTCTGTCTTGGTAAAATTACCAATAATTGGTAAAAAAAGTGAGATGGTAAAGGTACCAACGGACCTTGGTAAAAACGCCCAGAATTTTTTTCAGTGTTGTTGGGGCACTAAATGTGTATATTTTTGTTTGAGTACCGTTGGTTTATGGTGCACTCAAAGGTGGGATATCTTTGGTTTTAGGGCAAGGTTATGCGAGAGGTGACGGTTGCGTCGCGTTCTTCTTACAGCGAGAACGAGACGCTCGAAGAAATTGGGCCACAGTAATCGCGAGTGATTACAGATACTTTAAAGTCGAGCGAGCCAACGCGCTCACGTTTGACAAAAAAAATGCGATGGACGTATTGGAAAACCTTTACAGAAAACACAATATCAATCCTGCCCATATTGAGTACATCGAAGCGGATGGCTCTGGTCTTCAAGTGAGTCGGACGTAGTTATGCTGAATGGAACTATGTGTAAGTAAAAAGATGGGGTGTGCTCGTTAGTGCTCGGGCCATAAGAATGAATGGGAAATATAAAGCGCCAGTGACGTCAGCGGCAACGATCGAGATCAGGAGATCGGAGATCGGTGGCGGGACTCTTTAACTCATAAGCCCTGTCCACAACGCTTTTGTCACATGCCCACGGCTCACGAGTTTGCGCTCAGATCCTTTTGATTTAATGTCAAATCTCGCTTTTCCATTTTCTCAAAAGGAATTAAATCCACTTTTACATTGTTTCTTATGCAGCTTCCACGAGCACACCCCATCTTCTCACTTGTACATAGGTCCTTTTAGCATAAATACGCCTAGTTTATCTTATTCTATTTCATTTTATATATATATCTTTTCCAATTACCAGACCTGATATTACATACATTGTCAGATTATTCAATTATTTTCCGAATTCATCACGCAAAATTTCAGCATTTCAAAAACCGATGCTTCAATAGACATAATTAACAGCAAAATAATGTCACGACTCGCATATTTTTGGACTTACTTTTTTGGAAGTCCAGATTCAATAGGAGCGCTCCAACATTCTTTTGCAGACTTTTATTTTTGGAGAAAAAACAAATGAGCAAAAATATGAATGAATGAAAAAGGAAACCAATGAATAAAATATTTGCCTGAGAGCGTTGATGGGAAAACATATATCAGAAAAAAATGTTAAGCTATATTCCCTTTGTCTAAGCCTATTTAAGAAAAAAACATTTGTACATAGAAATAAATCGATAACAAAGAAACCAAGATTATTAATTGAACTAAGACTTTTGAAACAAAATATAAAAAATAATTGACTAATACTCATTTAAGTATAAATCCAAGAAAGAGAGGAAATTCAGCGATTCTTTGTCCATAAGTAAGTATGGTTAATCTTTTAGGAAAATTGATTATTAAAAAACTTATAATGAACTGATTATTTAAACTTCATTGATTCGCTTCCCCCTCTAAACTACAGTAAAGGTGCCTTTTCAGCCTTATTCAGTTTTTTATGAGTCTTGGATTAAATTTATACAGGACCGAGATGGGAAGGAAGTCGAGGCAATAATCGACTTTTTCTGCAAGGATCGTTCGCGATCAAGTAAACTTCTAATTGGATCCTGTAAATCGAACATAGGACATCTCGACACAGCCGCACCTGCTGCCAGTGTGGTCAAAACTATCTTTGCCCTCAACAAATGTAAAGTCCCACCTACTATCAACCACACTTCACCCATACCAGAACTTGCGCAATCAAACGATGTACAGGTAAGTCAAAAGAATGTATTCTTCACGTCTGCTCCATTGTGAAAGAGGCCCTTCCTTTGCGATTCTCAAATGCATCAAAAACAAACTCATAAAGAGGGCTGAATAAGTTCTGCTACATTTGCGACATAGATTGCTCTTAGAAATACTAAATTTTGTTGTCATATTAATGAGACCCGATCTCGAGGGTATGAAAAAATGCCAGGAGGGTATTTCGGGGTGTTTAAGGTTAAATATTTTCAAAGGCAACACCACTTAAGTTAAACATGTTTGTATAGATACAACGCCAACAACAATGCTTACCACATTGCAACATTGCTTAATTTCAAAGTCATTATAAAATATTGTTTCTTTTTCGCGCCCTATCACTGTTTAATGTAGTTTTGTCAAGGTCATGTGTCAAGAAATTCAATTTAGTCAGACCTTTTCGAACTAAAGGTGGAAGTCAACGGACATTCTTTCTTTCCCACCTCTCTGGCATGCATTATCATTTAAAAGGGTATCAAAAGCAATCGCTGATGCTTCCCGCAGATCTAAATAAGGGCTGCAAAATATTCATGAGCCCACAATGAAGCGGTCGTTCGCGATCGGCGTAAACAGTGGAAAAATTGCGTAACTTACGACCTTGAATAATAGATGATGATAAATTCATCACGTCTCGATCAAAATGCGACATTTATGCGTATGCCTCACACCAAATAGCGAGCGCCTATCGGAAGTTAGCACTATTCGCTAGTTGGGAGCCGAAGAGTAAATGGCTTGGGGAGGTGGAAAGATGATGGAAGTACACCTACAGTTTTGCAGGCGCATTTCGTTTTTCACGCAGAGTTCAAAGTTTTGGAAATTTTTCCCTTTTGGGTTAGGTCTCTTTTCACAGCTCTTATACGTTGCTTCTCTAATACGCACTTATTAGAGCTTATCTGGTTGTTCGAACTTCGTATCTTCGATAATCCGAATCGATTACATTATCTTAAAGTTGAATTAAACAAACCAAATACTTGGGATGATAAAGGACACCATGTGCTCCGTCATTTTGCGGATCTGCAATTTTACCTACTTGGAAGTCGAAGTAGTTGTATTGCGCGTTTTGCACCATCCAACTTTTTTACTCCTGCGTCAAAGTCTCTCGGGCAGCCGGAAAGAGATTCCCCTTCAATTTTTGGATACGCAATGTTACCTAGTTGGAAGTCACAAAAATTGCACAACTTGTTTCGCCCAATCAACCTATTCTCCTCTGCGTTAAAATATCTGAGTCAGCGGAAAAGAGACCATATCATTGTTGTGGATATGCGAGGAAGTTATGTTGCGTCAATAAGGACCGGTTGCAAACTTTTGATGGAGCAAAAATAACAGTTGTTTCTATCAGTAAATGTCTCGAAAATCACTATAAGCGCATTGGCAAAGTTTAAAATGCACTATGAACTTCACAATATGCGTAAAAAATTTGCGTTTTCTTGAGATTCTCGCTTCAAAAACTTCACCATTTACAAGTGTTTTTTTTTGTTTTTGTTTTTTTTGTGGGTTTTTAAATATGCTGAAAATTAGGTATTTAGCTAGCAGTTTCAATTTTACTCATGCGTACTGACTACGTGCTCTTTATCGTAGGTTGTCACAAGCGCAACACCATGTGATGGTAACTTAATGGGGGTGAACGGAATTTCTTTGTGGGGTGGTTTTGGACACATCATTCTTCAAGGAAATCCAAGGTTAGTTGTTTTTATCAGTTTATTGGGTGTAGTCAATTAGTTATTTTATTTCTGAAAATCGTCAAAAAAAAGCTATTTTTTCAGCAGTATTTTTACTCAATACTTTGGTAGAATCTGCAGGTACCTACATCACAATATATATATTAATGAGCTCCTAGAAATTTTAAACACTGGATGACAATGTTATTTTTTCAAAAATAAAGTCATCGTGTTTGAAATAAAAGTAGTTTTTTGCATCAAAATTGCCTCCTTGAATAGGTAAAATGTAAAAAAAATGTACCCCCGCCCCTGCACCCTCTCTTCCTGGAAATGTTCCTTAGACACCAACTACGAAGTCAAAAAAATGTTGCATACCCAAACATTAAAATCTAGAACTATACTAGCCTAAACCATTACATTCCATTACACCTTCATAGGTTTAAACTTTTTATCCACAAGCCTCAGTTAACATTTATTTAAACTATAAAAAAATTGAATTTCCAGGAAAACTTCCAAGATGAAAATAAGCGAGAAGTTTCCGCAAATTCTGCTTCTATCATCACGAACAGAAGAAGGCATAGATCAAATTCTCAGAAAAGTAAAGACTGTGAAGATCACCCCAGAATTTGCTGCACTATCAAACGATGTCTTTAGCAAAGGGATAAAATTTCATATGCACAGAGGGTATACAATCGTCAATCCAGAGGCGACGCAGATACCACATAAAATACAGGTACGCTGTGGTTTTTCCTGTACATATTCTAGTCAATGGAGATTGACGCAACCAACTCAAAATGATTATGAGCAGTATGGCTTTGGATAATATGACCTAATGTCAAGGGAGAAAACGTTCCTGACAAACTGCTCATTTCAACATTCATCAAAGTAATTCTTGTGGCGAGGCAGGAATGATCAATTATCGATATTTCCTCATTCGAGGCTATGACAAAGAATCGATTATTATAAGGTGTTCGTTAAACACCCTGTTTATCGATCCTTTTCCATAGCTTTAAATGGCAGATCAATCGATGTATCGCAAAGCACGCCACGCCACCGAGTAACTCGCCAGTCATCTTCCGGCGAAAAATAGCGTGGATCTTCGAAATTAACTTAAACCCCACTCAGTTACCTTCCTTAGATTTTTAGTGAGGAATATCTGAAATATATTGCCTCTGTGGTAGTTTTTCCGGCACACAATGTTACATAATCTAATATTCATTCCTTATCATTTGATTCATTTATATTCTACTTGCCTAAAATTTCTCCCCTAGAGCTTTGCTTGCTTGGATCAAAGCTTTCTTACCACAACCTAAGTGAGGATTATGTCTAATTGAAACAAGTCAGAAGATGAGCAAAAATCAAATCCTCAGAACGATACGCATTTCACTGGTTGTTTAGAGAAGATTCTATGGATGGGTATATGCAGCGGTTCGAAATGCTTTTCAACAATCTATAATTTGAATTGCTAATTTGCTCGAAAATATACTTTCAAACATCTCACCCGCGTACACTTTATCAGGAAAGAACGGAAGTTCTCATTAATATTCTAAGTAGACACAAATTGATCAAAAAAAAAAACAGCTCTGTGACAAGCTGCACGAAGTTTAAACGCCTCTGTCTCAACGTGTCGTTAACGGACAGAGATTTCTAGTTCTAGATCACCTACGGAGCAGAAATATGAAGCTTGCTGTATGCAAGAGAAAATCTAGCAAGTATTGCCTAGAGAGTTCCAGCCTGTCAGTCAAAATGTATCCCACACTGTCTTTAATATCACACCAGAGATAAATGAAGAGGGTATGATATTCCATCACAAATCACCCTGCACAATTAACAAAACGCTCAGTTTCGTTGGTTTTGTTTCGGTCATTGCGGGAAGTTCCATGCCAGAAGGCAAGCAGACCAATAAGAATCAAATATTACGGAATCGAAGACTTTCTTTTAAACAAGTTGTTAACACGTTGAACAACACAATGCGGGGAGGAACATTGTTCGATTAAGAGGCCTGGCAAAACTGTTGCAATGTTCAATTTGATTCAAGTAGACCATTGTTTTTCTCGTGAGTGAAGAAATCAAAATTACTTAAATTGAAACTAATTATTTTAATACCTCACTTAGGAGTTGATTTCAGTAATTATTTCTGAATCGGTTTCTACGTGATATTTTGATTTAGAATGATACATCATTCGTACCTTGTCTACTGAAGCAATATTTTTATAATTTTTTTTTCTTTAAAAAAAAAAAGAAAATAAACTGTACCCTCAACTTTACCTGCCGCGTACTTAGAATAGAGTTTGTAAGTCTTTCAATTGTTTTCAGACAGTTGATATACATGACAGGCCTCTTTGGTACGTTTTCTCAGGGATGGGATCTCAGTGGGCTGGCATGGGATCGCAGCTTCTCCACATCCCTGTTTTCCGAGCGGCTATAGAAAGGTGTGACCAAGTCTTGAAACCACACGGAGTTGACCTTCTCCACATTATAACTACACCGGATGAGGCCATCTTCGATAACATTCTAAATTGTTTCGTCGGAATAACAGCCATCCAGGTTAGATTACTTCGATAAAATTCGTCTGAATTAAGATAGTTCCTAAGATAGTCAGTCAGATGATCAGCCAGATGATGATTTATGATGATCAGCTATTTAGTTTTGCGTCAGATACGCAAAATGCTTAGTATACGTTGGCTGTGCCAGGAATAGAATTGAAATATGCAACTTCAGAGCTGATATAGATCAATGAGTATTGAGTATGTTGGACACAATGAGTACAGCCAATTAAATCGATTTACAAGGTGTAAAGTCGCACAAAAATGACGATAGACACATCAAAACGGTCAGAAACTCATCATTTAACGCGCAATTCGCGCATACATTCGTTTATAAATGAAAAATACAAACAAACAAACTAAGAAATGGCCCGAACTTTATGTAACAATATGGGTCCACACCATTCCGCGGGGAAAACAAAGCCAAGAAATTCCAAAAATTAAAATTAGAGTCAAAATTAAACTCCAATTCTTGCAGTTTTTGGAATTTCTTCGCTCAGTTTGCCCCGCGAATTGGTGTGGACCCAGTACTATTTCTCCACTTTGTTTATAAACTTGTATATGTATTTTCGACAGGGAACATGTACTTTTTCCGCTCTAGCTGAAGTTTGCAACATGCCCCATATACCTGTTAGATGGATTGCATGTAATTCAAAATCAGCGAACATTGTAATACAATGTCTGAAAGGTAGTAGCACTGAATATATTGGTATTTGGCGAGTGTAGCCGAGTGCTAGAAATAAGGTAAAATTGTCTTTAAAAAAACTTACACTTTATTGACAAACTTAGACCGAAGCTTTTCGAAGCAATCGCTTCATCGTCAGGGTCACAAAATCGATATCACAAAGGCCATAATTTAATTTCAAACAAGGTAACAGATTTCATTGATGGTAACAATTGATAACAAGCTATTAGATCAAAACACTCTTAATACATTAACATACATATACTGTCTACACAAGAAAATTTTACATTATTTCTAGCATTCGGCTACACTCCAATTACCAACGCATGTAATTATCTCCGATTCTTTCGGCGTGCCTCATGGTATTTGCTTTTGTCGCAGATTGGGTTGATCGATGTTATGCGTGTATTGAAATTGGAGCCGAATGGAATGATCGGCCACTCTGTTGGGGAGTTGGGCTGTGCCTACGCAGACAATTGTTTGACCCTCGAACAAACTATTCTCAGTGCATTCCTCCGTGGTAAAGCCTCGCTAGAAGCCACTCTCATCAAGGGTATGATGGCTGCAATTGGTAAGTGTGGAATACATTTAGAGAAGAGGAGTATAGGTACACTGCCGTGCAACGCAAAAACGCCGTAGGCGTCATTTTATATTTTTTAGAAACAATGTATCATACCAGAAAAACGTTTGTACCTGGGGATAATGTTTTTAAACAATTCTCCCGCAAATACTATCAAGAACTTAACTTGAAAATTTGAGGTGCATGGCTTAAACAGTCCTTCGATTTACATAGAAACGAAGTTTTACTCTTTGTGCATGAAGATTGAAGAGTCTTAGAATTTAGAATAAAAGCGGTGGTTTATTATGAGAAGGATACATTTTCACTTTTTGGGGGTCATCAACTTAGCCGCTCCACTGACGTCAAGTCATAGTAAATGGACACTTCGTTTTTTTAAAAAAACTTTCTATTTTTTATTTTCAGTGTGTAGCTTAAAATTTGAACTGAGTAGGCACAATGAAGTATAAGATGAGGAAAATTCATAGTATAAAAACCGTCTACCACCTGCATCCTACAAGAAAACGAAACAACATTCAGCCATTTACTTTCCAACAATGGTAATTCGTTTTTTGGACTCATGAAGCCAACAACTGGACCACGATAAACGGAAAGGAACCAAGCCACATCAGTCATTGCCAAATTCAATCGGGCGGTCTAACTTTTTGCATGAAAACGGTTGTGCGGATTTTCGTGCAAATTTCAGTGAATTTTCTCCATAAAGCGAAGCAAATTCCTTACAATTTTCGAGGGAATCCGCACAAACGTTCTCTTATAAAAAATTTAATCGCCCAGTTAAATTTGGCAATAGCTGATGTGGCTTGGTTCCTTTCTGTTGAACGCGGTCCAATAGATTATATTATCAAAAATGGGTCACTCTTCGTCCATAAATGTACTCAGGGCATGAAGGTACTCAAGATTAGCGTAACTTTTGGATATACCTTTTCAAAACGCATGGTTGTACGCGCACCCTTTTGAATATTTTCTTAAACACTTATAAGTGTGTCCATTTTGAAATCTCGATTCATCTATGAATAGGCATTGGTTACCACGATATAGTCAAGATACTACCGCCGACAATTGACGTCGCTTGCAGAAATTCAGCCTCCAGCTGTACTCTTTCCGGCCCTGCTGAGGACGTTGAAGCATTTGTCAAGCAGTTGAAAGCAAAAGGAATTTTTGCCAAAGCTGTAAACGTCGCAAACATTGCCTACCACTCGAGGTACATTCAACCTGCCGGCCCTATTCTGCTCAAATATTTGAAACAGGTATTTTTTCAATATCCAAGTGTCGTTGAGCTAAGCAATTTTTACAAAAGTAAAAAAGGAAAAATTAAAATCTAGCCCCCTAGTTGAGTTATAATTCCTCAAATATAAGTAAAGAGTCCGTATTGCCCATAGAAGCAATAAACACATCAATAAATCATATGAAGTAGAATCAGCCAATAAGGGAGTGACAGTTTGAAAGTGACCTCTATGTTTCTAGCCATGCGTTAAAGTCTCCATGAAAGTCCCTCGAATATTGCCCATGTCTAGCTCAGGATGCGCAAAAACATTCAAAATACAACTAATTGGTGGATGCAACTTAATTAACTTCGGTGTGGAGTTGGGTTGCATCGTCAAATTTGAAGGGGAACATGCAAACGACTCAGTTATACATGGGAGTATGTAGTCAGACCATTTTCACCCGCAGAAAACCTCGTTATCAGACACAGCAAGGCAAATCATCTAGGTCTGTGATTCTTCTACACTAACGTAATTTTAACTGCTGAATCCGAAATGGCGTAGGTTTTTTTATACTATGCACTCTTTCCTCCAAAACACATTGAATTAAAATTTTCCTGAAGCACTCCATTTTTCCAACACAAAATCCTGATTGTACGGGAAGATAACAAGTCGATATAGAAAGAATTAAGGTCATTTTTGAACTCAACGAGAAAAATCACAAGAATTCCACTATTCTAGTCCCCTATAAAGTCCACCATGTTCTGTTATTTTGTTTCAGAGCCTCGTTATTTCTATGATCCGTAAACGTTGAGTGTATACTATTCTTTAAATATAATTACCTAATATGGGCATTCCTCGATGCCTCACGGTCTAAATGAGAAGACCATCATGGTAGATCCCTCAACTCTTTTGGGCCAAAAAACCCCCCTTAATGGGACACACATCCCTCACAGTAAAATTCATTATTGCTACCAAAACGATTTCTAACGACAACCCTGTGTATAAGGCAAAATCTGAAAACATTTTAATTTTCAGGTGATACAGAAGGAAACGTCCAGATCATCTAAATGGGTGAGCACTTCGATCCCGGAGCACAGGTGGGACACGGAGTTGGCATTATACAGTTCTGCAGAGTACCTTGCAAATAATTTGTTGAGCCCTGTTCTCTTCGAGGATGTGCTGAAACATATCCCGCCCAACGCTGTCATGGTTGAAATTGCTCCACATGGCCTTCTGCAGGCCATCCTAAAGCGAGCGGTTCCAAATGTAAATTTGGCCCTCGCCAAAAGAACGAAATCCGAAGATGCCGTAAAATTCTTACTGGAAGCTATCGGACAGTAAGTATTTACATATTACATATACACATGTCTTTAAGGTACTTTTACTGCCACGCCACAGCCGGTATCGATCTTATCAAATTGAATCCAAGTAATGATATAACCTTATTATTCAAGCATGAAACGTGACAATCTCAGAGATATTTGCACAGTTGTAAATACAAAAATTGCGTTAGAGAAAATGTTTTTAATATTGAACGTTCCTGTATGATTAAGTTGACGGGATAAAGCAGTTTTAGAGAGGAGAAAATGCCAATGAAAGTCATAATGAGTCAAGCCCAAGTTGAGCCACTCTAGTTGCCTGTCTTTTGACAGTGAAATTCTGATGATCAAAGAAAGGGGGGTGGTCACTGGTCATTGTGAGGTTATGTTTCATTGTTGGATCCAATTCAATAAATTCGATCCCGTCTGTAACGTGGCACTAATAGAGGTCATAGCGCTCACTGCCTCACAAAGTGTAATACTTATGCTTGATTTGATCAATCTAAACCCAGGCAAAACACGCTGTTAAATGCTTAGAATGATTCGAACGGTTTTTCAAAGTTGCTTCATCAATTAAGTATTCAAGCACGTAAGAGGGTTGACTTGTAAATTTTAGGCAAAACCATTTACACTGGCCTTTATCAGTGCGAAAAATACATAGAAAAACACATGGGGAAAAAAATACAACCTTGGACTGGGCTAGAACAATGAAAGCAGGTTTCAAGTCGGCTTTGAAACAATCATTTCTTCGAGTGTGTTCTTCGATAAGTGGAATATATCATAAGAATCGTGCACTTCTGGAAGAAAGCATGAAAATTTCAGGGATTCATCTCTACCCTATAGACACTCAATTTAGACATCGACCCCAAAAATCTGAGCTCCCTGGGGGAGCAGGGGGCCCCCGAACTTTGAATTTTGCTTCCCTATTTTGAAATCTCTGTAAGTGAAAACTAATGAGGTTGATATGTGCGAGTTAATGACGCGCCTTATCAACACATTGTGTTGGAGTTCACTGTAATTATGGGTACAAGCGCTATATGTCTTCTTAAAATAGATGTATGTCTGACGGTGCCCTTAACACAGCACGTGCGAAACATGTTTACCTTCTCAAAAACTACTTAGAAGTATAGATACTCATCCGTAATTAAATGAACTGTCCTTTAATTATAGGCTGTATCTCCTAGGATTTGAGCCGGATGTTGTCGCACTGTATCCACCAATTCAGTATCCAGTTCCTGCGGATACTCCCAACCTTCAGCAATTTGTCACATGGGAACACACTGAGTCGTATCCGCCACCAGAGGGTCAAGTATGATTTAAAATTAGACTGTAGATTAAACGGGTCTCATAAGTAGAATTAAGTGAAAACCCCACTTGATATTATTACAGCTGGCCGAATCTACGTTTTCTTCTCTCACCAATGATTGGAATGAAATAAATACAAAAGATGTCCCGGAGGAAAAGAGAGGCAACTTTACATGAAGCTAAAGTTAGTAATTATCTGCACTGTAAGAACTATCGGTTGAAAATTTAATTCATTGTTAGTTATTGAATTTTAAATTCAGAGTGTGAAGGTGACTTCTGTAAGATGGAGCTCAAGAACTTTTCCGATTATAAAGAAAGGGGGGAAAACAGACTTTTGATGGTTTATAACTAAGCTGACTAAGCTCTCATTCTGAAGTATCTCAATTAAAAAAAGTTTTTTTTTTTTTTTTTTTTTTTTTTTTTTTTTAAAAAAAGGACGGTCTTTCAGTATAAAAATAAGCCTAAACCATCATATTTTTTTGGATTTATTTTAAGTTAGCACATACACTTTTGTTATTTGCAATAGGCCCAATACAACATGATATTTTCCTTTCTTTCTGCATTCTAACAACATTTCATAGGGGCTTATTAAAGAAATTCCTGCTATTATTCTATTGAAAAAATATAAAGGATATATGCAGGATTTCAAATGACACACTGGAAATGCATACAACTCTTTCCTCATCGAGCCATACACTCAATTATTATCAACTAAAACGAAATTAGTCAATGTTTTATAATTTTTGTGTTTTATTCATAAAGTTTTCTTTTTTTACTTAAAAAATGTGAACTGTTTTTTGATAATATATTATGTAGGTGCATGCACTTTCTATATTACATCTTACATTTGTCTCTAAATTCTCAATGTTGTTTGTGCTTTCAATTCAGAGGTTTATAAATCAAAGTATGGCAGCTAAACTAGAACGGTCCTACTTTCTAGAGGAGATACAAAATGCACTCTTAGCCTGTGAGAAGACAGGATCCCCTATCCTTGCGCTGTCATTCTTCTTGGTAAGTCAAATTTCTTTATTCATATCAGACATGAAATTGTCCGAATGATAAAAATGCGGGAGAAAAGCTGTCCATTTTGACTCGATTACTGTTCAAACTTTCAAACTCTCAGTGAGTTTTTGCAGGCTCTTGCGGATTCGCAGATAAATAAAATACTGCGTGTCAAAATATTTTCCTCGATCAAAATAAGAGACCGAGAAAATCACAAGAGACAGTCCCGATATGATTATGAAACAAAAATGATACGATTATGAAAAGAAAGTCTCAAAATCTCAATTCCACCTCACTTTTTTAAAATAATATTTTCAAAAATTGGTTTCGAAAATTACAACAATTTGTTAAAATAATGGTCCAGAGTAGACATTTTTGCATGAAAGTCTTGGGATATGATTTCGAAACAGCTGAAAAAAAAGTTCTAAAAATTACGTGAAATGCCGACTCCCATTCACGCAGCACGCAGCGCCGTGCTAGGAGGGTTAGGCAAGGCAGAGCAATACAAACTAGTGCGAGCTACCATAATTGCATGAATGCAGTACATACGAGAAAAACGTTTGTAATATTACCAAAAAAACATTGAAAAAAATAACACCGCCTCCGGCCACACAAAAAAACGGATGTACCTATAAAGAAACGCACTTTTCCATTGGTTCCATGGAATATATTTAAGACCGGCGTGAAAAACCTCTAGAAAGAGCGTGCACTACGCCAGCGTTGTGAACGCTCAAAATCATTTTTCAAAGCAATATAGAGATCGCCTCCTCCCTTTGCTATAGAGTTATTTTTAATGCTATACGAGTAATGGGGAAGGAAATTTGCAGTAAAGTCGTACTTCTGTTTCAAGACAGAGGTGTGGGATATTCTTGCGAAGTTCCATAGGAAGTCCTTTGACGAATTGCCCGTGCAGTTTGAAGACCTTCAACTTTTATCCAGTATCAACCACAACGGAAAAGGTAAGAATATTTTTGAAATATTCCCTCAAAAAAGCTTAACTCAATCTCTTTTCTGTTTTCAACAGTTTAGTACTTTTAAAGTTTTAATGCAAAGGTAAATTCCTTGGAGATGGTTTGCACTGAAGGTTTTGGAGGTACATTTCTCGTGTTTGGATTCCAAAATAAGCCAGTAGAGTATAATTAACAAGATTTAAATAGTAGAATATATAGACGGCGTAAGTGCGCAACCACGCATCTTGTTTGCAATGTTTGAAAATCTCCGCCTCTAACTTATTTTTTGAAAGGAAAACAAATTCACATCATTCCTTTAAGTTTTTGCAGAATTTTCTTCGCATAGAGAAGAAAAATTACGGCAGTTTTAAAGAATTGCCATTGAGTAGTTTTCCGTTTAAAAAAAAAAAAAAGTATAGCAGGAAGTCTGTGTCGTCACAAACCGAGATACGTGATTGCGGACTTAACACCGTCAATATAAGCTGTCTTTAAATAAAACGTCAGCACCTAACACTTTGCTGCAAAAGTTAAGCCGCAAGATACAAATTTGGAATTGAAATCATTGTAGTGCCATTTCTTTTTCGTGAGACTAGATGGTTTTTTGGGGGTATGAAACATTTAAAAATGTCTGCACATAACAGACTATTGTTAGAGGTAATTTTGGTGTACCGAACTGGTTTGAAACTGGAGGAAAAACCTTGAAGTTTATTGATTTAAGCAAGGATATAAACTTATTTGAAGGAGATGAGTGACAAAATTCTTGCATCACGCATTATTTTGCATTTATTTTAACGCAAAACTTGGATTGATTGGACGTCCTTCTACCAAACAGAACTATGTGCGGATAGAAAATATGGGGGGTGCTCGTTAGTTCGCGGGCAGTAAGAATGAAAGGAAATTATAAAGTACCAGTGACGTCAGCGGCGGATGAACAATTTTAAAGTTAAAAAGACTAAAATGTTTTCCAAAACGCACAGCGGATCGATTAGAAAGTATAACCAATTACAAAATTGGTTTTGCAATCCTACCGCGCAGTTAAGTTTTGGCTTTGGTTGTATGGGCCAGAATTCATGAAAAATGGCCACGCTCATGATTAAATAGCACACAATTTACCAATGTCCATCAAAATATTGAAATCTCAAGTTAAAGGCGTACTCTAGAGACACATTACAGATGGTAGTTACTAATCATAGCTTAGTCTCATCGCTACACTTGACTCATTGAAGCTTCGATTCCAGGATTTGGTGAAATTTTGATACAAATACTTCCGGGTACCGGCGATTTCTCTGTATTTCAAGAATGGGTACAAGAGAGAGATATAGGATACAGCATAGAGGTCACAACAGTTGATGAAACGACACCAAGCAACATGATTTTGACGGGAAGAATTAAAGTATGGGAAAAACCGAAGAAACCTGCAAACATTGATGATCGATTGGGCAGTAAAAACATTGAAAAAGTGCAAAACGGAGGCCAAGATAAACACTTTTCTGATGGAATAGCATTAGCCAATGGATTAAAAACAAAGGCCATATCTAATTGGCAGCTGTGTGATCAGGGTAAGTCATCTTCCTGATCGTCATTCGCGGTGAATATTAATTGATTGTATTTTGTATTATTAATTGAATATTAATTATTATAAACATTCTCCCGCACACTAAGTTCAAACCCGTATATGTACTCTCAATGTTGTTTTTTGGAAACAAAAATTCATGACTACAAACTGAACAAGTGAAGATTATAGAACATCTAAATTTTATATATAAACATCCCTACGTAAACGTTTTGGAATTACACTGATTTTCATAAATGTAGATCTCTAATTGGAGAACGTGATTGAAAAGAGAGGAGCATTCATGATTTCTCAGGGGAATAAGATAAATTGAAGCGCGTAGAAAATATTCAGGAAAAAAAAATTAAATCAATCCAGGTAAATTTTATGGGCAAAAAGTTTTAAGTTACACTTTTCAAAAAACCAATGAAAATTGGAGAAGTGGAAGAAAAATTAGCTTAGCTTTACAGGACAAGACGTTAGGAGAACTCTATAGCTCTCCTGACGCATAGAGCAAAACCCGAAGAAAATGCATTAAAAATATCTGAGCCCAGCAACCATAGTAGACTATCCGTTCCGATTTTCTTCTTTATTAATAGGACTTACTGGGAAATTGAAATGGGACCCTAACTGGACAATTTATCTTGACACGGCTGTAAGGCTGAATATCTTGAGGGATCTACACATCACCGGCCGAGTAGTAGAGCCAGTTTCCATTCAGTCCATAAGCGTCAATCCTACAGTACTTAGAGGATATACAAAAGGTAAGGTTCCAGTTATTTGCAAGTCTTATTTACTTACAATTATCAGTACACATCTGGATAAAAGTGATCATCTGAGAGGAAAAGTACCTAATTTCTGAGAAATTTAAAATTGAACCTTCGGCTCTGCTGCCCAGAAGTATTTTACAAAAATTTCGGAGTCGCAAAATTCCTATTTAAATCATGATTATGACGGTTTTAATATGAGAATGAGCTATTCGAAGTTTTACTGGCCATACGGTGAAAATGCAAAATTGTTGCAATGAGATACAATTTGTTTTACACAAGTATTTTAATGTATGTTTAGGACCCTAGAAAGTGCTCTATTTGAAGAAATGATATTCCAATTTTTCGACCTCATTCAAGTCTTTTGACGCTCCGTGGACAATCACACAATCATGTTTCATAATATCTCCTGTTTTCCAAAATATCAGTATGTTAACTAAAATAGTTTCTAACATATTTAATTGTCTAATGTTATTTGTGGACAACATTTCGCTTAAAAGTATCAAATTATTGACTTTTTCATGCATTTTATTGAAACGAAAAGGAGTACTTGAGGTTTTAAAAAAAGAGAAAATAGAGGGTCTTATCACAATTTCTTATTTTCTTCATAGGATCAAAAATTAATTTTTTCGTCAGCACTGTTGTGCGGCACCTCGAATGTGATGGAATCACAATTTACGGCCTCAAGACTGCACCCGTCATTGAGAAAGTGAAAAATTCGAATGGAATCCTCACAGAACGGGTTCTTTTTGTATCTTATGGAGAAACTACGTTCAAGGTAACAGTCCATAAAATAAAATACGTAATTAAAAGGAAGCCAGAAACATCAGCGCTTGACCACTTAATCAAAATGGAATTATTGAAAAAGTATCGTATTTATCTCATATTAAGTCAAGGGAAAATCTTTGCTGAAACAGTTAAGGGCCCATATTTTACCTAATTATAACGGAAAACTTGTAACGCAGACTTGTCGGATATTCGAATCTTAGAAGCCACTTAAAATACGTATTGAAAAAAAAAAAAAAAAAAAAAAAAAAAAAAAAAAAAAAAAAAAAAAAAACAAGCAGTGAACTCAAACACAATGTGTTGATAAGGCGCGTCATTAACTCGCACATATCAACCCCTTTAGTTTTCATTTACAGAGATTTCAAAAAAGGCAAGCAGCACAACAAGAGAATTCACGATCCAACACTGCAAGGTCAACGACGCACCTTGACGAGACCGTGTATTGTGAATCTAGAAAGCTATTCGAACAAATTTAAGTTTTTTGATCTGCCTCAAGCAAAATCTTATCAGATTCTTGAAGAAAAGTGCTACGGAAAAATTTAAGCGAAGAAAGGAAAAATTCTGTCGAACTCCTAGAAGATAAAGTCGATTTAAAGGTATTTTGGGGCTAAAATACCCAAATCACCGGTATTATAAATCCCGTTATATTATTGAAAAGAAATTGACTCGATATAAATGCAATTGTATTAAATATGTCTTGATTTTGTTATTTTAAACGTCTTTTCATGCAAAGAAGCTCAACCATGTCCATGCTTTATTCATTCATGAATTGAAAGTAAGCAATCCACATCCCGAAAATCTACCGATTTGCCGTAAAAAATCGCAGAAACTTGATATACCAGGTCGATGTACCCACTCTTTGAATTTACCAATCAATTTAGTGAGTGCACGTATGTGAAAGTCAAAATGCTATAGTCATTTTGGGTGCATTCATTTTTCATGAAACAATTGTAAGTAATTTCAATCCCGAAAAACCATAAATTTTCCGTATAAAATCGAAAAAATCAAAATATGTCGACTCCCTGACGTGAAAATTAAATTCTACGTGTGAAAATACTTATGTATCGATATGCTCAACAGAACGCCCGCCTCTCCTCGTAATTTACAAACCGTTCCTATACTCATCTCAAAATTTTTCTCAGAGCTTTGTGTTATTATCAGCTTCCATTTAAACCCCGGTTTGATGGCCGAATCGGCTGCCCAAAAAGCAAGCCATTTTTGAAGGGCTCTATGAGAAATTCTTGATATTATCAGCTTTCAGGAAATCACCCCATGGGTAAAATTGCTGGTATAAATTTTCGAGTGCTTAAAATAATCGTATTCAAGAAACTAAGGCATTAAACTATGGAGTCAATTTCGTTTTAATAATACATCGGGATTTACTTGTCTTCAGGTCAAAACTCATACAAGGAAGCCTCTTGCAAGAGGCTAATTTTTTATAATTTCACTCAATTTTTTCTCCTTTTTATAATTGAATTGCTTGTCACATTCTGAGGTCAATCATATTAAATTGTAATTTATACATTTCTTTTTTCCCCCTTCATTTTATTTTTTGTTTGGAGAAGTTTTGTTGATTTCTTCGGATTTCGAATACTGTAACTTCTCTTCTATTTGGCCGATTTTTATGAATGAGACCTCTTTTAATTCGTGTCTTAACGGAGTGTAAGGAAAAAATTGCTAAAAACTCGCGAAACAATTTTTTTTGAAAATTTGACGAATCCTAGCGTGACGGTGAAATGGTTAATGAAGCGTAAGTAATTGGGCGAGGGGCTGAGGATCCAGGCCTCGCTTGGCGACCGTCATTAGCTATTGTTCGTCGAGACGCCGACGCAGTGATCAGGAGCGTAGGGAAGAGAGGGGTAAGTGGATTCCTGTATGAGCCACGTTTAGCTAATGGTCTAATGAGTCTCGAGGCTCATCACAGATTGCACTTACACAGATTGCACTATCAGAGCACGGGTACCAACTTTTGAAAAGTATAACCGAGGTTACAGATCTGTCAAAGCAACGTTTTGAACAAAACGGAGGAGTTAAATTCTCATTCCGAGAGTGCCGACCTGCTCAGCCATCCTCGAATCAGTTCGCTTGATTCTGCTTATATATGCATATTTTAAATCAGCGCGTCGCATTCTTAGGCTTTTTTTAAAAAAACCAAGTAACGTAGACTCTTGGTATTCACTGCACATAAACTAGAGACCCCCAGAATGAGAAACAACTTTAAATCATAATTATTGATGGATAAATAAACTTTTTACACGCTTTGGAAAATCTCAGAAGTTCGCGGTAGTCACTTTTCGGTAAGGAACTAAGGGACTCGGTTATTGTATCGAGCAGGGTTCGAAACGATCGCAAAGGCGGTATACTACGTATACGCGCCAATATTGCAGAGAAAAGGGAGGAGAAATAATACAAATCGACGATGTAAGTCGGCAATCACATAACTCGATTTGATAAGATTGATAAATACCTTCGAGGGTTTTTTCCCATATATATCTCCCGCTGGGATGTGGTTGAGAAAGGTCATCATCTCGACTCGGCTTTTCAAAGGAACTTCCAACCGCCAAATACTCCACGCAACCATCGCTACTTTTCTATCTCTGCGTTAAAGTCTCCGAACAATTGCTTTGCGACTTGCAAGAAGAATCCATAAAATCACTTTTATAAGTCGGAAAACTAACAGCACATATCGACGGTGTAAGTCCGCAACCACTGATTTCGGTTTGCGACGTCGCAGACTTCCTGTCATACTTTATTTTTTAAACAGAAAACTACTCAACGGTAACTCTTTAAAACTGCCTTGATTTTTCTTCTCTGTGTGAAGAAAATTCTTCATAAACTTCAAGGAATGATGGAAATTTGTTCTTTAAGGTGAATCCAGGGTTCGATTAGGGATAATTATTCAAGATTAGAGATAGCGCCACCAGTCACCACTGAGAATTTCACTTTCCTTCGACGATTACTGAGATAATATTGTTCAAATTACAAAAAGCCGATCCACAAGATCTAGATTATTTTCTGCTTGATTTTTTGAGCCAAAAATATTGACAATCAGACTTACAAGCGCAGAGAAAGTGGGACTGAAACTTTCAGCTTAGCGGCGGCGGCCGAGCACGCAACCGAATCACTCATGTCCTGTCTCTCTCTCTCCCATTGCCGCAATGGGAATTACTTTCCGCCGTAGTTACGACTTTATTTTTGGGAATTTTGAGAAGATTTTTTAACTGAATGTTCCCAAAGTATGTTGCTATATCCCCTGGATCCCCAATCTTGAATAAGTATTACGGTTTTTATTATTTTGGCAAATATATACGGCTATTCTGAGCAGCGCGACGTGGTGGCCAAATCGCGAAGTTCTAAGCCTGGATTCACCTTAAAAAAATAAAATAGAGGTGGAGATTTTCAGACACCGCATACGAGTTATATGATTCCCGACTTTCACCGTCGAAATATACATTCCTTCGCCATCCAACGATGCATCTAATTGACGAAATCAGATCGTTTGCTATCCATACACATTTTTCATGTAGGGTGAATTTGTAGTCTTACAGAGGCATGCCAAGTGCTTCTTTGTCCTTCCAAAAAAGCCTCTTAACACGCACTAAGAATCTGAATATTTCCTCAGGTACCTACGGGATTGATTATTAATTGATGTATTTTTTAATTTTTGCGTTTTTTGTGTGTGTTTTTCTCAGAATCCTCATGAGTTTTTGCGAGCGAGCCTCCAAACCATTGTGGAAAATTCGAGGCATGCCACCGTTACAACGGCGGATACGCCACTAAAAATTCATATCTCTGGAGAAAAATGTGGGCGGTTAGCTGCTTCATCACCGGACATTTTCTCAGAGGTTCTTCGGTCAAAAGACAACAATCTATATGTGAGCTCTTAAATGTTTTATTAAATAAAGATTGAATAAATTGAATAGAGCCTTAATAACTGGAGTATTCCATGGAAAAATGATAGTTTCGAGAATATTTCTGGTTGATTCTGGCGAGGTGTAGTTGCATCAACCGGTGAAACTATGTGGTTGAATCAACAGCCAAGAATATAAATTTTTTCCATGTACGTCCAATTTTCAATATTATTAAAAAGTTTTTGTTTTATTGGTTTTTAGATCCATGTAGTCAACATGTATTCTATGGATAAAACAATATTGTTGGACTCAGAATCTTCAAAATATCTCCTGCGCATGGAGTGAACAAGGAAGCGTTCTGATATTCAAAGATAATCATGAAAATAATTTAAGAAAATTGCAGTGTAAAATAAGCACGCTCGAACGGAAAAAGCCGCTTTATAGCATAATATGGCAAAATGAATCACAAATACAACGAAAAATCGTATTTTTATGAAGATGGGTAAATGCGATTCAACAACGGCGCCCTATTTGTGAATCTAGCAATTTTTCTAATTGTGCTACGAATATATTAATTTTATCTGAAGCATAGGTACATTTCACAGTTTTACATTTGGCCCACAGGTGGAATTTGTTCCTGACGATTCATTGAAAATTAACGGCTCAACCGCAGGATCGCATCTGTCTATCCTGTCCGATCTGAAATCAGTGCCGTCTCTAACCTCTTGGAAAAATTGCGATGATGACTACCTACTTACCATTACACCGGCTCAGATCCAGATGAAAGACGTGAAACAAGCAGCTCGAAGCTTCGGCAACCACTATGCGGTGATTTATGAGCAAGTGTTCGCTTCAATCAGATACGGGTTCTTGAAGAAGGTAAGCCCTAAAAAATAACGCAGTTGAGTTACGGGTTTGGCAAAGAGTAACAACTCCATAAGCTGCGTTGCTAAACTCTCCGGAGAGCTCTCCGGAGGATTGGGAGCGGAGAGTCTCGGAAAATTACCCGGAGGGTTGACGTCATCTCTCCAGTCTCTCCGCGTTGTTGGGTCCGCCGGATTCTGTTTTGTTTACACTTCAACTTTAGGGCAAGTTTCTATATTCCCAAAGTTAAAAATGAAATCCACGAACACTTTCATCTTTAAATATTTGAAAATTCTAAAACTCACTGCACAAGCAGAAAAAAAGGCGCGAGAGTGCTAAACGCCTATATTCTTACGTCATTCTACGTATTGGTTTGGAGACTGACGTAGCATGACGTAGCAAGTCTCCGGGTAATTCCTCCGGAGTCAGAACAACGGTTGTTTACGTCTGGTAACTCCGGAGAGCTCTCCGGAGACTTTAGCAACGCAGCTATACACGGACCAACCATACTCCGTTCAAGGATGACGTAAGTAACCTTAGGGAGATAGCGGTCTGAACTTGCCTCACCCAGTCTAACGAAGGAGAAAGGGGGATGTTAAAAGCAGTTCTACACAATGCCCTCCTTTTTTTAAAAAAAAATAATAAAATATAAAAAATAGATAAATACTATTTTTCTATGCTAATTATTTTCCCTGCTACTTTTCAGGCTTTCTCCGATATTTTCTGAAAAATTGGGGTATGTTTCAGGACTATTAGGCCAATTCAGGTGTTTTTTTTTATATAAAGCGATACATAGTCCAATTATTAATCAGTTGATAAAATATATTATTTTTGTTTACAGAGAAATCATCCGAAGCAATACAGAATCTGTCACCTTTCAGAGAATGCACTTTCTAGCTTAGGAGCTATGAATTTGCAAGAAAATTCTGAAAGGGGTGAAAGCGTGATTTTAGTCGTCCAAAAGCTTCCGCCTGCAAATCCCATCATCACAATCCAGAGAATACTAAGAGAGTCTGGGAAAATCGGTCTAAAGTTAGTAATTTAATTATTATGTTTTAGTTTTATTGTGTTTTGGAATTATCTGAGGACATAAAAAATTAAATTGGTGTGAGTGAAAAAAAAATGACTCAATGGCTCAAAATAAACTACACATATTAGCATTTGCATTATCGCAATTCCTTAAACTTCCCGTCAATCAGGAAAGAAATGCGACTTCTGCCATCTGTATGACAATACTCAGTATGCGTTGTACCCTGCATTAAGACCTAAAGTACACCTTCAAGAGAGGGAGTAAACAGCTAGACCATTAATGTTTGTTTGAACATTTTTTGTACATATAAATGATCTTGTTCTTCATTTTCTGAATTTTGACCTCTTATGCTGTATGTTTAGATGTCACCTATATCTCATGTTAGATGACAACGTTCCCTCCTTCTCTCTGGACAACAACCTTTACCGAGAACAAATCGATCGGGAAATGACGGTGAACGTGCTGAGGAAAGGCAAGTGGGGTAGTTACTATAAACTCCCGGTCCCCAAATCCATTCACGAGGAAGTGGACCAACTTGTCACTTTCGTTAACCATCCAACGGAGGTGGATTTGAAGTTCATCGGTTTGAATCCAGTCGTCAGAGAACTCGGAAAGGAGGTAAGTGTCATATCGCTATACACACATAAATATAACGTTAAAAATGTCAGCTTAAGACTGGAATACAATCATCAAAAGCTAATAATTGATTTTTCGAACAAGGGTGAACGTGTTGGATGCTCAAATTTTCACTCTTAGTTAAAGCATCAAATAGGTCGAGGATCAAGCCTACGTTGAAAATAATATATGTAAGAAAATAAATCACTGCAAGAGTAACTAGTTTAGTTAGCAATTGGACATATTTATGCTAAAAGGAGCTACTTGCATAAGATTTGCGTGGAAAATAGTACCTTTTGGCATGAATGCGTGGACCTCGGTTTCCTTGTCAAGCGAGACTCTCAACTGGACCGCTTTTAGCAGAAAGGAAGCAAGCCACGTCATCTATCGTCAAATGGACGTATTTCTACCAAACATACCTATGTGGAGGTGAGAAATGTGGGGTGTGCTCGTTAGTTCTCATTGCGTAAGAGTGAATGGGAATAATAAAGCGCCAGTGACGTCAGCGGCAATACGATCAAGCGCCGTCACAACGAACAGGTCGTTGGAGGGAGTCTTTAACTCGTGAGCCCTGTCCACAACGCTCTCGTGTCATGCCCGCGGCTCATGGATCCCGCATTCAGATGGCACATAGGTCTGTTTGATAGAATGTAAAATCCCGCTTTTCCGATTCTTCAAAAGGAATCACGCCCACTTTTACATTGCTTCTTATGCAGCTTCAACGAGCACACCCCATATTTCTCACCTCCACGTAGGTCTGTTTGGTAGAAATACGTCCAAATTTAATTGGGCACTTTAATTTTTTACAAGATAACGTTTGATCGGATTCCTTTGAAAATTCTGAGGAATTTGCTTCGTACTATGCAGCAATTTGACTGAAATTTGCACTAAAATCCGCACAGCCGTTTTCATGTAAAAAAGTAAATTACTCTATTATTTGGCAGTAGCTAATATAGCTTGGTTCCTTTCTGCTGAACGCGGTCCAAATGGCTCATCGTGTTATTGCATAAAATATTCATCAAGAGACATGAACTGGACGTATTTCTGTCAAACGGAACTATGTGCATTATAACGTGAGCCCTGGGGCCCTTATGAATATATGCGTGACAGGGCTCAAGTCATAATGCACATAGTTCCGTTTGACAGAAATACGTCCAACTGTAATACTCTGGTATAATTCCGAACCGTATCTAGTGGTCCACCGGTTTTTTCTGTACTATGATCTCTTCACTGGTTGACGTAGTTAGTTACTCATACCCCTAAATTTACAACGGATTTCCAAGGTTGTTAATTTTTCTAGTAAAATTATCCTTAGATTATTGTTTGAAACAGGAGGCATCGACTGTGCTTGATTACTCCGGCATTTCGCTCTCAGGGCATAATGTAATGGGAATCGCTTACAAACCAAAAGGATTTGGAAGGAACCTCTCTCTTGATCCTATCTTCCAATGGACTGTTCCTCCATCTTTTCCCCTAATCGGAGCAGCAGCTCTTCCGTCCGCATATTTAATGGTTTGTCATATTTTAAATCTTTTCTCACCTTTCCTAATTAAATTTTATTCCGTTGTTTTGGTTCATTCAATTCATCATGATTGGTCGAGCTTTATTCGAAACCAATCCGAATTTATTTGTTCTACTACATTAACGTCTTTCACACAGTCTCAGACTTTTAATCTCATTTTATTCATGTTCAGGAATTGAGAACATCTACCCCAACTTCCTTCATTAGTAGAGCATATTTAATTTTTTTAAAAAACGGTTGATCTGATGCAGGAGCATCAAATTTTTTGGACTCAAGCTCCAAAAACTATATGCATTTTTGCGAGTAAAATATAAATACAACTTTTCTTGTATTCAGGCACATGTGATAATGGACAAAATACTCAGGGTACCGATCAAAAAGACAGCATTTATACTAAACGGTCAAACGCCTATCGGAATTGCAT
Organism: Bemisia tabaci; assembly: GCF_918797505.1. Taxonomy (NCBI): domain Eukaryota; kingdom Metazoa; phylum Arthropoda; class Insecta; order Hemiptera; family Aleyrodidae; genus Bemisia; species Bemisia tabaci. The sequence continues at coordinate 29,428,688 of NC_092801.1, read as the reverse complement.
GCATATCATTATGCCTTAACATGGGCTACGATGTCTTTGCGACGGTCCCGAACAAAGCAGCCCGAAAACTCTTGATGATTCTCTTTCCTGAGGTATGTATGTCCTACACCAAGTTACACATTTTTATTGTCATGGGAACGGAGTTCCCCATGATATTACAATCGTTCCGTTGCTATCGCTATGGGATTCCCTATGCCTCTGCGACCTTGAGCGTTTCGCCCAGTCTTCGATTTTTGGTTGATTTTTCGATGTATCAAAAATCGTTGTATTTTTTAGCCAATCATGTCTCTACGTCAAGTTGTGTTGATGTCTAAAATTCGCTTTCAGCGAGTTTTTTTCCACCTTGAGATGTCGTGTCTGACTGGTAAATCTGCGCAGAACCACGAAGTTCCGATTTTGGGCAAATTCTTTTTTTTGGGAGGTTCTGATTGGTTATTTTTCGCCAACAGTTTTCTGTTCGTTGGTGCAAAAGATCGCCTACCTCGGTGCTCTTGAGAAGCCGCCATTATCCCACCTAAAATTTTACAAATAGAAATAAAGACATAATAACCATCGTACAAGGTGGAAAATTGCTCTGGAGGACTCGTGACGAACAAAGAAGTCAAAATCAGAGCTTGATTGATTGATTTAATTCATGGATACGCAAATATTGCCTTAGCTCAACTGCCGCGATCGGAATGCATGCTGGGATGAACCTCGAGACACATGAAAGCATAGGCAAACAATGTCTCACAGAGAAATGCGCTTAATCCGTTGTCTCATATTACCGCAAGGGCCGAACCGCGCCGAAACTTCAAGGACGCCTTTTGTGAAGCCCCGCTCAGCGTCCGAGATCACTTAATTGTTCTTTTTTCCCACAACAGCAGCGCGCGTCGAGATGGCTCAGTTGACTCCGATACCACTGGAACGCTTTGAAAGGGTCCCTTTTTGTACGAGCGGGGGTTCGAATCTCGTAGGGGTCAGCTAGTTTTTGTCATGGGAACGGAGTTCCCCATGATATTAGAATCGTTCCGTTGCTTTCGCTATGGGATTCCCTATACCTCTGCGACCTTGAGCGTTTCGCCCAGTCTCCGATTTTTGGTTGATTTTCCGATGTATCAAAAACCGTTTTATTTTTTAGCCAATCATGTCTCTACGTCAAGTTGTGTTGATTGCTAAAATTCGCTTTCAGCGAGTTTTTTTCCATCTTGAGATGTCGTGTCTGACTGGTAAATCTGCGCAGAACCACGAAGTTCCGTTTTTAGGCAAATTATTTTTTTTGGGAGGTTTTCATTGGCTATTTTTCGCCATCAGTTTTCTGTTCGTTGGTGCAAAAGATCGCCTACCCCGTTGCTCTTGAGAAGCCGCCATTATCCCACCTCAAATTTTAAACATAGATATAAAGAAATAATAACCATTGTACAAGGCGGAAAATTGTTCTGGAGGACCCGTTACGGATATATGAGCCAAAATCAGAACTCGATTGATGGATTTAATCCATGAATACAGAAATATTGCCTCAGTTTACTGCCGCGATAGCAAATGCATGTTGAGGTGCGGACCTTGAGACACATGGGGGTATAGGCAAACAATGTCTCACAGAGAAAGGCGCTTACTCCGTCCTGACATATCACATCAGTGGACCAAGTCTCAAGGACTTCTTTTGTGAAGCCCCGCTCAGCGTCCGAGATCTCTTAACTGTTTTCTTTTTTCCCCACCTCTCCGTGCGACAAGATGGCTCAGATGACTACGGCACCATCCTCAAGCGGGTAGTATATCCTCCTTTTGTGCGAGCGGGGGTTCGAATCTCGTAGGGGACACTTAATTTTTACTGGTCGTATTGAATGTTTTAGACCAATCATCTAACAATAATTAATACCTGGCAACTTAGGAAGCACATAGGCCCCTTATGATGCGTATTCGGGCATATGTGTAGAGTAAAAATATCATACGTAGGGTGTCCCAAAAGTACCGGGACTGGTTCTGTAACTTCAAAAGTAAGATAGATACAGACATGATTTTGGTCTCATTTTAAAGATCAACTCAATACCTATCGATTAAAACCAAGATCAGCTCAATCGAATAAAAATTGACCGAGTTATGGCAATTTGAAATCAGTGAGGAAAGTTTACCCCTACCGTTTTTAGGAAGATTTTTCGCTTACCAGGATTCAAAAAGTTAATATTCGTATCCACTTTCCTCCGAATCTTCCATAACTTCCTTTTGCTTTTCAAAGTACCGTCCATCAAACCGGATGCACTTTTTCATGCGCTCTTGCCACTTATCCAACATTGTTTTCCTGAATTCTTCCTCTGGGATGGAGTTGAAGAAGTTTTGAATTGCATTCTGGATTTCGGTCTTCGATACGAATCTTCGTCCGCGAAGCTCCTTTTTAAGCGTGGGAAACATCCAAAAATCACATGGAGCCAAGTCAGGGCTATAAGGGGGATGAGAGATTGTTTCAACTCCATTTTTACTCATAAATTCACGTGTTAAGCTCGATGTGTGAGGCCGCGCATTGTCTTGATGGAGTATCCACGAAGCTTTCAAGTCCGACCGTTTCCGGGAAATGTGCATTCTCAACTCCTTTAGTACTTTGCAATAATACGCACTGTCAACTGTTGTGTTTGATGGTACAAAATGTTGATAAATGACACCGCGAAAATAAAAAAACACAATAAGCATCACTTTATCGGCCGACTTTTCGATTTACGGCGATGAAGAATCTTCTTTAAGAACCGTAGGCGTAAACTTTCCTCGCTAATTTCAAATTGCCATAACTCGGTCAATTTTTATCCGATTGAGCTGATCTTGGTTTTAATCGATGGGTATTGAGTTGATCTTTAAAATGAGATCAAGATCATGTCTGTATCTATCTTACTTTCGAAGTTACAGAACAAGTCCCGGTGCTTTTGGGACACCTTACGTATACTTTACGCCGAAAAAGCGAACCTGAAACTTAAATGCGTTAACTTCCGAAAACCATAAATAATCCAACGAAAATAAATAATTGGTACATGACAGCTTTTTTGTATGCATAGAAAATAATTAAAAATGTTAAAAAAGGGATGTCAACATAAAATTACATAGCCCCTTCAATTCAGAAGATACTACAAACGAACTGTATACCTTAACATTTTCATATCCCAGAAGCTAACGTTCCCATGACGAATATTGCTATCGCTAGCGATTGCAAAATCCAACTTGTTTATTATTTTGATAAATCCCCTACCCTCCACACCCCGAAAAAAACAATCAAACAAGAAACAAGATGTGGTGTAGTTTCGCAAATCTATGTATCCATCGACGTAGAAACTACCAGACCACGTATCCCGTTTGCAGTGTTTAAAAATCTCCGCTCCCATTTTATTTTTTTGGAGGAGAACAAATCAACATCATTTCTTGAAATTTTCACAGAGTTTTCTTCGTGAAGAGAAGGGAAAACACGGAAGTTTTCAAGAATTGACGTTGAGTAGTTTTCTTTTAAAAAAATAAAGTATAGCAGGTCTTTTTTATTCCTCCTTTTTATTTTACACACTGCTCTTCCCCCTTCATCAGTTTTACTGCTGACCGGGGGGGGTGTAGCACCAAAGTCGCTGTTTGCATCGGTGACAATTAAGGGGCTCGGAGGGAAAGGCGCATAAGTGCAGTATTTGAAAAAAAAATTGACATTCATGTACTCAACTTCAACTAATTTGCATTTATATTGTGCGAAAAATTCACAACAAAAATCCAACTTTAAACCATCAAAAAGTGAGTTTTAACATCCTCTTCACCATAAGGCTCCATGTACTTTTGAAACTTTGAACACCTATTCCTCGAAATAGCAAAAACTTCACTTATGCACATTGTCCTCCAAGCCCCTCAATGGAGATGTTGCATGTGTGAGGAATTTGCGATTTGACCATTGATTCTTACGTAAAAGTTCGCGAGAAACACGATGGTGCCACTGGTTTTCTCTGAAATTATCTCCCAAGCTCAATAAAAGCTCTCAAAGTGAGACCAAAATGGAGGGGATATCCCACCCTACCCTGAGAGTTCACCTCTACATTAAAACAAACTATCCATGCAGAGAAAGGGAGCAAATACTTTGACAGGGCTGCTACTTTATTTGGGGACTCTAAAACTGAAAACACGGCATCACTGCTAATGTATCTGCTCTCTATCTTTGCATGGAGAGTTTGTTTTGAAGTAGAGGTGGACTCTCAGGGTAGGGTGGGATATCCTCTCCATTTTGGTCTCACTTTGAGAGCTTTTTTTGAGCTTGGGAGATAATTTCAGAGAAAATCAGTGGCACCATCGTGTTTCTCGCGAACTTTTACATAAGAATCAATGGTCAAATTGCAAATCCCTCACACATGCAACATCTCCATTTACTTTGCGATAGCCCAGCAAATAGCACAGCCTTTTTCCAGATGTCCGAGTCGCACATCACGGACCACAACAACGAGGACTTTTACGTGCCAGTAATGTTCGCAACCGGCGGAATCGGCGCTGACATAATCATCAGCGACCTGCCTCGACGCCAGATGCTGGTCGCTTGGAAGTGTATCGGGGAGTTCGGCTGCTTCGTGAACCTCAACGAAGAGACGATGGACCACAACGCTCCACTGCCCATGGGCAGGTTCAACGAGTGCAACGGGTACTACAGCTTCAAGCAGTCAAGTCTCAAGGATCTACCCAAGGAACATAAGCTGCGTCTTCACGCCCTGGTCAGCGAGAGTTTGGCGTCTGGTCGGATCGTTCATATACCGCATCAAATTCTTGATACGGATAACCTGAACCAGTTACCGCGGTGTGTAAACGCAGTTTACTATCAACTTCAGACTTTAGGACTCTCAATCATCGAAGGCAAATTTACATATTTTCAACTTCCTGCCAAAGTATCACAAGTGCCATGCAACATTTAAAAATGTCCGCCGCCATTTTATTTTTTTGCAGAGAAATTGTTGGTTGAATCTGTTTGAAAATTTCACTGAATTTTTTCGGCAGCATAAAGAAAATTCGGTGAAATTTTTGCACAGCTTCGTCGAACAAAATCTCTGTAAAAAAATGAAATGGCGGCGGAAATTTTTAAACGTCACATCGGGCTTGTGATACTTTAGCCGGAGGTGATGATATATCGATGGCTACAGTGCAAAACCACGTACCTCCGTTTGCGATGTTCCGGACTATCTGTCGTACTTAAGTTCTTCATCGGAAATCCAGCCGACTTAATTTCATGAAAGCTTATTGATTTTATATCGTTATTAGTAGAATATTCCGTAGAAACCTCAAACAATAATATAGAGAACTTGTTTCTCCTCGGAGAAAAAACAAGAGTGGAGATTTTGAAATACCACAATGAAACACGACGCACACTGGAAAAAAAACACATTGGGTGTAGAGTCCAGACTCTTAAAAAAATTGACAAGAAAAAATGGTCTTGATTCAATCAGATTTAAGCTTAAATCAAGAACCAATCCTCTTAATTTGAGCGGATTTTCTTTTGATTTAAGCTTAAATCTGATTGAATCAAGAATCCTTTTTCTTCTCAATGTTTTCAAGAGTCTGGACTCTAGATCCAATGTGTTGTTTTCCAGTGAATCTTCGTTTGCGACGTTACAGACTCCTAGCCAAAATTAATTATATCCTTGGAAAATTAGAAAACGTAATTTCTTGAAAGCTTCCTTGATTTTTCCTCTCTGTTTGTAGAATATTCTGTATAAATTTCAAACTATAGAACTGATTTGTTTCTCCTAAAAAAGGAGTGGAAATTTTGAAACTTCGCGATAAAGTTACGCGGTTTCGCACTTTATCAATCGATATAGTTGTCCGCCATAAAAACATACACTGGAAAAAAACACATTGGATGTAGAGCCCAGACTCTTAAAAACATCGACAAGAAAAAAAACTCTTGATTCAATCGGATTTTTGCTTAAATCAAGAACCAAGCCTCTTAATTTGAGCGGATTTCCTTTTGATTTAAGCAAAAATCTGATTGAATCAAGAGTACTTTTTCTTGTCAATGTTTTCAAGAGTCTGGACTCTAGATCCAATGTGTTTTTTTTTCCAGTGTAGAGTACCCGCACAAAGTGACTACCGTGCTAATGCATTTGCTCAACAGTATCTTAAAAAGAACCCTTTTAGTGGTATCAGATTCCAATAACTACGGACCATGAACACGATGGATTGGAATTTTAAATAACTTATTTATCTCAAAATTACGGCTTTTGAACTGTGAGCTGCAAACCATCATAGCTTGAGTTAATTCTAGAATATATTGTGAGAATAGTTTTTGAAATTTGGTTACAGGTCCGTTGAACTAATTACAGAACAAGGCGGAAAATTAATTCTAGACGTAAGTAATGATTGCACTGGTAAAAAGACCCACAAACCGACGCGAGAGAAACGAAATGGGTTGAATGGACACAGCGAATGGATTGCAAATGGAGATGCGCACCAAACCTACATCATTCTAAGTAAGCACTTACAAAATAAAACTATAAATCCAAAATTTAAGTAGTTACAATTAAGCCAATTAGTGGCGGGAAAACTCTAATGAGGTTGCACTACAGGAGCGCTTAGCTGTTTTATGAGTGGGTGCATTTTTAAGTTTCCAAAGGAAGTTGAGAAACGTTGAGTGAAAGAACTCGCCTCACCAATATTTCAACTATCATTATTTTACGCAAAGTATACCACCGTTAAAAAATAAATTATAAAGAAATGATTATAGTCGTATATGTTGCTTGATTATTATTACAAGTCTGTACTAATTATGGATGCACTCATTTCAGCTGAAACTGCCGGAAAAGCAGTCAATATAATAGATTGGTTACTGGAACGTGGCGTTAAAAAAATTGTCATGGCCACATTGGACATGCGAGGCGGTGAAAGTGCAATTCGGAAGATAAATAATTCTACTATAAAGCACGATGCTATGTTCCTCATGGTATCCAACGATATGATGAAGACGGCCTCAGGCGTAAAAAAACTGCTCGGAAAAGCGGAGAGACTAGGAAAAATATCAACGATATTGGCAATCTCACTGGTGAGTGCGTATATTTTTTGTGAACTCCGGAAACAAACAGTTCCCGTCTTCTAAGGGAAGGGTTGAGAGAGATGGTAAAATGAGAGAAAAATGAGAGAATAGTAAAAAAGAAGTAATATTCCCTAAAAAAAGTGTCCTCATTGTTCTTTATATATCGACGATGAAACTGCAAAAAAGCGTATCTCGGTCGCGGTGTTCCGAAATCGCCGCTCCTATTTCATTTTGTAAAATGAGACCAAACCAACATAATGGTTTGAAGTTCTCATAGAATATTTTTTATAAATAGAAGAAAAATCACTGCAGTTTTCAAATGACGCACAATAGTTTTCCATGTAAAAAAAAAGTATGACAGAAAGTCTGCAACGCCGCAAACCTTGATACTCATCTCTCCAGTTACTCTATCGGTACATGGTTTACTTTTCTTCACTGGCGTTAAAGTCTTTCGATGACGAGTTGAAGGTAACACGGTTCTTTGTTTGTTACTGTCAAACTTCATCGGTAGTTTTTCTTCCTGGTTGAAGCTAGATAACAATACAAGGTAATGCTTTCCTCCGTGCAGTTACATTTTGAAAATTGTTTAAATTCTCACAGGACGAACATGTAGACATCCTGTCAAATGTTGGAGATGAATTGAAGCAATTAAAAAACGACTGTTCGCTGATAAACATACAAGCGGCCACGAGTACCTATGAGTCAGATGACATGGTTACAATAGTGTGCAGTGATGATGTAGACTGTTCTCACGCCCTAGGCCAAGCCATGACTGATCCGGATAAGACGGCGACTTACGTCGTTTCCAGTAAGATTGAGAACAGATTGAATGATTCAGGTAAGAGGCTGAGCACATCTACCCGCTTGTAAAGTGAATAACAAGGGGATAAACTTTAAAAGTTTGCTGTTGGTCAGTAAAGCTTCATAGGTCAGTGTTATGGGCCTCACTGGAGTAATAAAGATGTTGCATGTGTGAGGAATTTGCGATTTGACTGTTGATTCTTACGTAAAAGTTCGCTCAGTGGCATCGCTGCTAATGTATTTGCTCCCTATCTTTGCATGGAGAGTTTGTTTTGATATAGATGTGGACTCTCAGGATAGCGTGGGATATCCCCTCCATTTTGGCCTCAACTTGAGAGCTTTTTTTGAGCTTGGGAGTTGATTTCAGAGAAAACCAGTGGCACCATCGTGTTTCTCGCGAACTTTTACGTAAGAACCAATAGTCAAATCGCAAATTCCTCACACATGCAACACCTTTATTATTAAATAAGCGAAACATGGTCGGGGGGGGGGGGGGGAACGTATATTTTTATATGGCATGATCAGAGAGATGAATATTCAAATTGTGAGTTACAAGCTTTTGTTGAAAGTTATCTCTGATCAAATTTTTATCAATTCATAAACAAATTTTTCTTGCAAAATGTTGTTTTCGTGGCACTATCGAGAGTAATGAACATCTAGCATCGTCCATTACAAGCCGATATGCAAAGTGCTGTTCAGGCCATAATCTACACATGCTATTAGACGTATTTATATCAAACGGAACTAAGCGCAAAAATCGGAAATTAGAATGCCGGATATCGCATTCTGTCCCATAGAACTAAGTGCCCTGGAAAAGCATTGCGAGCATAGGACGGAATGAGCCCAACGCCCGATTCCGCTACCAATCCAAGCCCCGCTTTCCCTTCCTCTCCCGATGGCGCTTATTAGTTCCGTTTGACAGAAATACGTCCAATATCATAACACTATAATGACAGATAACTTCCCATCTTTCAACCCTTCAAGCTCTCTCACAATGATGTCTGTTTCTAACCAGCTCCGGGTGCATGCGAAAAGCTTACCGACTACTTACCATCTTCCATCCACGAACTGGAAGAAATGGGAGCAGATTTGTGCTTAAGGGACTCCCAAATTGACATTCGGAATTCTGCTGAATTCCTTTACACACCATCTTTATCGCCGAGGACAGCGACAGAAATAGATGACGTCCTCCCTGTTTTTATAGTTCCTGCTTTTTGCCAAACTCAGCTGAAACCGTTGATTTCGAAACTAATCTACCCCTGTTACGTAGCTCATGTACATCCTGAAGCTGGTTCTACTGAGCAAGTTGCTTCGCATCTATTAGAGGTAATGCCAACCCCAGCAAAGAGAATATAAGTTTCAGGAAATTCTCCGAGAATTCCTGGCGCTAGAATTATCTTTGAATTGGACATGGACAAGGTCCGAAAACCCGAATATCATGAAAATCATAAAATGATGTTGAATACTTGAGAAACTGCTGTTCGATTCCGAGTGGCATATTTCAAACTAAATTCTATTGGCATTGCGCAACGACTATTGTGGAATCTGCGAATCAAAAAACAATTGGAGACTGAAGCACTCACTTATTTTAACAAAGAAATTCAACGTAATAAGGGCGTGATTATTTTAGAGAGAGAATATCGCATTTGAGTGCAGTTTCGATATCAGTATATCGAATGCTATGTTTTCTCCCTAAAAAAAACCACGCCTTTATTACGTTGAATTTTTTTGTTAGAATTGGTAAGTGAGTGCTGTAGTCTCCTGAGAACAGAATTGCGATCTCAGAATTGGAGAAAAATGACGTGTAGCTGAAAAAATGGAACCAATTGATGCGATATACCGTATGCCGTTCTGACACAAAATATGGAGTTCATCGAATCACCTTAAAGTTTATCAGTTGATCAATCGACTGTTGACTCGTTCTCAAAAGTACATACTGTAAACCCATCCTCAACGATTCACAACAGTTACTCCCGGCATTCCATAGATATCTCTAACTACTTTGACATCAAAATCAGACTTCATATGACGTCTTGACATTAACCCGATAATGATTTAATCTCGAAAATGTTTGAGAGAACGTTTTAAAATCTAATGAATACTCTACCGATTGATCAACTGTGAAATCTCAACATGAGGAATCCTCAACTATTTTTGTACGGATTTTAAGGTTTACAACCTAACTTTGATGAAATTAAAGCATTTGGGAAAAGAATATCAAACATCAACATCATCCGTCCTGATTTTATACTTGCAGTCGATGTTGAAAATTCAAAGGAGAGGTCCATATACTTTAGTTGGAGAGACATGGAGCGGAGGGTTGGCTATTCTTTTGGCGAAGCTTCTCACCGATGCAAAACTCGAAGTATCCTTGTTCCTCTTGCAGGGGGTACCTCAAAGGTTTCTTTCATTGTTACCACCTAGAGAATCCCTGAATGCTCACCTCATCAAACTACTATTTGAGCTTGATGATGAGGTAATTTAACCTTTATAATTATAATTCTAGCTCCTGTGCATTTTTCAAAACATTGGTTGGAAGTCTCACTCTGATAGAATTTAAAGACGTAGACAGTGCTTGAGATAAAAATATACTAAATTGCATGTTAAAACTGGTCTAGTGTGTTCACACTTAGAATGGCTTCAATCAGAAGCGGGAATCCAGCAATTTGGCAACACCAGATTCCTTCCTTTTAAACATATGTTAAATAATAAAATCGATTCCTGCCGGAGCACTTGGCGTCTCCTAGAATCGATACATTGCCATAGGTTCAAATGGAGGAAAACAATGTTGCCTGGATTCGCCAATGGCTTCACACCGAAAATTCAAGTGTTGTCACTCTAGGATTCACCCCTGGCGTCGATTAGGGTTGGTTTTATCACATTAAATTCAGTGCACTGCGACTCATATCCAAAGTTTATTCTCATAGTGCATTCCGGCTTGATTTATTTAGAACAATAATTTGTTCAAGTTTTCAAGGATTTTAGATGTTCCCCCTCCTTTTTTTTCGTTTAGGATCATTTTAGTGGATCCTATTACATTTCGGAATATTATTTTAACCACAACTTTGAGGTCAAAATGCAACAATATACAATCATTTGTTTTGCGAACTGGATACCGTCTAACAATTATATTGATAATACTTTAGCAAGTATTTCACCAAATCTTTAAATGCTTGCTAGCATTAAAAAGCTCAGCTATCAAGCTTAGTTCATAATTAGTTAATTCAGTGCTATCAATTTTGCTCGTATTTCAGAAAAACCCAGAAGTATTTGAAGAACCGGATGAGACTAAAAGACTCGACAAAGTGGTAGAGTCATTACCATTTAACAAAGATTTCTTGCGAAGATCCTTCAAAGCTATTCAGCGGCAAATAGAATCATTGAAAAGCTCTCAAGATCACTCCATTAGCCTAAATAATGATATTTTCTTGATGGAAGTGTCCCGGTTTTGCAAATTGTCAGTCATCGAGGTGGAAACGGTAAGTTGATTATTTCTGGCAACGCCTTTTTTTCCACCGCCCCCTATGGTTCAAAATCTATGAATATTATGAGGAACCATTACCTCTTTTTAAAAACAAGGCCGGATTTACCTACTTGCCGCCCATGGGCCGCCTGTATTTAGCCGCCCCTTCTCATTCGTTTTGAAACATCAATAAAAGCCATCAAGTGATCGTGCCAGCGAGGGCGGGGTGCATGAGACGCGTTTACTCGTGTTTGTCACATTTTTTGGGAAAGCCCTGTCAACACTACTAGCAAAAATTTACCGAACTTTGCGCGAAAGTTAAGTTTCGTAAACCTATCTCTGTGTGAACAAGGCCTTCTATTCTTAAGAAATGAACGAAAATATTGTGAAAGAACAAACATAAATGTGGTCTAATGATTTTAACTTCCGCCGCCGCGCCACGCGGACTGCACCGTGTCGCAATGTGTGAAGTATTCCGACAGTTTTGTAGGCGCTCTGAGTTTCACACCGACCGCTGCTAAACGCACTGTGTTTGACGCAATGCGTGAAGTATTCATGCAGTCTTGTAGGCGCTAATATGTGTTACATGCCTACCGCCAAGCCGAGGGCTTCTCATTTTCATCTCAAGTCCTCGTCATCATTTCTCTCTCAGTTGCGCCGTTCCAAGCCAAATTGCGCGTTTGGTCCCTCTCTTAACTCGACAAATTAAAGGTGCTGTCTCTTGTATCACTGAAAGAGAACAAAATTAGAAATTACTTTATTCCCAGGAAATAAGAAATTTTGTCACCTTTTCTCGTTTGTAATTTTTTTTTTTCGAAATACGATTTTTTTATACCTACATTTAAAAAAATTGCAAAATTTGCCACCCCCTAGATTTACCGCCATGAGCTGCGGCCCATGTGGCCACCCCTTAATCCAGCCTTGTCTAAAAATTCAACTAGACCCAAGAAAATATGACCTTATATCACCTTAATTAACAGTAAGCTATAATTTTGAACTTTCAGTATAACAACAATGACAGAACAATGAACAATGCAGCTACATGAATCAAGATACATTAGAATACCCCCAAATGAGTACAAATTAAAGATCAGATAAAAAGAAACCTGATCCTAATTTTGCATTAGACTGTGATAACTTTTTAATTAATTGATCAAACCTGCAGCTGTATGCAGAATATCGTTGCGTTTTCCTCCATTGTCTATACGCATATATCTGGCCTTGATCTTATACGTCTCTGCAAATTGTTTTTAAGGGCATCATGAATGAAGAAAGAGCTAATTTGTGTGTTATCGAATAATTTTAATTCGAATTCGAAAAATAACACGAAGCTCATTATGAAAGAAATAAACTTTAAATTTAAAAAAAAAAAACAAAAAAACTGGTGATTGTATTTATGAAGTAACAGAATTTACCGATTAAAAGGTTTACTAAAATTACGAACATTTTACATTCATCTATTTGCTTCTTCATTTTTATTTTCTTTTGACATTTACTTCACTTTATCTTTCATAATACATTTTTTTTAATCGTTTTCTACCAATGCACTTGTTTTACTTTTAGTTTTTTTCTGTGTGTAGATGTCCGAGAAGCGAGGACAACTTGTGAAAATCGACTGTGAAAATTACAAGAAAATGCTGTCAAATCCACAACTTTCCGCTAAAATCGCTGAAGAGGCACCGTTTACCTGGTGATGACGGTTCAATTGAACTACGGCCGATGCACAAATAATGCGGCTGATGAACTAAAGTGAGCTGAAATCGACGGACTAAACAAAAAGTGAAAAATTAAGGCTCCAGCCTTAAATTACAAGTCAATAATTTGGAGATTGCTACCAAAAGAATGTAAAGTAGCTTCTAAAGATAATTAAAATGGTTTGTAGATAGTGTGTTACTGAATAAAACTTACGTGAAGAGAAGGATGAAAGTTGGCAGACTTGTCAGTTTAGAAATATTTGCAGTCATTCGAATTCTATCTATGTTATTTTTTTTAAGAGAGCAAATAAATGGTATTCGCTGATTCAAAACATGTCTTTTTCTGAATTGGAAAATTCTGCGTGTGTGTCTTGGGGTTTGATTTAACGGAAAAATTTGATAGCTGTAAATTTTTGGATATTAATGCAAAGGCATTCTGCTTCAAGACCACGCACAATTTGAAACATTGAATTAAAAAGTACCTATTTTCTACTGTTTCAATCCTAAGCTTCGATGAGAGCCTAGGATACGCTTTCACACCGATTTTTGTTTAAAATAAATTAGTTTTTATTTTAATTTCAATTTTTAAAATTGATAGTTTAAAAAAAAATAGTTTCTATTTTAATTTCAATTTTTAAAATTGATATTCTGAAAAAAAAAAATTGAATATTAAGCTAAGAACCACCGTTAATCCACCGTTCAAAATATATACGTTCTTCTTTTTTCATTACGTTCTTCTTGGATAACTCTGCATCCATGTCGAGAGAGTAAGAGAAACTTTCTACCTCCCAAAAGAACCGTGACCTAGAACTGAGACGCATATGTAAAAACGATGCCTCCGTCACTCTTGACCTCGATTCTACTTTCGGTCATTGACCTACCAATTGTGCCAAACGATTTCTAGGTCAGTTGAGGCACAATAATTGAACGGGGATAAAATATATGTACATTTCTCAGCAGTGACTTTTTTTCCATCTTCAAAGGGCTCCGTTTTTTATGGCTCCAGCTCGATTTTTTTAAAGGAAAACAATGCAATCAGCTCTAACTCGTCTCCATAGCTACAGTAGATCTCATTCGATAGTGGATCGATGTATCGTTTGGTTCAAAACAATTAAACATAATCTCAGACAAAAATTTTAGGATTTGAGTAGGAAAAGCTGAAAATAAGAAACATTCTTACAATTTCACTTTTTATTACCATATTATACCGATAAGAATAAAAAATCTATAACAAGAAATCCATTCCCTCGAAATACTCAATTGACTTTTGAGGCCATGCTTGCATGCCACACCAATCGATATCGATACAATCTCACCTGTATGATTATCGAATACGATCCATGAAGAGCCTAATCTGTAATTTTTGAATCTTGCGCATTCTCGAAAAGTAGAGATAGCATTTAGCTCACACAAATTTGCCCGCCCTGGTAAAAATTGGCAGTAGAATCTGTGTGTTACAAAATACCATAGACCTACGGCCGGCTGTAAGATTTCCAATAGCTTCTATAGCCTGCTACACAATTTCTTACAGCCTTTTATAGCCGATGGCGATTAAGCAAGCCACACACACAGCCAGGCGATAAAGTCTATGCTAAACGTCACTAATTACGGATGCTAGGACTTGGTGAGTTTTTGGACCACTGCTCTCTTTTTGGGCCGCAGTATCTTGATTTATTTTGCTAGGAAAGCTCCGTACTTTTGATGGATGCCTGCAATTTCTAATATATTAGAGCGCCTTCAGTTTCGTATGATACTGTGCAATACCTCTGGTGTGAAATAGTTGCTTCAAGCGCCGTGGCACGCTGCGGTGCGGCAGGCGGGTAGCCAGCGCGAAACGCGCATTGGCGCCTTCAAACCTAACAGGGATACTTCACGCGTTGCGCAATGCGTGAAGTATCCCTGTTAGGTTTGTAGGCGCCAGTGCGTCGCCGCTTCGCTTTGTGTTAGGCTCTAATATTTAATCTGGCGGAGTCAGCGTTATTCAACTCATGATTTTGAAATGTTTTCACATCCTGTATGGATTATTCTCGTTTTAATTGATGAAAAAAAATATGTATTAAAGGAAAATATAACGTATGTTTTGTAAATATTAAGGCGGTTCCGTATCAAACTTAATGATTTCCAAAGCACACGAATTTCTACACAATTTCTTATAGCCTTTTATAAACGATGGTGAAAAAGCAACAGCCAGGCGATAAAGTGTAAAGTCCGGCTATAGGAACTATAGCCCGGCTGCATAATTTTTTATCGCTTCGTATAGCTGGCCGTATGATTTTCTCCGCATTCTACAGCCAGCTCTATGATTTTCTGTAGCCTTCTTTAGCCGGCTATAAGAATTCATATGGTATTTTGAAACGCAGCTCTTATCGCTAATTTTTACCAGGCGACTTTGTTTAAATACCTCCACCTACAAGACACAAGTCCAAAGTTCCGTGTTTTGAGCTTTTATGCAATTGCGCAGCACAATGAAAGCTAAGATGACGTCCAAAAATATCTCTGCACGACCGGAATCTCCTTTCAATTGGGAAAAGCCTCCACTACGATCTATATTCTGTGCAGCCATGCACGTTCTAACGGCTCACAGTGGATCGAGTCATTAAGAGAGTTCGGAAAAAATTTGGAAACTTTAAAAGGTTATAACTCCGTTCATACAAAACTTTGAGATTTTAAAAGTGGTTCCATTGGTCTCCTTGTGAAATTTTCTTTAAGTGGCACCCCTTAAACTTTATAATTTGACGAAATAAAAATCAAAATTTGCAATTTAAGTGAAAAATTTCATTCCCGACCTCTCCAATTGACTCTATCCACTGTGTGGCTGCGGAGACCATCCATGCAGTAAAGTATTCCCGCCGCGGTTAGAAGAGAGGTTACCGCCGCAGGGATATTTTCTGATGCCATCTTGTCCTGCTCAGCAACACGGGTTTAAACGGGATCGCAAAAAACCCAGTTTTGAACTCGTTTCTTGTGGGTTTGCTTAGTCAAAAAATCTGGGCAAATTTAAATGAACTCAATGCGCATTCTACTTCTCAAAAATACAGAAATAAAAAGTGGCTGAACAAGTTTATTGACGACACTGCCTTTTGGAAAAAGGAAAAACCATTGAATAACGTCGTGCGTTTCCTTGTTTTCGTTTTCCGGTCCTAGTCTCATACATTTAAGTGCTTTACTGCCGTACTTAGGGAAAATGCCGTATGAGCCTTCAGACATTGCCAATTTCCTTCAATAAAAACTGAAATTACTTGGAAAATTGTGAATATTTTTCTTCAAATTTTTAAAAAAATCATTTTCTCAATTCAATCTAAAATATTTTAAAATGTTAAGATAAAATATGCATAATTACCCTCTATAATACATATTTTACCCACGGAAATTTGGCATCCTTCGAATGTTCGTACGGCGCACAATGGATCGAGTCAATACTGCCGTACTAAGGAAAAACGCCGTATGAACTTTCGAGAGTTGCCAAATTTCCCTTGATAAAACATGTATTTTAAACAGCATTCATGCATATTTATTCTTTGAAATTTTCAAATATTTTAGATCGAATTGCGTATGAAATTGGTTGAAAATTTTGGAAAATAATATTCACAGTTTTTCCAGTAAATTTTGTTTTTATCGGAAAAAACTTGGCAACGTCTAAAGGCTCATACGGCGTTCTTCCTTAGGACGGCAGAATAGGAGAGGTCGGACAAAATTTGGAAACTTATGACGCTTATAACTCCGGTTATACAAAACTTTGAGGTTTTAAAAGTGGCTCCATGGGTTTCCTCGTGGAATTTTCTGCTAACGACACCCCATAATCCTTATCATGTGAAGAAATAAACATCCAAATTTGCTATTTCAGTCAAGCTTTTCATGACCGACCTCTCTACTTGACTCGATCCACTGTGCGACGCTCTTCTTTAGCACGGCAGTATACGTCTGGTTGTTCCCTTTGATGTGACTGCGGTTAAACAAAGCCTGATTTCTCTCTATTTATTCACATAATTTCTCAGCCACGCAGTTTTTTCGAAGCGCATATGCGAACATTAAGTTTTAAGATTCCATTATGCTTTAATTTAACTGAGAAAAAAACCCAAATAATGACAACATCTACTTGAAAGAACATTTTTTTCTAAAAAAAAATAGGTTAATTATCCAATTAGTAAAATCAGCTAATTATTAATCCACATGAATATTTGAAAAATTTCCAGGTATTTTAATAATTTAAAACTTGACCATCATTATACACACTGAAAAAAATAATAGAGCCGTAGAGACAAGATAAACTTGTTAAACCTGCCTTGTCTCAGGAACAAGACTTTTAGTCTGCCAAACAACTCAGTTTGTTTGGGAAACAACACCCGTTTGTTAATGCAACAAGACCAGTCTTGTTTTATATGCTAGGTTTCTGAGCCACCGGACTCGATAGTCTTGTCACTGTGACAAGATTCTCTACTCACCGCGAGTAACGGTCAAATTCAAAGAGAGCGTATTATTTTATATATTTTGAAAGAGTATTTTAAGAACCGCACGCATAATAATTGTTCCCCGAAAATTTTTCTGGATGTTTAATGACAAGGTAAATACAATAAGTTTATAATTCTTTTTTAAAAATAAATCTCTCAGGCGTAAGGTTTTAAAATCAAATGTAGCTAATTATATAATTATTTTTTTAACGTTTGATTTATTTATATATTATTAATTATTATCATGATATAAAATAAAAATAAAAATTAGAATCATTAACAGGGAACAAAGGAAACATCGTTGCTTGAAGAAACACATTTTTTCGGCCTAAATTGTCCATTTTTATCTGATGTAGAGTGTAAATTCCTTTTCGTAAACGGTAAATAGTAAAAAAGAAAAAAACCAAACAATCTGATGCTCTACACATTCCACAGACTTGAGATAGCAACAAAATGAAAAAGTAATTCTGTGGGCTGTACTTATACTTATAATTCGGCTCCACTAAACAACTAGCCCGGATAGCTCGGTCAGTAAGACACTCGGTCCGTAACCAGGTGGTCCCGCGTTCAAATCCCGATCAGGTCGGTAAAATTTGACAGATCGGATGGGACAAATCTGGTGTAAGAGGAGTGGAGGAAGTAGAGATCAATTAATTTTTCATATAAGAATTGCAATTCATTTAAATTTGTGACATTTTTTTTGCAATTTTAATTTCTTCCGAATACTGTGACAAGACAAGTCTTATTCCCAGAACTAGACAATTTTGTTACCGTGACTAGACTTTTGACTTATGCAACAAGGAAGTCTTGTTCCCTGAACAAGACTGTATGGGTCCCACGAACAAGAATGCCTTGTGGATCAAATATAACAAGACGGTCTTGTCTGGGGGACTAGAATCCTTGTTTCTCGGACAAGGCACTTTTTTCAGTGCAGTAATAAGTAAGATTACGCTTAATTCTACTCGGCCTGAATCCCTGATAATCTAAATATATTTCTCTAAGAATTGTCTTGAAGTCTTAGAAAAATGAGGGGCCAGAGTTTGCTGTGTAGGTTCCATTATGGAATGTAACCCGTGTACTCAAAGAAAAAAATCCAAAATAGCTCGCACTGTCTTTTATGAAACGTAAACTTCTCATACTGTATAAGTCACCTCTAAATACAACATTACACAATAAATCCTGAGTAATTCAACTAAAAACCCCAAGAGAACGGGCAACCAAGGCTATACAAAAAAAAAAACAAAGCCCGGGGTGTTTGGGGGTAATTTCAACCCCCTTTTTGACCAAGAAACCAAAATATAGACAAAATTATAAAAATCAATATCCCTTAACCCTCAACAAAAAATAAAAAAAAAGATTATCACGAATAGGAGTTTAGGGATTTTTATTTGTATAATTGTTTTCATATTTTTGTTTTTTTGTCGAGGAGGGGATTGAAATCACCCTGAAACGTCCCGACTTCCGGCCGTTTCGACTTTGTTCTTATTTTTTTTTTTGCATTGGCTACCCGTTTTCACCTCTGAAATTTAGATCACTGATAGAAAAGATATAACCACTACGATTTACTTCGTCAGATTGGCTTCAGAGATTGGCTTCAGAGATTATGGCTTCATCAAATTTCCTTCAACAGTCCGCAAAAAAAAAGAACGAAAAGAAAGTAATTTATTTTCCTCGAAAACTCTCTTCCGTCCTTCCGTACCTACTTTCTTTCCAAAACTCACTCGGATTAATGAGACGTAAATGGGGCACACGAAAACCCATTTGCATTTGTAATTTGATTCCAGTTTCTCCCGGGGCTTTTTTCAATTTGGCTTTTTTAGATCATCTACTCTCGGGAAGATCCTAGCCCATACGTCACGTAACTATTTCCGCGAAGAGCGACCGGTACATCACGAGCCAGAAATTATTCGCGTTTCAAATCTCGGCTGAATCTTTTGACACAGTTTTATTTTCTCTTGTTTTTGCATCTCATACAAGTCATTCTGACTCTTCTGAGTAACTTACAAAAAAAGTGCTGACTTCGTAATCATTTAAATTTTTCAAGTGAATTTTCACGATTTTTGTGTATTTTCTGGTTAGGCTGGTTTCAGTTTGGGCCCTTATTTTTGTTTGTGTTTCTGGTGAAATCAAGCCCTAGTGAAATTGCGGTTTTATTCGCCGTGGAATTGTTGAAGTAAATTAGATACCACATCCAATCGAATAGGAACTGTGAGTCCTTTTTTAATATTTTTTACCGCGAGGTTTTCATTTTGCACGTAATGCTGCCTGATATATTTTTTTAAATATTAAAAAAAAAAAAAAAATGTTTGAAACTCTGAAATGATTAAGAAGTTAATCTGAATTAAAAGTCTCTGCCTAAAATGCCAAGTGCACGACATGATTCAGCTTGCACCTTGCCTGATGCCTCTCTAATCGGAACGAAACCAACCTTTAGTTTTGAGGGATAAGTGAAAACTATCTTCAAAAATGCTGAGGATATCATGTGTCTCGACCAGACTGTAAATCTGAAAAGTTGATGGATAATATATTCTGAATTTGTAGTGTGGCATAAGCCATGATACAATCGATAAACTATAAATGAATATTTTAGAACCGAAATAATAAGGTTGGATCATTTCTGATGAGATTGGTCAAATACATAACATGGTGATTTTTTTAAGCTCTGACCAATGTTTTCACTTGATTACTAAAGGAGAAAGGAACAAAGCCGTGGATAAAACTGGAACATGCTTGGAACAAAATCTTTTATTTTTTCCCACTAACTTACGAAGCAATACATTAAAATTGGCCACTTGCAAGATCTCCAAAAGTAATGGAGCAGCACTCATTTTAAGATGCTTAAAAAGAGTACCTACTTAATGAACCTCAATTAATCAAATATCATCTGACACATCAAATTGATAGATCATATTTACTATGGGTATCATTTCTGATGGGGTCATACTAATTCAGATCAGTTTTCAGAGTCGCAATTAGAATTTAATGCAACATGAATATTCGGTTGAAATGAGCATTGCAGTATAGGTACTGCTCTGTTGCTCAAGCTAGAACTTAGTGGTAGTTAGCAAAAATTCAGTCAATAATACCAATTTTGGTCACTAGAAATAAACGCACACATTGCGTATTTATCAAACAGTTCAATCTTTGTGATCGATTTTACCCGTCATTTTTTAAAGTCAAGAATCCACCTACGGCGATACGTTTTCTGCTGTTGGCTGTTGCTGTTGGCTAAAACATGGCCTATGACAAGGAAAAATTCAATTTGAATGCACGGGGTCGGAAGTTATCTTTTGACATCGTGACCGAGACATTACCAATCGGAACTTAGACTCATCGTGATTGTCAGATCGGTTTTTTATAGTCTAATTTCTCCAGCCCTCTCGAATCAAACACGCAATCACATCTGTACGAAGCAATTAAATTTTATCACTGACGTGGTTTGTTCATGTCATTTTGGGTACTTCGGTGAAAATTGTTTTTCTCAGAAAAATATAAAATTTACACCGGAAATTGTCAACATCATAAACGATCAACAGCTGGTTAATATTCTTCAGGTGTCTCTCATAATTATGAATTATCATACATTTGGCAACACGCGTCACTACTAACTCACTTACAGTCTGGTTGATGAGGCTATCAGATGGAACCCGAATTTTTACCGGAAGTAATCATTAATGCGCATTAATGACCAGACCCCGCTGGGCTGAATAATGAATTTCCATTTTTTATTCATCCCAAGAAGGAGGATTATTGATGCCCAGTCAATGCCTGTTACGTTCCTCTTGTTAATGATTTCTTTCTAGGACAGTAGTCAGAGAAAATAGGCTATTTCGTCTAAATACTCTATTTGGACGCATAATGACTAACTCCAAAAAAATTGAGAGCTTTTCTGTGATTCATGGCAAAAAGGGTCGAATTTTCGCAATAAGCAATGATTAATCTTCGCATTTTTTTGCATTTGAAGAGTGGAATTTCTGAATCTGGTGTCTTTCGTTTTAGGTGGGAGAATTAACAAAAATCGGCTCAAAATTGCAACTTCCTGACTTGTCGTTTCTCCTCTAACGCACAGTGGATCGAGTCAATAGGAGAGGTCGGACAAAATTTGGAAATTTTAAAAGCTTATAACTCCGTTTATACAAAATTTGAGGTTCTAAAAGTGGCTCCATTGGTTTTCTCGTAAAATTTTCTTCCCAAATCACCCCTTGAAATTTTGAATGTGACGAAATAAACATCAAAATTTGCGGTTTTAGTAAAAAATTCCTTGTCCAACCTCTCTAATTGACTCGATCCACTCTGCCGTGATAGCGAAGAGAGCCGTAAGTGCAACATTTTCGAAATCGAGTTTTCTTCAAAATTCGTCTAAACTCTTTTAGATGAAATTACTGAGACAGCTAAAACAGCAAAATTCATCCTAATTTAATGACAACGAGACGCATGTAAAAGCCGTAAGTGCACAAAAAATGACACAGTTTTTTTTTCAAGACAGCCGTAGATGCATGAGAGCCAATGAGAACAGTACTTTCCAGTAAAGTGCCGCCCACTTCTGCCAATTTCTAACCTGAAAATATGTGTTTGTTGTGCGTCCAAAACGCAACCACGAAAGCATGCAGAAGATATCACTTATGGCTGTCTTGCCTAACAATAACCTAGCATGAAAATGAAAAATATTTATATAATGTAATGGAAATAAAATCAGTCGATTTTTAATAATCCATACGACTTCTAGGAGTCTTCCGGACGATTAGTGGCAATTTGACAAAGAACGGAGGCTTCTTTCAATAAAACGTTCTTGTCAGAAGCTTCTGAGCCTGTTTTCTCAAAACTTCATTTTTGCACTTACGGCTCTCTTCGCTATCACGGCAGCATTGTGCAACGCAAGGGCGTATCTCGATTTCCGCATGACCCTCAGAAAGCATCATAGATTTATATGTAAAACAGGACTCACGTGGAAATTGATATACGCCCTTACATCAGAGAAATAGCTTAAAACGGGACTAAGGCCGCAAATAATAAAAAGAAACACATAAAATAAGATAAGAAACCCGGGACGTTTCGCAGGGATCACACCCGCATTTTCTCCGCCCCGGCAAAACTTTGCAACAGCCCTCCGCAGGCTAGGATTAGGAGGTAAAAATCGGCAAAAATGTTGTCTTCTTATGGTTGTTGCCACTTTTTGAATTAATTTGGATGGTTTCATCATAGGTATGACTTAAGTTAATAACACAGAGCAAAAGAGAAAAGTGCCATAATAAGCGGGAGGAGTCGTTCCTGCCGCAAAAGATCATGAAGGAAAAGGTGGAGGTCGTGATCTCCGGCACAGCCGGGGTGTTTCCAGAGTGCAAAAACATCCCCCAGCTCGAAGAGGCACTGTTCAACAACGTACATCTCGTCACAGATGATGATCGAAAATGGAAACAGGGTAAGATGATCATTTGCATTTCATTTTGCTAAAAGGAACTACAATTTCTGGCTTATCCATAAGAATACTTATGTCCATACTGCCGCGCTAAGGAAAAACGCCGTATGCACGGAGAAAAAAACTTCGTGCATGACACCCGAAGTTGAGGTCACATGGATCTCTGAAGTTTTCTGATCACGCATCCGAAAACTTGAGGTCCAGCTGCCGAAGTTCGGGTCAGACATCGAAGCACTTCGGTATATGTACCGGAGTACTTCAGATGTGTGACCCGAACCCTTCGGTATATATATCGAAGTACTTCAGATGTCTGACCCGAACTTCGGCAGCTGGACCTCAAGTTTTTAGATAAGTGATCCGAAAACTTCAGAGATCCATATGACCTCAACTTCGGGTCCCACGCAGGAAGTTTTTTTCTCCGTGTGAACCTTCAGGCGTTGCTAAATTTCCGTCGGTAAATCACCAATTTTCGAGAAAATTTGTAAAGATTTTTCCGATCATTTTGTTATCAGTTTCACCTGAAGTTCCTGAAAATTTCAAGGAGAAATATTCATAACTTCCTTCAAAAATAACTATTTTCTGAGAGGAAATTTGGCAACTCTCGAATGTTCATTCGGCATTTTTCCTTAGTACGACATACGTTGTTTTAAATTTGAGTCAGAAGTTGTAGTTCCTAACTGAAAAAAGAAGTCCATTTTACAGTCCTTCAACTAGTTTTACCCAAGAAACGAACGATCTATCGGTAACATTTAAAGGCTCTATAGAAACATGGGGTTGCGTCTGAAAAAATGAAGGCGCACCCGTCCTTGCACGCCCTCAGCCTACAAAGCATACCCGTCTTCAGAAAATGAATCAATATTATAACCATCAGCTCTACAAATCCCCAAAAAATTTTCTGCTCTTTCACTACCCCCCCCCCCCCCCAATATCTTTGCTTTACCGTTCAGTTGGGTCACTTACCATTTTTTGCAAAATTCGATTGGAAATAGTCCATAAATGAGCCCGCTCTATTTAAATTAACCCATGATAGCCCGCGAGGTGGTCCTTAGAGGGCATGAAGCGCCCTTTTGGGTTTGCGCCGCGCAAAGGCCAGGGAGCGTGCCCCCTGGTTTTAGCATATCATATACGCTATAGAGCAGCTTTTCCATTGAATAACAAACTGGGAGGCTTGTTTACGATGAAAGCTTCCCGATTCACGTTCGATTTTCTTTTTGTATTTTAGGTTACAGCTTTCCCACACATTGCGGGAAAGCTTTCTCTCACGATCATTTTGATGCAATTTTCTTCAAGGTTCCATTCAATCTTCCATATACCATGGATGCCATAGCAAAACAAAGCTTAGAAACGAGCGTTGAGGCAATTATTGATGCTGGTGAGTACTAAATATTCTTCCACTGTCATCAACTTCATGCATGTTCTGTACTTTCCATTCCTCATACTGCCGTGCAAGAAAAAACGCTGTATGAACCTTTAGGTATGGCCAAAGGAGATTTGATTTTCATTTGAATTTCAGGGAAAATTCGTAAATATTTTTCTCCCAATTTTTTAGATAATTTAGTTCACAATTTTACCCAAAATTCTTGAAAATTTCAAGGGAAAATATTCAAAGCTTTCGTCCAAAATAAGCATTTTATCAAAAGAAATTTGGCAACTCTCGAATGTTTATACGGCGTTTCTTCTTCGCACGGTGGCATAGAACTAAATTTCATTCCGAAAGGAGATTTTTCGTAAAATAAAATTCAATACGAAGTCAAATGTTTTCACAGTGGATTGCATCGAAATTAGCTCAGTGCTTAATTGAATTCGAAAATAATTTTTCTTGTGAATGAGCAGTGTGAATTGACTTACACAAAAGAATTTTCATTGTAAAAAAATGAGCTGATTTTGGAATGTTTTGATGTATTCATCGTATTTTACGTAATATTTATGTGAAAAAACATACATTGCGACAATTTTGTACCCTGGTCAATTAAGTATTTGAATTTTGAAAGTATGACAAATTTACATCTTAAAAAGCTGAAACTAAAATTGATTTTTTCCTTCGTAGGTGTGAACCCCAAGTCCTTAGCAGGCTCTCGCACCGCAGTTTACTCTATGTATGATTTCAGTGAGATGGAATTGAGTATTGCCTACACTCAAATGGTGAAGGTGCTTCTTGGTTCAGCCAGGACTTTTACGGCCAACAGACTCTCGTTCGCATTGGATCTGCATGGTAAGTCTCTAATTCTCCGTCCATCGCTGGATTCTGGGAGACTTTATCTATATAATGTTTGCTTATAAAGAACTAGGGGCCCCCTGGCTGCTACGCGTCCCGATCCCCCGGGCGCTGCGAACCCCCAAACACCCTCTTTGCGGCCAGCGAAATCGTCGAAATCGCCCGTTGGCGGTTAATGAGCAAATAATTTTAATTGAATAAACAAACGATGTTTCAAAGAAAAATTTCCCGCCATAAAATATTCTTAATGGTTTTCTCCTCAGTCTGAATTGGACGTATTTCTGTCAAACGGAACTAAGCGCCATAGGGGGAGGAGGGTAGAGGGGGGCTTGGATTGGCGGCGGAACCGGGCGTCTGGCTCATTCCGTCCTATACTCGCAATGCTTTTCTATGGCGCTTAGTTCCATTTGACAGAACGCGCTATCCGACATTCTAAAGTTCTCAGAAGGAACTCAACTTGGCGCTTAGCTCCGTTTGACGGAAATAGTCCTTTGATTCTTTGCCCACGTGGGTAGCAGGGAGTTAGAGATAACGCCACTGATGAAACATGAGGCTAAAAATCCTCTCTGTTCTAATTGAATCATTTTTAAGACACTAGAATATGGACTGGGCGAGGAAGGAGAGTAAGACGGTCAGAAGGTCGAATTCCAAAGAAAGAATCAAAATCCAGAGTAAGGAGAAAGTCATCAAGAATATTGTTTGGTTGGAAATTTTTCTTTGGAACATCGTTTTGTTATTCAATTAAAATTATTTGCTCATTGACCACGGGCGATTTCGACGATTTCGCTGGACGCAAAGCAGGCCTTTTCTCGGGGTTTGGGCCGCGTAGCGGCAGTGCTTAGTGAATTCATGCATAATGAAAATAAACTGTTCATATTCAAATCAGAGAATGTTTCATTTATAATGTTTTCAGGCCCAAGTTACACATCCCAAGGAGGCGCTGGCGCAATTTTTCATTTAATTGAAATAGCGAGATCTCAACTAGAAGAAAGAACCATCGACGCAGCAATAGTTGTGAGTGGTAACTTCCTCTTGACTGCCAGGTCCCTCGCCATCCTCGACGGAATGGGCCTTGCCGCTAAGGACGGAAAGTGCCGCCCTTTCGATAAGAAAGGTGAATATTTTTGTTTTATAATGCTCAACACTCAGTGGCAAAAATAAGTCGGAAGTGGTTCGCATTTATTTTTTCTTTTTTTTATCTTTTGACTCCTAAGGATAACGTAAATACCGTATTAAAGACGTTACATCACACAAACTTGGGGGGGGGGGGGGGGCAATGCGGTAATTTAACTAGAGTTAAGTAGTGCTGAGATCTTTTTATAGCATGTTTTTTCGATCTCAAAAATTTCGTCACCTTCCCGTCAAAGTTTCAAAAGCGCCTTGCGACGCGACGTTCCAAAATTTTCGCCGCCATTCTATTTTTTTTACAGAGAAATTGATGGTTGAATCTGTTTGAAAAATTCACATAACTTTATCGGCAGCACAAAGAATATTCAGTGAAGTTTTCGGACAGCTTCGATGAACAATATTCTGTAAAAAAATAAAATGACGGCGGAAATTTAGACACTTCGCCCGGTGCTTGCGATACTTTGATTGGGAAGTGACGATGTATGGGCCACACGTATAAAAATACTTCGATTATCCAAGCCGAATAGTTTAGTGGGTGTTAATTTAGTGGGTTGAAAAATTTTACTCCAAATGTAACATGTTTCATACCGTCCGAAGTTGAACAGAAGCTCGACTGAAATCTCAGTTCCGCGAACTGAAGAAGCCCCTCTGAACTCTTCAGTTCATATAAATGAAGTTTTTTCCTCGTATATTGCTATCTACACGGAGAAAAAAATTGGTGCGTGGGACCCGAAGTTTAGGTTTTATGGATCTCTTAAGTTTTTGGATTGAGCATCCGAACACTTAAGGTCCAGCTGCTGAGATTTGGATCACACATCTGAAACTTCAGTTCTTACATCTGAAGTACTTCGGTTTTCACATCCGAAAAACTTCGGTTCTCACATCTGAAGTACTACAGATGTATGAACTGAAGTTTCAGATGTGTGATCCGAACCTCGACAGCTAGACCTTAAGTGTTCAGATGCTAAATCTGAAAACTTCAGAGATCCATATGACCTAAACTTCGGGTCACACGCACGAGGTTTTTTTCTCCGTGTACAGATTGCTACGAAATTCGTTTTTTTTCCGTTCACACAAAACAAAATCATCAATATCTAGACATCATTCATATTTTGCCCGTAGTTTCCAAAGTGTTTGAAAAAACGCTGAAAACCAATTTAATTCCTTATCGGATTTCAGCTAACGGCTACGCTCTGAGTGAAAGTTGCGTCGCGTTTTTCCTTCAGCGCGAGTCAGACGCTCGGCGCAACTGGGCAACGGTCGTCGGAGCCGACCACAAGTTTTTCGGACAAAAGCAGGGCAGCATTTTGGCCTTCGATGGTCGACCGGCCAAAGAGATGCTGCGCCAACTCTACTCCAGGTGCCAAGTGGATCCCGCTAGCGTTTGTTACATTGAAGCAGACGGTTCAGGAGTTAAAGTTAGTATGCTACACCTTACATGCGCCCTTGTAAAAAAGCACTGATAAGTTGAATAGAATAAGATAACAGGAATAAAATAACATGATAAAAACTCCACTCAGGTTTCAGAAAAAGTACACTGGAAAAAAAACACATTGGATCTAGAGTCTAGACTCTTAAAAACATCGACAAGAAAAAATACTCTTGATTCAATCAGATTTAAGCTTAAATCAAGAGCCCAGCGTTTTAATTTGAGCGGATTTCTTTTTGATTTAAGCTTAAATCTGATTGAATCAAGAGTCTTTTCTCTTGTCAATGTTTTCAAGAGTCTGGACTCTAGATCCAATGTGTTTTTTTCCAGTGTTTAAAAGCGAGCTTTTTCCGTCCGTGCAGGACGTACATCATGGTTGACTGATCGACGGCTCAAAATTTTGCAAGGGCCACCTCAAAGAGGAGATCGAACCCCAAAAAAGGGGTATCGAGGCAGTAGGGGCATCAAGTCCACCCTGAACTTCCTCAATTTTACGATTTTTTGCTCATTGAATATCTATATTTCTCGGAATACATCATGATTTGGTCAGATCCGATCTCTTTTTGGGTCTGATACTGGCCTACACATGGGTCTGGATGCTAATTTTGGCGAAAAATGCGAGGTCTGAGGATTTGCGGTCGAATGCTAAAAAATTCGCATTTATCGCCAAAATAAGTCATCAGACTCACGTTTAAGCCAAACTTGGATTCGGAGGGATCGAAAATGACCAAATCATGAAGTATTCTGTAAAATACAGACCTTCAATGAACGGAAAATTCATCAAAGATGGGCCCGAAAACGACTCTTATCGATACTTCTCCTTTGCTTTTCAAACCCTGGTAAAAATTGACGATATGAGCTGCGTTTCAAAATACCATGGGATTTCTTATAGACGACTGAAGAAGGCGATAGAAAATCATATAGCTGGCTGTAGAAAGTGGAAAAAATCATAAGGCCGGGCTACACGAAGCAATAAAAAATTACGCGATAAAATATCACACAAATTGGCTTTACACTTTATCGCCTGGCTGTTGCTTTTTCGCCATCGGCTATAAAAGGCTGTAAGAAATTGTGTCGAAATTCGTGTGCTTTGTAAATCCTTAAGTTGGTACGGAATCACCTTAATATTTACAAAACGCACATTATTTTTTCCCTTACGACATATTTTTTTTCATCAATTACGAGTACAATGAGAATAATCCATACAGAGTGTGCAAACATTTCAAAGTCATGAGTTGAAAAACGCTGACTCCATGAGATTAAATATTAGAGCCAAACACAAATTGGAGCGGCGGCGCACTGGCGCCTACAAACCTAACAGGGATACTTCACGCATTGCGCAACGCGTGAAGTATCCCTGTTAGATTTGTAGGCGCCAGTGCGTGTTTCGCGCTGGCTGCCCGCCTGCCTTGGCGCTTGAAGCAACTATTTCACACTACAGGTATTGCACAGTATCATACGAAATTGAAGGCGCTCCAACATATTAGAAATGGCAGGCATCCTTCAAAAGTACGGAAAGTGCTTTCCTCGCAAAATAAATCAAGATACCACAGCCCAAAAAGAGAGCGAGAGTACAAAAACTCACGAAGTCCTAGCATCCGCAATTAGTAACGTTTAGCATACACTTTACTGCCAGGCTGTTGCTTAATCGCCATCGGCTATAAAAGGTTATAAGAAATTGTGTTGCCGGCTATGGAAGCTATTGGAAATCTTACAGCCGGCTGTAGGTCTAAGGTATTTTGAAACACAGATTCTACTGCCAATTTTTACCAGGGAATTGCAATATATTAGGTTGGTCCCCCAAAAAATTCCCAGAAGGGGGGGAGTAACGAAAACAGTTCCAGTTGGCCCAGAGGCACTCTTTAAATTTCATCTCATTAACCCAGTTTGATCCAAAATTAGCTAGAGGATATGGGACTTTCTGGACAACCTTTATGTTTAAAACTTGAAGTAGCAAACACTACCATAAGTCAGTTCCATAATCAGGCCTTTTTTATGTGTGTTGCAACAATGATAGATTCTTCTTGTTTCCGCAGGAACGGGATGTAGACGAAGTGGACATTATATCTGACGTCTTCTGTCAGAGGAGAAAAGAGCCCATTCTGATAGGGTCAATCAAATCAAATATGGGTCACGCTGAGTGCACAGCGTGCGCTGCTGGCGCCGTCAAAGCTATTGTTGCCCTTAACAGTTGTAAGATTCCGCCCACCATACACGTAGAGTCACCAATTCCTGAACTCACGTCAAAAGGACTCAAGGTACGCGCTGATGATCAACATGTTGGTCCGTAAAGCAGCATAAGATTGCAGTAAAACTAAGAAAAAAGTTCCGCTAAAGGGGGTGAACGTCGGTTTCCGATTGTACGCCGAACTTTCTTGGCTACGATACGGAAAAAGTTTGGTGATCCATATGAATCGATCTTCTAATCTCCGTCTAGGTTTTAGATCAAAATAATTTCATATTATTTCTTTTTTTTTGTGGGGGAGGGAGGGGGCGAGGAAGGTGGTTAGCTTGATGTCCGCAATGTCCGTACAAAAATCATTACGTGACCAGATTCCATGGTTATTTCAGACGGCAAAATAGACACTCTGGCTGAATGAAACTTTGAATAATTTTTTACTGGAAAACCGCCAAAATGAGAAATCAAGGTAATTTTTATATCCGGGATCACTTCAATTTTACATATATTTATCGAATTTAAGAGAACGAGAAGGTAATGGCATTTACAAAATGGTGTATTTAAAAATTGTAACGTTTGATCTCTGCCGATGTAGTTAGCTCATAATACATTAATTTTTATTTTGCAAATTCCTCTGTGACTAGATTCACTTATGGTGAAACTTTTCCGACTTGAAAAAGGAAAGTATTTCACAGTAGGTGTCAAAGAAAAAAATCTCAAGTTCACAAATGACATTTACGTTACAGATTGTGACAGAGACTACGCCATTCAAAGGAGATTTTGTTGGTGTAAACGCTATAGGACTAGGTGGCCATTTCGGACATCTCCTTTTGAAAATGAACCCCAAGTAAGTTGCAGCCTTTTCACTCTTGTTAAATTTTAAAAAAAAGAAAAAAAAGTAAGTTGCGGCCAGTTTTAATTATTCCACATTCACCAAAAGTATGGAACAAAACTCCTGTCTACTACATCAAAATATTGAACAAAAAGTTGGATACAACTTTTGATTAATGCCCCAGTAAGACCGGTGTAAAATATTACAAAGAAAAATTAACGCACATAATGTACATCTGAAGCTTTTACAATCCTTATATCTGATTTTTTTAAAAAAAAAAAAAAAAAAAAAAAAAAAAAAAAAAAAAAAAAACCCTTCGATCACATTGAAATTAATGGATTTTAAAACAGTTGAATAGTAATATATAAGAAACATTAATTAGGATAATAAAAGACAAATAAAATCAAAATATAAATTTAATTTCGAAACTTGTATATGTTTTTTTAAAACTCTTCATTTTCCGAGATAGCTCATTCTAGTTTTAGTTGTATGTGAAAAACGGTTCGTGAGGACTATTTAAAAACCAGATATTTTTTGAAAAAGGGTAATAAATGTCATATAAATCTTTACTAGAGTTGTACTAATATTTTGGAATTGCAGAAATAACCCGTATCTTCTTTTGGCTCAATCAATATTCGTATGCTAAAAGAACGAGCTATTTCTTTACTTGATAAAAGAAGGATTCATTTCTGCTCACTGAGAAGCGTTTTCAAACAGCTCGATGTTTAGTTTTCTATACAAGTGCATCATTTATCTTTAGACTATAAATCCTATAAAATTAAACTGAATGATTGAAGCACTAAAAATTTCACAAGAAACATGAAAAATTATTTCAGAAAATCTTCGACGATGGAGATCAGTGAGACCTTCCCGGAAATTTTACTTCTATCCTCGCGAACAGAGAAAGGAATGGAACAAGTCATGGACCAAGCAAAAAAGACAAAAATCACTCCTGAATTTGCCGGACTCGTCAATGACGTCTTTGGCCAAGAGGTCCGGAATCACATGTACAGAGCTTATGCCATCGTTCCTCCAAAAACCACAGACATTAAATTCAAAACTCAGGTAAGGAATCTGGATTAGGTTTGACCAAATGGATTGCATTTTGCAATAAGGAACCATTATTCCTCTTCATAAAAGCACCTTTCTGCATAGGGAAACTACTGGAATATACGTGGTTTCTGAAATGAGCCAGGAAATAATGGTTCATTTTTGCAAAATGTAGTCCAAATATCAGCTTGTCAATCATTTGATTTTTCCCAAAATGTAGGTTTGTTCTAGTCTACTTCTAATTATTCTAACACCCTGACCATATACATTATTGATAACGCTGACTTTATTTCGATTCAGAGTTGAAAAGGAGGAAATTTCATGTTTCCCCTATTTAAATAAATTAACTATTTTAAAACAAAATTGGCTCTCTTTTTCGTGCTTTAATCTACAAACTAAAATCAACTACACTATGTGGAACAACCAGTCAATATTGACCCAAAAGAGGCACAACTTGGAGAACACGTGACCAAAAAATAACCAAGACTTCCAATCATATGTCACTTCATTTCATCTTAGGGGGCGTTCCTTAATTACATAACGCTCTTTGGGCGACAAAGTGGGGGTGGGGGGTCGAAAAGAGCGTCACGCCATTTTGTTTTTACATATGGACAGATAAAAACCGACAGCGTTACGATGAGGGGGAGGGGTCAAAAATTCCGAAAAAGTGCGTTGATCTCGTCTTGTCTAGTCCACAAACACAAAATTTCAATAATCGACCCGCAGATCAGCACTATCGATCATGTTGTCATTTCAGAGAGCGGATGGAGGTCAAAGGCCAATCTGGTGGGTTTTCTCAGGTATGGGCTCCCAGTGGAACGGTATGGGCGCTCAGCTAATGCATGTCCCCATTTTCCGTGACGCCATCGATAGGTGTGACAAAGTTCTCGCACCACGTGGCCTGGACATCAAGCACATTATTACCTCCACGGATAAGGACATCTTTGAGAATATTCTACATGCATTTGTCGGTATCACTGCAACGCAGGTAATTTATGATGACTTTCGCTCATGGACTTGCATATTTTATCTGTATATAAGCATCGGTAGAAAGCAACAAGGTAAGATGTACCTTTTACTGTAATGACCGCAGCTCATCATTGATTGAAGTCATGAATAAAAATGAATAAAAATTAACGAACAAATTGGCTTCAACAAGATTTTTGGCATCATTATCGAAGACCGCTGGATATTCCATTGTTTGTCAAAAGTAATTTATACAGATTTTTAGGTAGCCAATTACTAAAATTCTGATGTAACTGACTGCGTAGGATGGGTTACAACTTACAACTTCGACTGGAGAATATTTTTAAGGGCAAGTAGCTGAAGTCAAAGCAGTGAAAGTATGTAAAATTGAGTTTTTGACGAACATCAGTAGACCCTCTGCAATAATATCTGCAGTTGGCTCTAGAGTAGCTCCTCAATAACTACTGCTAGCAACTCTTCATAAAATAACCCTAATTTTTACCGAGCAGTCACAATTATTACGATTATTATCCCTCCGATTTTTTTTTTTTTTTTTTTTTTTTTTTTTTAACTACAGGTTTGCAAAGCAAAACTTCAAAAAATCATAGCCATATAGAAGATTTTGAAAGCAAAGTTGTGCCGTAATGTTTGTAACACCTTGCGTTTCCAATTGTCTTGTCAGAAATCTCTAAACTCCAGAATCCCATAGCAGTCATTTTAGCAGCATTCATTTCACCTCGTCCTAAAAAATTCGAGTGGCATGTATAAAGAGTGAATTTCGTCCCGAAAGAACGGAGTTTACCCCATAAAGAGAATAGGTTCAGCCAATATTTTGTCACTCCTTTGACGGAAGGGCGTATCTTCACTTCCAAGTGAACCCCAGAAAGCATGGCGTTGAAAGGTCCAGTTACACGATCAAAATGAGCCATCAAATTAGGCCTCTCATTGGTCGCATTCTGAATGCGACCAATGAGAGGCCCAATGTGATGACTCAATTTGATCGTGTAACTGGACCTTTATAGACAACAGGGCTCATGTGAAAATCAAGATACGCTCGTACGTCAGAGGGAAGACAATTTGTATCAATTCGGTTGTTTGGGATCAATATAAGCTTCGGACTAAAATGCACTCCAAATTATTAACTGAGTGTGATTGTATTAATTTGCATCTCAATAGTCAATTCATATACGTTTTGCTGGTTTGTGCGATTTTAGATTGGCTTGGTGGAAGTACTGAGGGCCTTGGAGTTGCAGCCCGAGGGCATCGTGGGACACTCTGTCGGTGAATTGGGATGCGCCTACGCTGATAATTGTCTAACTCTCGAACAGACGATTTTAGCTGCTTATGCTCGAGGAAGAGCTTCATTGGAGTCAACTTTAATCAAAGGAATGATGGCGGCTATAGGTACCATGCACAGACAACCATCTTTCCAAAATGTTTTAAAATGTTCAGTTACTGAGGTAAATGAAGGCAATGATTTGACTGGACTATTGGCTCGATTAGATAGACATTGAAAAGAAAACATTGCAGTCCAGTTTAAAGTCTAAATATTGTGAAGATTCTCTATAACTTATTTTTCGACCTCATACAATTTTTAACTTCACAATCCGTCATTTTCCTGACAAAGGATGAACGTAACTCCATTCTAGAGTTGCCAAATTGACTTTTAAACAATTCAATGTCTCACAAGATTGTATTTGTGCAATATTGTTCAAAATTTCTCTTTTTTTTGACCGAAATCATTGAAAACAATCGGCGAAAAATTCAGTTAGCATTGCCTCAGATTTCGCAGTCAAACATGCAATTTGTGAGCGCGAATTTGGTAACTTGAAATTTAGTTACGTTATTTCATGGAGGGAACGACAAATATGGGTCTAAAAGATGAGCTAATTCTAGAATGGTAACGGATGAGCTAATTTTAGTACCCATACCTTTTTCATTGCACTTTGCTAATTTGTATGAGAATTGAAATTATTTAAAAACAGTTCACTGACCTAAATTAATCTAATTCTCAAGTCACCAACCGATCTTTAATTCTTGAAAATGCTATTAACTTATGGCTTAATGGTTTTATTACGTGTAAACAGGGTTAGGTTACGGTGATATCTTAAGCCGCCTACCAAAAACCATCGATGTTGCTTGCCGCAATTCCGACACAAGTTGCACGATATCAGGACCTGCAGCAGACGTCGAAGAATTTGTCGCTGAATTGAAAGCCAAAGGTATTTTTGCGAAGAGTGTAAACGTTGCGAATATTGCCTACCACTCCCGGTATATCCAGCCTGCAGCCCCAATTTTACTCAAATATCTGAAAGAGGTAGCTAAATTAATTGTACAGTATTTTTCCTAGTATTGCTATTGATCCTGATCGTCAACGGGAACATATATTCTTTAGTTCCGGTAATCTCAAGAGTAAAATATTCATACTCTTATTTGCATGCACATTCACATAGTACATTTTTTTTTGCAAAAAAAATCTCCCTTTATGAAGCCGAGCCAAAGCTATGCTGAATCGAAGTTTGTTTGAGAAGAAAAACTAAAACGTTAAAATCAGTCGTGTTCTGGGCTGAAAATTTTGGAATTAAAATATTATTTTAGCACCCTATATTAGCTTCTATCGGTTATTCTTCCACAATCCACCCTTGAATTTCAGGTCATACCAGAGAAAACAAAGCGATCTGAAAAATGGATCAGCAGTTCAGTGCCGAAGACAGACTGGAGCTCTGATCTAGCCACCTACAGTTCCCCGGACTACCACACTAACAACCTGCTCAGTCCGGTTCTCTTCGAGGATGCCATCAAGTCGATTCCATCAAACGCCGTTTGCATTGAGATTGCACCCCATGGCTTGCTCCAGGCAATTCTTAAACGAGCACTTCCAACCAAAGTCACAAACGTCCCGCTTACTCACAGATCCAGTCCAGATGGCGTAAAATTCCTCTTGGATGCCATTGGACAGTAAGTTCAATTTCTTTAGTTCAATATCCACACTGGATTATTTGAAGAGGATATTATATTGTACTTGTTTAAAGTGGACTAAGTTTTGCGATGAGGAACTACTATTTGAATGGATTTGAATTTAAATCAGCCAAACTGCATTTTATGTTGCCTAATTCCGCGAATGTTTTATTTATTTAGCAGAATTTTTAATTTATTTTTTTTTTCTAATTTTCATCGATAGCTTTATTAATTTTTTCGAATCGAAAAAACAAAAAGATTCAATTTTAGTAAGTTTGTATTGCTCGGATAGAAATCTTCTTTGAGTCAAGTTCGGATTTTTTTTTGAAAAAAAAAAATAATATTTTGAGTCCAAAAAAAAAAACAAGAAGAAAAAATCCAACATGAGTATGTTGGAAAAGCGTGCCGAATAACTGAAATGTTGGACAAATACCTCTTATTTTCACGTCTTTGCTTTTTGCATCAATTGGTACTTTTTGCTAAATTTGGGAGAAAATATTGATTCATGAACGTTGAATGTAAATTAATTTTAAAGATTCCGTCCAATTAGCTTGATTTTAAACTGATATGCGGCATTTGCGCACGACCGTGATTTGGGCGAACTGCCGTGCATCGAAATCGCGTTGAGTTAATCTCTTTGGATTTCGAACTGTAATTTCTCTCCTATTCGGCCGATTTGTACAAATGAGGTCTCTTTTTATTTGTACTTCAACGGAAAGTAAAGAAAAACTCGCTAAATAGACGGAAAACAATTTTTGAGAAAATTTGGTGGATCCTGGCATCACGGTGAATGGTTAATCGGTTAATTGCCTCGCCGTCTTTTATTGCCTTGCTCGAAACCGGACACCCAAAGCTATATCGCGAGATAACTGTAGTGGTTTAAGTGGATTTCGGCAGGGGCCATGGTTAGTACATAGTATAATGAGTCACGAGGC
This sequence comes from Bemisia tabaci, assembly GCF_918797505.1. NCBI lineage: Eukaryota > Metazoa > Arthropoda > Insecta > Hemiptera > Aleyrodidae > Bemisia > Bemisia tabaci. The sequence continues at coordinate 29,392,174 of NC_092801.1, read as the reverse complement.
TCATCACAGATTGCACTTACAGTGCAAGACGCTCATTAGCTATAGAGTTTTGGCGGGAAAGAAGGTTCTAGAGTTGAGTCCTCCGAGCGTAAGAAAGCTCCTATGAGGTTTCTGTCAAATTGAATATAACGGTTTTGACAGAAAAACGTTCTCAAGGGTTTCCAATTAGCAGTTCATTAGATTTTTTGGTAAAAGACCATCAGGGCTTGACAGTGTAATGGTTCAAAGACAAAGAAACGGGTGCGAGGAAAAAAGTATTTGGACGACCCGTTGAAAAGCATTGGTTGATCTGTGTGCTGTACTATGGTACATCCGAGTGATTTCAAAAAGCGAGCCCTACTGGCACGCTTAAAAAATATTTTGTGAAAGAACATATTCCTGAAGTTAAATGGAAATTTCAACCATGATTTTGTTCAGTGCACATGACAGGACATGTTTTAAGATATTTTAATCTACTTTAGGTTCAAATAAACGTCTTTCAAGTCTATGTCAATCATTCATTTGTCATTATTTTTATTTTTATTTTTTTATTTTTTTAATAGACTGTACCTCCTCGGGTTTAAACCGAAAGTCTCTGCTCTGTATCCAGCAATCCAGTTCCCAGTGCCACGAGACACGCCCAGCCTTCAGCCTTTTACGACGTGGGATCATTCTGAGACGTACGGCCTTCCAGCTCACCTGGTAAAATTTTAGAATAGGGTTCCTGGATATGGAGAGCCTCCCATCCACTCGAAACATTTCAGAACTAATAAGTTGAATTATGTCTGTTTTTCAGTTTGAAAATCTCCACCTCTATATTATTTTTTTTTTGAGGGAGAAAAAATGTACATCATTCCTTGAAGTATTTGCATAATTTTTTTTGCACGGAGAGAAAAAATCACGCCAGTTTTAAAGAATTGCCGTTGGGTAGTTTTCAGTTTCAAAAATAAAGTATGACAGGAAGTCTGCGGCGTCGCAAATTGAGATACGTGGTTGCGGACTTACACCGTCGATATCGTCGCTCCTCTTACGTACGGGCTCTTTTTCCTTGTGAGCCCTGAAAAGCATGAATTTATATAGAGAGGAGGGCTCACGTGCAAATTGAGATACGCCCTTAAGTCAGAGGAGCGATGATATGTGCTGTTAGTTTTCCGACTTATAAAAGTGATTTTTATAGATTCTCCATGCAAAATGCAATGCAATTGTTCAGAGACTTTAACGCAAAGATAGAAAAGTAGCGATGGTTGCGTGGAGTGTTTTTGACGGTTGGAATTTCCCTAGAAAAACGGAGCCAAGATAAAGATACCTCTACCTTTCTCAACCACATCCCAGCAAAATATATACGTGGGAAAAAACTTCGAGGGTAACTTCATCGAGGGATTTTAATTTCCACAAATTTTTCTTATAAATAAGTGAAAGAACAATAGCTTTAGCTTCCTCTATTATTTTTGATCGATTTATGCTTATGATTTATGATCGATTAATACTCTCATCCTACTTATGCAGGCTCACGTTGACGAGGGTACCGTGGCAGTTTCTGAACGCGTGTATTCTTTGAAAGAAGTGAAAAACATTTTGAACCACTACCAAGAAAATGATTCTCCAGTCTCTCCAATGTCTTTCTTCATAGTAAGTAGGGTTTTGCTGTCCCTCTTCATGACGTAGTCCATGTCCGTCGAGAAGATAATAATCAATTTCTAGCCTCACTGATAGTCACTAGATTAACAATATAATCCTTAATATTAAATTTATCGGCATGATCGTATTTAATTTGAATAAATATAATGAGTGTACGTATAATACTCAACCGAGTATAGACAGTCAGATTTAAGAATGGAGTGGCTAGGTACTGAGCAAATATGATAAAATAGCTTGTTTAATGTCAATGGTGATTTTTTCAAACCACGTAACTTAATGTTTTAATATATTCGCTCCTCTTTTTTCTTTATTTTAAAAAAAGAGAACAAGTTGACACCATTTCTTAAAGTTTTTACAGATTTTTCCTCACATAGAGAAAAAATCAAAGAAACTTTCAAGAGTTGACGTTGAATAGTCCCCCATTTAGGAAAGAAAGCATGACAGGAAGTTTGCAACGTCGCAAACCGAAATATATGGTTTGGGAGTTCGACCAACAATATGTCATTGGTCACTATAGTGACGTCATATTTAAATGAATGTCAATTTAACATAAAAATTAAAGCATGTTGATTAATGCAAACTGCCCGATTTTCATTAAAATTTCTAATGATTTTAACAATAACTCTTGCTCCTTGCAGATTGAAATTTGGAAGATTTTCGGAGGGGTTGAGGAGAAGGAATTCGACAAGCTTCCGGTTGTCTTCGAAAACATCCAGATTTACGCTGAGATAAATCTATCAATTGAAGGTGAGCTTGATTGGTCGCTGTAACTTTAGGAAAATGTAAAAATAATTAGTATAAATAATTTTACAATCTGTAAAGTTAGGAATTATAAAAATTGACTGCTATGATAAACCCTAATATACCGCATTTAAGTGAGCTGATCAATGCATTTAGATGATTATTTATTTGCTTTTATCACAACTTCATAACATTTAATAAAACTTTAAAATACAACAAACAAATCAACTTTTTATGCATTTCACAGTCTCACACTCTGTTTCTCCTCCTTATTTTACAGATCCTAGTGAAATATACTTCGGAATTTTATCTAGTGGGGAGTTTATTGTGAATCAAGTTATCCGACGAGGTGAACAAGAGATTGAAGAAGAGACGACTTTGATTCGAGGAAAAATCCAAACCTGGGAGGACCCGAAACCTACACTGTCTCTGAAGGAAGAAAAAGACGTTGCTGTCCAAAGTTTAAGCACCGAGTCACTTTGTATTGATGGTGTAAGAGTTCAAGCCATATCGGATCTTAACTTATCTAGCGACGGTACTGCTAAAAGTTGTAATTATTTTTATTTAAGATTACCTAACATGCAAAATAATTCGATGTTCTTTTTCGTTGTTTTCGATAAAATTAAGAGTGTGCATCTCGTAAACCCATTAACATAATTTTTATTTCTCATCAATTTTCAACGCTGCTTTATAATATAAAGATACCAGTCAATTTATTTAAGTCCTATTGGCGGAGTGCACCGGGTTCCATTTCCTTAAGTTATTCCGAGTCCAGGCAGAGTATCCACATACATTCATATTCTATCGTATTTCTATTCTCACCGCGGCGAAATAAGAAATTAAAACTGTTTTAAGCCATTAAAACATTATTAAAATTTAAGTCAAATTTGGTCGGAACATTAGTATCCAATGATAAACCACGCATCAACAGTATTTTTTTAGTAAGCTTTGCAGCTTTATTTTCTCAATCAACATAAGATTTTGAAAAGAAACATTTGGATCAAATATTGATTGAAATGGTTTTTTTATTTATAAAAATGTTTAAATGATTTTATCCTGTTTGCAGGAATGCTCGGAAAAATACGATGGAACAAAGACTGGGTGGAGTACCTCAATGCCATTTTCAACGCAAACCTTCTCCAGAAAATGCAGGAGGCAGATGCTGAGCTGCAACCTACCTCGGTGCAGTTCATACACATTCATCCTGAACGACTGGAAGTCAAAAGAGCTGGTTCCAACATCGAGTTTTCGATTCAGTCAACACTACAAACTTTTGAAAGCGAAGGTGTTAGTTTGAGAAAAATGACTACGAAACTGAAACCCACAGAGGAAGAGCTGGTTGAAAAACTCTACTTTGTATCGTACGGGGAAACCTCTTTTGTTGTAAGTTTAACTAAATCAGAGTTATATAATAAAAGTTTAAGACGAAAGCAAATTGATGGTCATGTTATGGTCACTAAACCAACAGTCAAAACAAAAAATATGTTACTTTCAATTTTGTCCAGTTTATCAAGCTTATATTTAAGAAATAGATAAATACAAGTAAATAAAATAAAATCACCAAATTTTCAGTAGATAATTTAAGAAATTTCAATATTAAAGCAAATTTTATGGTTGACAACAGTACTGTCGGTCGCAGTAATGACAGAGAAATATATTACAGTCTTGCCGCGATCAGATAAAATTAAAATCAATTTTCATCACATTTCTAACCCCCAAGTTCTATCTAATGTTTTCAAGAATATATGAGAAAGTTCATTGATATGATTTTTGTTTAAAAATAATTTTGTGACACTGATTAAGGTAGCGATCTCTAGGAAAAAATAAATTGAATTTTTTTGTATTAAAATGAGGACCTGTATTTTACGATGTCCTTCTGACTCCATTTTTCAATTTTGATGTAAATTTTCTTCGCAATTCAAAAGTGTGACTGCAATTCTGCTATAACATGTCTCAAACATTTTGGTGAACTTATTTCGATCTACTTTTGATGTAAATTATTCTTTGCAATTAAAAAATATGACTGCAATTCTGATACAACATGTCTCAAAAATGTTGGTGAACTTTAAAATACTTTGAGCGTCTCAACATTTTTGTAGTAACAATCATATATTTTGAAATATTCTAATCATTTTTATGTATGTAAGTCATTTTTAATCCCTCGTATATTCTCCTCACTGATACAAGTTTCGTTTTTCAGAATCAGCAAGATTTTATGCAAGCTTGTCTTCAAGTGATCGTCGAAAACTCTGCCCGTGCGCGAGCAACAGATGGTCCAACTAAGATAAACGTGATCAAACCAGAGCGTGAACCAATCTTCAACCGAGTATTCAATATCCTGGAAGATGCTCTTCTCACACTTGACTCTGAAATAAATGTAATTCAGGATAGTTATTTTCGGATAAAACTATTTAATTTTCACGAAAATAAATTCAACCACTATACAAAAGAACAAGGCGATTATTTGCACCAAGAATGTAACATTATTGGCAAAAAATAAGCAATTAAAACCACCAAAAAAAAAAAAAAAAGAATTTGCCTAATTCCGTATTTTAGCGGATCTGCTTAGATTTACCAGTCAGAAGTGACGTCTCAAGGTGAAAAAAAAAGAACTCTCGGAAAACGAATTTTAGTAGTTTTCACATCCTGGCGTAGAGACATGATTGGCTAAATACTAAGCCGATGCTTGTCTGGCCATACCAAAAAATCTGGAGTTTCATGTGAGTGCGATAAGTCGACAATTTGGACACAGCAGTCTCGAATGTTTCCGCTGACGGTAGATATGTATTCATAGAAATAGTGCCGATAAAAAAATGCATAACTATGAATTTAGTCATTCAAATTCTCTTTGAATTGAAGAGGGCATGAAAATTGGAGGTAACAAGAAGCCTTTAGTTATAATTTAACATGGGGATCACACAATCTTTTCTGATTCCGTGGTAGTTACAGGTGTTGGAGTAGATAAATGCTTTCCCTGAAATAAGGGAAAAATAGTAAGTAATTTTTCAAAGTGTCTTTCACCAGAACCTATTGGTCAATTGTGATTCGTTTTATTTAATTATGTATTTACAGATTGAAATGACAATTGGTGATCCAAAAAGTACAGTGTCTGAGGCTCACCTCGCAGTTTTGTCAGATCCTAAGGCGATTTCACAGCTAAGTGCTATGGGAAATATTGAAAATATATATGTGCTCGCAGCAGTGCCCGACAGTAACTTCACGTGTGGAAAAGAATACTCGGTCATCTATGAACAAACTTTCGGATCCGAAAGGTTGTGTTTGTTCAAAAAGGTGAGACATATTTTCTGGTATTTTAAAATGCATTAACAAGTGCACATTTCTCCCTTGGAAGACATCTTATTTTGCAAACTTCCCTGAGGAAAAATAACAACAAAAAGACAGAATTTTGTAGAAAAAGTGGTATTCATTGACTTTGGTCCAAAAATAAAAATTTGAGCTGTCGATACAGAACACTCTTTGGTGTGCAATCTCTACGAAAAAAAATCTATCCATTAAAATATCCAAATAAATCCAATTTAATTTTAGTGTCATTCGTTGTATTCACGTGTCTGGTTGACACAACCAACTAATTGAATCGCAGCCATACCTCTGACTTGTGTAACCACACGTCTGGTAAGCACTGGAATCAGTCAGGAACATAGTCAAAATTTTTATACAGAGCATGGTAACTTGCTTGTTGCGAAGGCAAATTTGCTCATTTTTGCGCCAACAGAGGACTCAATATTGCACTGCGAATCAATACTTTTTAAGTCATCAACATTCCCTATAAAAAATTCAGGTATCTTTTCCCCAAAAAGTACATTTTTTGGAATTGTAAACCCCAAACCGGCATCTCTCTGGTTAAACACTTGCCAATCATAGGTTTGGACCTATTTCTCAAGTCTGAGTTTTCCTGTGGGAAGTCACATTTTAAGGAATATTGTTAAGTTTGAACTTCCTCTTCCTCATACTTTTTAAGTAGAATTTTGTTTGTAATTTGCAGATTAATCCATACAGTGAACTAAAAACGTTTGTGGTCTCGAACAATTGGCGTGCCAGTTTGGATGCGCTGAAGGCAAATGAATTGAACAGGGGTGACACCGTGATGCTCGTCATGGAAAGGCCGTCAAGCATAAATCCCTTCTTCACAATCCGAGAGATACTATCGGAACTTTCGTATGCGTATAAAGCAAAGTACGTATTTCATTGTTTCACCCCCCCCCCTCCACCACAAACGTCATATGAGGACTTTTATGTAACAATGGCGGATGTGAAAAATTACCTTTTCGAAACGCATTCAAAACACTGTTTTGGCATCAAGAAAATTTTGAGAAAATACTTGAGATGTGATCTTCGAGATCTGTATACATTATGCCAAAGCTAAACATACTAAATTTTTCTGTGAACAAAACAGTTTTTTAAGCGTGTTTCCAGAAGGTAATATTTCACTTCCGCTATTGTTACACATAAGGCCTCATATACGTCTGTAATCGGTGTCTCCTGATTAGAACTTCAAAGAAAGGTGCGCTTTATAAAATACGCAACTTTTTTTATAGTTTTGGCCCCCTCTTTCATATTTCAAAGCTCTTGTCGTAACATTCTATCCTTTAACATGTAAAAACAAAAATGCGAATCGCTCTCCCGAGTCCCCCTCCCTTCAAAGTGTTACGTACAGCAGAATTGACACAAATTTCAGGAATGTTTGGCGTAAAATTTTTGGGGTAGGCCAAATGAAGCCCGCGCAGCATCTATTTGCCGGCTTCGTGTCTTGTGTTGTTCACAAAAGCATCGACACATTCAGCAATATAAAACAGGACAAGAAAAGGCAGGTGTGAGGCTGAAAAGATACAATGATTTATAAAACACGAGACGTTTCGACCGGTCTCCCCCTCATTATCAACCGCCGAAAAAGAATTATAAAATCTGAAAAAACAAAAGCTATAAAACAATTCAACGAAAAGTCCCGTGTTTTATAAATTAGTGTATCTTTTCAGCCTCGTTCCCGCCTTTTCTTGTCCTATCTTATAACTATGTTTTTCGGCTGCCGTAGTAAAAATTTATCTATATTTAGCAATATGCTGAGCTGAGGAGTTTTAACTTCCAGATGTTGCTTGATATTAGATGAGTACGCGCCGAAATTCTCATCGTCCAACGATCTGTACTGGAAGCAATTCGAGAAGGATCTCGCTATAAACGTGCTCGAAAATGGCCGATGGGGCTGCTACCGAAAACAGCAAATCCCGAAAACGATTTTAACCCGCTTACTCCCGGCGATGCCAGTTGCTGATCGAGTTTCTGATGACGTTGATATTCAGTTTATTGGACTCAACGAGACAGATTCGGAAGGTGGTGAGGTAATCTAGCATATTCATATTTAATTTGTTAACTAAGTCCAGTGGCGCGACGTGTTTTGCGATACATCGATTGATCTGTCATTTAAACCTATGAAAAGGATCGATAAACAGGTTGTTCGCAGCAAAAACCTTAATAATCGATTCTTGACTATAGCTTCATTTGCAGAAATATCGATAATCGATCATTCACGTGTCGCCGCTGACTGAGTCATGGGTAGAGACAACTCATTTTAGAGACTCTGCAGGCTGGTTGTTGAAATTGATAGACAAAACGGTAGACAAAGCAGGCATAGGGAGTATGGAGCAATCCTATTGGTTGAAGTGGGTGGTTATTATAGACTAAGGGGAAAAATAATGGACTAACTAAAGGGTCTCCTGTCGGTTGCCGTTATTACTTTCCCCAAACACACATTAAATTTTCCTTTCATATATATATTTTTTCCATCAATTTAAATTAAAGTAATCCATGCAGAGTGTGCAAACATATGAAAATCATGAGATGAAAATCGCTGAATCCGCGAGTTTAAATAATAGGCCCTAGCATAAAGCGGAGTGATGCGACGTGCTGCCAGCACAAAACGCACACTGGCCCCTACAAACCTAAGCAGATACTTCACACATTGCGCAATGCTTGAGGTATCCCTTGGGTTTGTAGGCGCCAATGCGCGTTCCGTGCTGGCTGGCTGGCTGGCTGGCCGCGCCGCAGCGTGGCACGTGCCACGGTGCTTCACTATTTCACAATAGAGATGTTGTTCAGTATTATACGAAATTGAAGGCACTCCAACATACCAACATTTACATGTCGGTTGTATTTACATGTGGGCAAATTGACTTTGGGTCTTAAGTGGTAAGTGGACCAAAACTCCCCTTCCGAAAAAACGCGTGGACGTAAACTACTGGAAAAAACAGGTGCGCGAACAAAAAATCGTTGACGAAATGTCCTATAACCCAGAAACGAGGTGATTTAGATGACACATTTTGAGATACTATCATTCAATGTACGATGATATTTACTATCAGTCCAGCGCCTGAATTGACGAGCGATAACTATTCGTAAAGGATGGCCCCTAATTTTGTCTATTACTTTCCCCAATAGGATCCCTTTAAATCCCTTTTGCCTTTTTTGTCTATAACTTTGCCTATTAATTTCAGCAATTAGCCCGCTGCAGTAATAAGCTACCTAAGCAGTCTAACCGATCAAAGCAAAAGTTAAGTTCGGAAGTCAACGCTATATGGACCGCGTTCAGCAGAAAGGAACCAAGCCACATCAGCTATTTCCAAATTTAACTGGACAGTTCAATTTTTTACAAGAGAACTTTTGTGCAGATTCTTATGAAAGTTTTAGAGAATTTACTTCGTTGTATGCAGAAAGTTCACTGAAATTTGTATGAAAAACCGAACAACAGTTTTTGTGTAAAAAATTAAATTGCCCAATTAAATTTGACAATAGCTGATGTGGCTTGGTTCCTTTCTGCTTAACGCGGTCCAAATGAGCCTAACACTGAGCGGTAACGTAGTGTGCGACCAGCGCGTGTCAGCGCCTACAAGACTGCAGGGATACTTCACGCATTGCACGTACATGCTATTATGGATGCGCATTGCGTGAAATATCACACCATGCCGTATGCGCAGGCACTTCTTATCATCGTGAACTTCGAGTATTAGTAAATAATTACATTCTAAAAACCTCTTTGGAGTTTTGAAATGCTATGAAACTACACCGGTTCATAGCAAATAGGTACTATATAAAGGTACTATTAATTAGGTTTTGGGGTTCATAAACTTTGTATTATAGTAACTGTTCAACTTACTAATCACATAATTGTCAAAAATTATAGGGTGAGGTTGCTGTTTTGGATTACTCTGGGATTACAGCATCTGGGGATCACGTGATGGGTATCGCTTGTAAAGAGAGTGGGGCAGGGAAAAAGGTTATCCTGGATCCAATCCTCCAATGGAAAATACCGAAGGACGTTCCGTTGGATGATGCTGCTGCACTGCCATTTGCTTATTTGATGGTAAGATTCTTGGAACACCATTGATGCAGACAAAGGGACACGTAGAATGACTTAAGACATGATGACTTGATGGTAAAAATACAATTGGTCATGACTGCTATTAATTACAATTTCATGGGGGAAAACTATGGTTAAAATTACTATTTTACAGGAGGGTGTCGTGTTAATTTTAACCACAGTTTTCTTCTCAGTGCCTTTAAGCAATTATAGACAGGACCTTTGGCTATGTAGAACGTAAACAAATGTTTTTTTCCGTAAAGTTGCTAAAAATTACGATGAGTGCACGCGCAATATCGAAACTTTACTATTTATCTCACAAAAATCGAGAAGTTTACGCATGTTATAGATGATATCCGCTTCAAAAAAATTGATTGATATTAAGGAATCCTAAAAAGTCTCAACGGAGATAAACTCTAACCATTCATGACGCGCTGATGCCATTGAGGTTTTCAGAAAAGCGATGTCTAAGACTTACGCATATCGATGGTGAAACCACCACACCACGTTGCTCGTTTGCGATGTTTAAAAATCTCAGCACCCATTTTATTTTTTTTTCATGGAGTATTTATGTATCGATAACATTTTTTGAAGTTTTCACTGAGTTAACTTCACACGAAAAAGATAAACTGTAGAAGTTTTCAAGAATTGACGTTGAGGAGTTTTTCGTTTAAAAAATAAAGTATGACAGGAAGTCTGCAAAGTCGCAAACCAAGATACGTTGTTTGGTAATTTCAACAACGTCGATATGCGCAAAACGTATGTAACGTATACCGACGGTGAAACTACCAAACCACGTATCTCGGTTTGCGACGTCGCAGACTTCCTGTCATACTTTATTTTTTAAATGAAAAACTATTTAACGTCCAGTCTTGAAAATTTCTGTGATTTTTCCTCTTTGCGCGGAGAAAATTCTGTGAAAATTTCAAAAAATGATATTGATTTGGTCTACTTCCAAAAAATAAAATGTGAGCGTAGATTTTTAAACACCGCAAACGAGATACGTGGTTTGGTAGTTTCACCGTCGATACGCAATAAGCGAAATTTCACTCATCCTGATGCTTCATTCACATTGTTTTGTTTCCTTTCAGGCAAACTATGTTATAAGGGATTGCTTCAAACCGAAAGTCTTATCAAAAGTTGTATTAGTTTACAACGGACACACAGCCAACGGATTGGCCCAAATAGCTGTTGCCCTCGCTGAAGGTTACACCGTTCATACAACAGTGCCCGATGACGAAGCGAAAGGGATAATCCGGCGTTTATTCCCGAAGGTTAATAGCTTATTAAATTATCAAATAGAATCGCGAAAATTCCATTATTTCTCCCTTTGCGGATAAACAAAATGAAGAATTCGTCGAGTTAATATATCTGTCAAATGTGTACTTAAAAATCGATAAGATGAGAAGTTTCAAAAGTGGCCTCAGATTTTAATACTACCGCCTGCCTGAGACGAACTTTCGATGAAAATATTTAGAACGCCTTCAACTTCTCGTATATGCAACCTTGACATCCTATGAGCACGAATAGTTGCATCATAACGTTAAGATCGCCTTGTCGCTCTGTGAGCTGTGATTTCAAAGCCACTTCTTAAATATCCGATTTCCGGAAACGAGGCCCCATATTATTATGCGATTAGAGAATATTTAAGGAGGCCTTTAACACTAACTTTGGAGGAAACAACTTTTACGAACCTGTAGAGAAATTTAAAAATATGCAGCACAGTGTAATTTTAAGTGGCACAGTGTGAATTATTTTAAAAAAATATTTTTTGCCCCTGGTCTCTCCCCACAAATCTGGGCTAACCGCAATATCACTTGACATCGTAAAGGGACCATACATGTAAATACTGAAATTGAGGAGATGTGGCTGTACACAGAAATCAGGGACGCCGGACGGACGGACACACTTTTTTCCAAGAATGGTTTTCTTTACTCCAGGCACCCTAAAACGCCTATAAATTACGAAATTCATTTTTTCTTTGAGGGAGGGGGGGGGGGGGGGGGCGGAAAATACTTCCTCGACCCGCAAGGGGAGCGAGGAAGTAAAAAATCATTTTGTTCAAAGTCAAGAAGCTATCTCCGATAAAACACAAAAATATAGCCCGAATGTACGAAAAAATAAGGAGGGAATTAAATTATGGGTAAACAAGGCTAAAAACATCAAAAACCCTAAAAGGCAGGACAATTCGAGCTGTTACCAGCTCATTTTCAGCTTCAAAAAACACACCAAAAAAAAATAAAAATTGAGTGCGCGACCTGACCCCCGCCGTTATCACGTTACCACACAGTCGTGAGTGGTTACGTGAGTAGTCACCTTTGAATGATTAATATACGTGATAACGGCTCTGGTCAGGTATTTGTTTATTTTTTTGTCTTTTTTGCAGCTGAAAATGAGCTGGTAACGTCTGGTAATGAGCTAGAATCGTCCTACCTTTTAGTGTTTTCAATGTTTTTAGCCTTTTGTACCCAAGGTTTAATTCCCTCCTTATTTATTTGAAGCTATCTCCTGTATAACTCTTTTAGCTTCCAGAGTGGCAGATCAGCAACCACAACGAACCGAACTACTACATCCCGCTGATGCGGTCCACCGCCACCGGTGATCGGCTTGCGGGTGCCGGTGCGGACATCGTCATCAGCGACCTGCCCCCGGAGAAGATGCTCGTCGCGTGGACCCTCGTCGCCCAACTAGGCTGCTTCTACAATCTCAGCGATGAGGTCTTCAAGCACAACGTTCCACTGCCCATGAACAAATTCATTTACAGCACCAGCTTCGTCAGCTGCACCAAGGCTAATATTATCGACATGGCTCCGGAGAAGAAACAGGTCTTGAAAGGGATCGTTGACGAATTCCTCAGGGATGGTCAGGTGGTCCGGCTGCCATTCGAGACTCTGTCAGTGGAGAACATCAGCTCAAAACCTAGGTGAGAAACAACTGAGTATTCGTCGTTTCAAAAAGAATTTCAAACCAATCGGAGCATCCGTTGCGCTTCCGTCAAAAATATCACAAGCACTGTGTGACGTCTCAAAATTTCCGCCACAATTTTATTTATTTTTTTTTATTTTTTATTTTTTTTTTTTTATTTTTTTTTTTTTTTTACCGACAAATTGTTGGTTGAATCTATTTGAGAGTGTCACTGAATTTTCTTTGTGCTGTCCATAAAATTCAGTGAAATTTTCCAACAGATTCAACCAACAATTTCTCCGTGAAAAAATAAAATGGCAGCGGAAATTTTGAAACGTCACATGGCACCTGTGATACTTTGGTCAGAAGGTGGCGATGAAAGCTTTCCTACGGAGTTAGTTCCTAGGTATTCGTCAAAAAACCTGACCCGGTCATCTTTCTGTTAGGAGTGTTGAAGTCTAGTAGTTGTAATTTTTACTGTGAGGTTTTCACACTGAAAAAGGGCCGGGTTTTGTTTCTTTTCTCCTTCCCCGACCCCCTCACTGACTGTTAAAAGTAAATTATTATTTTGATTCAATTTGAATCTTATGCAGAATATTTGTATGCTCAAGAGAGGTATCTTTGATTTGAAGATTTTTTTTTTTTTAATTTGCTTCTTGAATAAACTAATTTCTAACTGAAAGAAAGTATTTTCAAATTCATAGGAGTGAAAAAGAGTTTTCTTTGTGATGTTGTTGGTATTACCATTCGTTTCATTTTCCAGAATTATCAAAGAGAGCCTTCAATCTGGTGGTAAACTACTATTAAAATTACAAAGCAGCATTAAAAACAGAAATAATCAACGAATAAGCTCAAAATGCACATCCTGTGACCCAGACGGCACCTACCTCGTTTTGAGTGAGTATCATTTTATTTTGTCGATTTAATAATATTTTTTCGTATTTTCTCTGCACATTAATTGCCTCCATATAAACATATGAATAATGAGATAGTTGCACAATGAATTAGTGTGTATATTGCCAGAATGGTGACGAGAATGACTGGAGTTGAATGTATTTATGCTGAAACAAACTATATGTACATAGGGTTAGCGCTCAACATAGTTCCTTATCATAAGTGCATCCAATTAAATTTAGAAAATGTTTAGTGTCCACGCAGCAGTGGCCGGAGACCCATGATGTGTAGAATATCGAGATGAGGAGGAATGTAAGCAGGGTTGTTGCATATTAAATTGCATTAAAAAAACCAACAAGCCCATTAATACTAGCTAAAAATAGCATTTCTGATGGAAGAAAAAACCACTCAAAATCTGAGTAATCAACAACCGTAGGTAGAGTTTGCTCGGCAAGGCGATGCCTTAAGTTGGATTAACCCAATCAGCAAATGCCGTTCTCCCCGCCTAGCTACGTCATCCAGGCCCGTAAAAAAATATCATTACAAAACGGGTTCTTTTATGGTATTTCAAGAGAGTGGTTTTTTTTTGCTATTTATAGGGTTATAAATGTTTTTCAAATAATCGTAGAAGCTTTGCCACCCCGTACTTTCAGAATATAAATTTAAAAGATATGTGCCCGACTGCCTCATTGCTTAAACTCATATCGTCACCCCCCGGCCAAAGTATCACAAGTGCCATGCGACGATTAAAAATCTTCGGTGTCATTTTATTTTTTCACAGAGAAATTGTTGGTTGAATCTGTTTGAAAATTTCACTGAATTTAATCGGTATCACAAAGAAAATTCAATGACATTCTCAAACAGATTCAACCAACAATTTCTCTGTAGAAAAATAAAATGGCTGTGGAAATTTTTGAACGTCGCATGACGCTTGATGTACTTTGCCCGGAAGGTGACGACATTATTCATAGGTTAATTTTACCACATCCCGGATTATCGTCTGACCCCGAGCATTTTCCGGCAGGTTCTACCATCTCGAAGACGGCAGGTGTGATCAAATGGTTGCTAACGCAAGGCGCGAAGAGTATCGCAATCGCGACGACGAACAGGGCCAGCGGGATGAACGCCGCAAGGGAGATCGACGACTGTATCGTGAAATACGGCGCGACCGTCCTCATGACAGGCGGGGCCAAAGCGGCCACCATCGAAGAGGCCACTGTCCTCGTTGAGCAGGCCTCGAAGCTCAGCAGGGTAGCCGCTGTCTTCACCATAGGACTGGTAAGAGAGAGAATGTGTTATAAGTGACATTTGACATAAAAATATTCGTAGGAAATACATTTTATAAATCGGAAGGGGGGAGGAGAGGAGTTCACTCCTCCAGTTTGAAATATTTCCAAAAAAATTGGTATACGAATTAAAAATCATGGAATTTTGCAAAGTTCCTTGTTAATTTTTATTTTACCTAGTTGGATTGTATTTTGCAAGAAGGAACCAAGAGCATTGCAATGTTGCTGAGATTGTGCATCTTCTTTTGTCCTGGAAGAAAAATCTGATTATCTATAAACAGATTCTATTTTACACCCTAAAAACTGCAAATTTAACATTCGACGTTGGTAGTACAAAAAGCTTAATTCTAATGATCATTAATCAACCTGATTGACCTTCTACTCACACATTTTAGGATTCCAACACAACGATAGTGAGTAACATCAAGCAAGTGATGAAGAAAATGAAATTGCCGGGCCCACTTGTAAATTTGCACGGCAAGAACTCCCGGATAGTACCAGACACAATTTCGATTGCCTGTGAGGGCAACGTAAACTACGATCAAGTTCTAAGTCACGCCATGACCAACCCTGATGAAGCGGCAGCTTATGCAGTCACAGAAAGGACAAGGAATAAAGACGCTAGGATTTCAGGTACATGCATGCAAATTGTTGAAAATATCGTCAAATCGTAGTAGTAGAATAATTGGATTGCATTCAAGGAACCAAGAGCATTTCAATGTCCCTAAGATTGTGCAACTGTTTTTACCTTGCAAGTATAAACTGATCATCTAAACGAGTTTCATCTTTACTCCCAATAAACTACATTCAAGACGAAAATTACCCATGTAAGTTTGATTCTTTGCATGTTTTTAGTAATTTTATTGCAAAGAACGGAAGTTGCACAATTCTAGCAACATTTAAATGCTCTTGGTTCTTCTATGAAAAATGCAATCCATTTATACTTTTGTCATGACAATTTATTGGACCGAATATGATGATTAATGCCAACATTGGCAGATATATTAACCTAAAAATGAAAATACCCTTTTCAACCCTGACAATGAGATGCACGAGGCTTTCGTAAACGTTACGTCTTAAGTTGGGTCGAATTGAACAAACACAACGTGGAGGTAGAGTGAAGGAACAAGGATACACGTTAGTGACGGCGCAGAGATACAACTATTCGTGCTTGATGGATGCCCGTGTTGCGTCTGAGGAATTGAAGGCGCGATGGCGCGAGGCTTGAACTATCAATGCTTCGCTCTATACTGCCAATGAGTTTCTGCTCAGATTCGGGAGAAAAATTTAAAAACTAAGAACGTTTGTGCGGATTTATTCGAAAACTTTAAGAAATTTGCTTCGCACAGTGAAGAGAATTCACAGTAATTTGTACAAAAATCCGTACAACCGTTTTCATGTATAAAATTAAATTGCCCAGCTAAAGGCAAAAGCTGATGTGGTTTAGTTTCTCTCTGCTTAACGCGTCCCAAATGGAAAATGGGCCTGTTGCATGCGAGAGATACAGCCGCGCGAATAGTCTTTTTAGAGGTTAAATGACACGAAAATTACGATGGTCACATTAAAAAAGTCTGAAATACACTCCTTACTGCGCAATTTGCGTTGTTAGGAACGCGCTTTTTCAAATTTCCCGCGTCTGGGGGCAGTTTTCTAATCACCGGAAACGAGCAAACGGCGGGCTCGGTGATTTCCGGAAGATGCCGAGTCGTTGTTGTTGTTGTTACTTTTTTCCTTCAGTTTGTTTACAAACCCAACGTGATCTCCTACAGTGGTCCATATACGCTTTATGCGGTAACCAAAATACCGGTAACCAAATCGATCAACTTTTAAATATCCAACGCAATCCTTCTACATTTCATTTCACGATGTCACGAGCTCCGATTTTTAGGTTATGTTGTCAGTTTTAGTTGACCGGAAATAGCCGCGAGTTGCCGTTAATTGTTTCCGTTAGAAAACTGCCCCCAAACGCGGGAAATTTGAAAAAGCGCGTTCCTAACAACACAAATTGCGCAGTAAGGAGTGTATTCCAGACTTTTTTAATGTGACCATCGTAATTTTCGTGTCATTTAACCTCTAAAAAGTCTATTTGCACGGCTGTATCTCTCGCATGCAACAGGCCCATTGCTTGCTATCAGCTGAGCGCATACGTGAATACTGCTGTAAGGAGGGTAACGAAAAAAAAACAAGTTTGCGTCGGAGACACAAAACGGGCTCATTTTTCGTTACCTAGCTTTTTTGCGTCCCAAGCCTGCCGGATTGAGGCTGATACGTAAATCAGGATAAGTTGCGGCCCCAAACCAGCAGGTGAGGGACGCAAAAAATAAGGTAACTCCAAATTGACCACTTGTCTTGTGTTTTAGACGCAGACCGGTTTTTCCGTGTACGTATTTGGCCTATCTCAAAAATTGGAGGAGAAATAAGGATGAACGTTACTTCTATGCATACCCTCCTCATGTGAGTTCTCTCCTCTCAGAATCTCCAGTCAGAAAATCCCTTTTTATGTTTTGTACTTTGTGTAACACATCGTTTATTTTCCCTCAGTTTTAGATCAAAACACCCGGCGAACTCAAAAACTCACGGACTACCTACCATCCTCAGTGGAAAATCTTGAAGAGATGGGTCGGCTTCTGGCCTATAACGATGCGACCTGTGATACTCAAACGCTAGCTAAGTTTGTTCTAACCACAACCAAAGCTCCCTTCGACAAGCTTTACAAAGAAATTAGGCCCGTTTTTGTCATACCGGCATTCTGTGAGACTCAGATCAGGCCCCTTATTTCTAAACTCATGTATCCATGTTTCGTGGCCCACATTAAGCCAGATGTACCAACAGTCAACCAAGTAGCTCTGCATTTACTTAAGGTAACTACCCGAATTTTAACGAAAAATCAATTATATCTATAGAGTGTATTCCTTAAACAAAAAAACCCGGTCTGCTAGTATTGATTTTAATATTTCACTGGAAAAAAAGTCGCTTTGATCTAGATTCCAGATTCTTAAAAACATTGAAAAGAAGAAGTACTCTTGATTCAATCGAACTATTTGCTGGAATTGAAAGGAAATACGCGTAAATCAAGAGGCTCGGATTTTCGACTCAAGGAAAAATCGGATTGAGTCAAGAGTATTTTTTCTTGTCAATGTTATTAAGAGTCTAGACTCTAGACCCAAGCGACTTTTTTTCCAGTGTTCTACATAGGGACTGCAAGAACGTGCATTCCGTTTTTGGTGTTTTAAAATCTCTTCTCACATTTTCTTTTATCAAAAGGAGACGAAGCAACAGGTCATGTTAACAGAGTAATGGGAGAGAGGCCGACAAAGAAGATGCTCGATTGGGTTTCTCCTGGGACAAAACGAAGGGGTTGCCCAGTGGCAAGATGACGACAGGGGGTTTCACCTAACATTTTGGTTAAGAAGCAAGTGTGTTAAGCAGGGCCGGATTCAGGGCATGCCCGCGCAAGGGCCGCAGTCCATGGCGGCAAAAGGGGGCAGACAATTTTGCGATTTTTATAAGTGTAGGTATGAACAAAATATTGCATTCAGAAGAACAATTACAAATGAGAAAAGGCGACAAAGTCTCTCATTTCCTGAGAGTATAGACTTTTCTAATTTTGTCGTATTTCGGCGATACAAGAGACAACACCTTTAATTAGTCGAGTTAAGAGAGAAACCGAACATGCAATTTGGCCCGGAGCGGCGCAGCGCAGAGAGTAATGATGACGTGGACTTGAGATGATGAGGAAAAGTACTCTGCATGAAACACAAATTAGCGCCTACAAGACTGCATGAATACTTCACGCATTGCGTCAAACACAGTGCGGTCAGTAGCGCAGCGGTCGACGTGAAACGCATAGCGCCTACAAGACTGGAGTAATACTTCACGCGTTGCGCCAAACACAGTACGGTCAGCGCGGCGCGGCGGCGGAAGTTCAAATTATTAAATCACATTTATGTTTGTTCTTTCATAATTTTTTCGTTCATTTCTTATTAATGGACGGCCTTTTCCACATAGAGATAGGTTTAAGGCCCTTAACTTTCACGCAAAGTTCTGTGAACTTTTGCTAGTAGTGTTGACAGGGCTTTCGCAAAAAATGTGTTCGACACTAGTAAACGCGTCTTATGCACCCCTCCCCCTCCGACACGTTCATTTGATTTTTTTTATTGATGTCTTAAAACGAATGAGAATAAGGGGGCGGCAAAATACAGGCGGCCCATGGGCGGCAAGTAGGTAAATCCGGCCCTGTTAAATTCGTACCTTATCTACTTATCCATTGAAATGTGCGAAGAAATTGATCAGATTTCTGTTTTCAGTCAATGATGCGTATCCAGAAGAAAGGTCCATACACGATAGTGGGTGAAACTTTGAGCGGCGGTGTTGCGATGGTTCTCTCGAGGTTGCTATCCGACGCTGGTCACGAGGTGTCTCTGTTCCTTCTCCAAGGAATCCCCGATAAAATGCAAACATTACTACCATCTCAAGAAAACCTTAGCGAATATTTGGTGGATGTTTTATTCAATGTGCGTATCATGACATCCTCTGTAAACGTTGTTCAGAACGCTAATTAAAGCGCTGAGTACAGAGAGGGCACTTCTTGGCAGTGGCGTGGCGTGAATTGCGATATATCGATTGTTATGCCATTTAAACCTATGGCAAAGAATCGATTATTAAGGTGTTCGCTGCGAACACCCTGTTTATCGATCCTATTCCATAGGTTTAGATGGCATAACAATCGATATATCGCAATTCACGCCACGCCACTGCTTCTTGGTTACGATGTCTCAGAATCTCCACTAACATTTCATCAATTACGCCTTATCTCCACGGGACGTTTCACGGGACTTTTCCCAAGTTCGAATTGCAGGAATGAAACTTCTCGGCTTTATTTCCCGTTAAAAAACACAGCAAAATTTATTTTTCTGCTTTTGAAGTCGTTCCTGGGACTCTACAAGGACTCTTAGTCGGTACTGTGATTAGTATTGACTAACTCAATAATTTTCCCAACTTCGCTAGTGAGATTTTTCCCTATGACAAATCCCATGAAACTTCCCGTGGAGACAATAGACGTTAGATTGAAGGCAAATGTATGGAATTCGTTGAAACTTGCACTTAATTTTCTTTATGGTGTTGAAAACGAAAATTTTCAGGAAATTCACCCGTGGAACTTCTGAAACACCGCAAATAAGAAATGCCCTTTCCACCCAGCGCCTCAAGTTTACCCTAATAAGAGAGGACGTTGTATTTTCAAATTTCAATTTTTCAAGATTTGTACAATATTTTTATGCATTTATATGCAAGGAAATTTAACAAGGCCAAAAAATTATGTTAAACTTATCTTATCTTACTGGTTGGCTCTTTCTCACTGCAGACGAAACGAGCTCACTAGAATTAAACAAGGGGTAATCATTTGAGAACTCTTAATGAGACATGTATTTTGGCGAATAGATTTTAACCCCATTACTAGTGATCTACTATCGACCAACTTTTTGTTTCAGACAAATTCAAAGTTCACAAGCTCTCGCAGCACACGAGGCTCAGGCAACTTTTTAGATTCTTTACCGGACACGTGTGATAAGTCACTGGTAGAGCGAGCTTTCAAGGCTATCCATAAAAGTTTAGAGCTTTCGATAAGTTGCGCAACGGCTGTGAAACAGAAAGGCACTTTGATCCTCATGGAAATGGAATATTTTTGTCAACTCTCAATCGACGACATTGACCAAGTAAGAATTTATAAATTATTCGTAATTAGTGAATATTTTTGCACCATCATAGGCGAATAAGCAAAATTAAACGTCATTTGGGTTGAAAATTTTAAAAAATAGTATTGAATAAAAATGATAAAGGACCCGCCCAGTGAGAGGTTGGCGACAAAGGGTGTTAAATGGGATGAGGGAGTGTCAACTCTTTGATGGATTGTGGGAAGACCAAGTTTTGTGGTGATTAGGCGTCGCAAAGCGCCAGAGAGCGCTATAAAAGCGACTCGTGTATGTATGAAATAAAAGTAAATATTATCAGAGGCATCAAAATTAAATGTCAAAAAGGCTGTAGAAACCATAATTAAAGATTAAAGTATACAAAAATATCACTGTCCACTACCTATGCCACGGAAAAAAAGTGCCAGGGGTTATCCCCTAAAATTGTGGTATACCCCAATTTGTCGGATGATATGGACGTTTCTAATTAATTGTATTAGTACCGCAACATTTGGATTGGTTAGCTAATTTATTCAGGTACTGCCATAATTCATTTGGGTGCTACCATAATTAATTGGGGTACTACCACAATTAATTGGAAATGTCCATATCATCCAACGACCTCGTGATTTTCTTTCCGTGTGGTGTTGGTGCATGTCAGAAAGAATTTGCTCAACGTTGTCAAACTATGTTTATCAATCGAAAAGCTTCGTGGTGGGCAAATATTTCGTTGGCAACATATTTTTGAAAATCTCTCTTTTCCGAAGCAAAGTGCACTGAGAGTATCTTCACACAAGGAATTTTTGGAGGAGCGAAAGATTTTCTCACAAGAAAAGGTCGCAAAATCTATTGGTCTTTCATTGTAGCCTGTATAAATTCCTAGTTGAGAGAATCACGTCGTTCTCTTTGTCAATGTCGTGGTAACAAAATATCAATCCATTTGCAGGATGTAATATAAACCTTTTTCTGTTTATTTGTTGCAGATGTCTGAGAAATCTGTGCGACTTGTAAAATCAGAACGGAATACTTACGAGGAGATGCTGACGGACCCTGTCATCTTAAGGACTATTGCCAGGGATGCGGCGTTTTCCTGGACTCCTTACTAATCATCTTAATCCCACCGCAAAACTATATCGTACAAAAAATTACCAACTTTTTATGAGAACAAAAATCTAAAAAAAAATGGAGAGCTGGAGGGTGAAACGGTGTATATGGTTTTCGATTTTTTTAAATTAACTCTTCACTTATTTATTGTAAATTTTCGGCGCAAAATCTTGTAGAATTGGATCTTATACACTTATTTCACCTGTTTGCTCAGTATACATATAAAACCTTTAATTCAAGATGTATGAGAATAAGTAAAAACCGGGAAAAGACATTTCCTTTCCGATATTTTATTCTTCACGTTTAATTATTTAACTAGAAACTGTACAAAAATTAAGATTATTTGTCCAAATATTGATGAAATATAGATTTTGTGAGTAACTTCATCGGTGATTTTCATTTTTTACACCACCTTAATCATGTTTTACAACAGATTTCAGGTCATCAGGATATAAATACAGAAAAAGGTCGCACCTTGAATTCAGAAGAATACTGCCGAGGAATTTTCTTTACCACTACATAGCTCGGCACAGAGCTCATACGTGGACCGCGTTTAGCAGAAAGGAGCCAAGCCACATCAGTTATTGCAAAATTTAACCGAGTAATTTTTTTTAACAAGAGAACTTTTTGTGGATTATTTTGAACATTTAAAGAAATTTACTTCGCAACATGCAGAAAATTCACTGAGATTAGCCCAAAAATCCGCACTACCGTTTTTCGTGTAAAAAGTTAAGGTGCCAATTTAAATTTGGCACTTGCGGATGTGGCTTGGTTCCTTTCTGCTTAACGTGGTCCAAGTAGCCCGTCCTGAACACATCAGCCTAATGTACTCAAAATACATATCTGTCTGTTTGTGGTACCTTTTAACGATTAAAATTTAAAATTTGTCTCAGATTAAATGTCAATGCTCGCCGCGAAGTATACGCATTTTTTTCTTATGATCAAATATTTGAACACTTGACAAGTTGGATGACATACATTATGTTTTGAAGGAACATTTTATGCCTAAAGGTATTAAAGAATTTAAAATTTTATCCTCTTTTCTCTGAAAATACACGCTTTCAAGCTCGATATTAAGTGAAGAGGTAAGAAACTGGTGGTGCCATGCAGATATGCGTGAGCTGCAAAGATCACGTATACCATGTGAATTTCCGTGCAACTGGCAACACTGCTTGCTATTAAAATAATTCAAATGAACAGCTGTCAAGCAAGTCAATGAGGATTTTCCCTCTCTCATCAGAGGACGAATGTCTACTTGCACGCCTGTAAAATTCTTTTATGACTTTCGAATTTTTTCCCAATTTGTATATATTTGTATTATTCTACGTTTAACGGCAATTCTCTGACAAAAGACGTGTTTTTCTTTGACAAAGACGTGTTTGGAACAACACGATAATTTCAAATGAATTATGAAAGTGCTGATTTGTGACCAACTTTAGGCGAAAGAAACCCAAGTTTACAAAAATCAAAAATAATTTGTGTATGCCAGAGCATGGAGGAGTGCTCCACAATTATTTTGGAATTAAATATACTCAAAACTTTTGAATCAGATTCATGACGGTTTGAGGTTTTTGAACTGAAAAACATAGATTTGAGAGGAAATTATTGAGACATCTAATTTGATACGTCCAAGGTAACGAAACTGGTCAAAATTCAGTCCTAAGGATACCGCAGAGTTTTCCGTAAAAATATCAAAATCAGATTTTTTAACCCAACTCAACAAAAATCACTTCGCTGAAAGTTTTTCATCCGTGAATTAAGCGCCTATTCCACATTAACGGTTCAATTTTGATGGACAAAGTGCGAAACCATGTATCTCCGTTTGCGACGTTCCAGACTATTTTCCGTCCTACTTTACCTTTTCAATGGAAAACTCGACAACGTAATTTCTCGAAAACTGGTTTGACTTTTCTCTTTGTTAGCAGAATATGTGGCATAAATTTCAAGATGAATAGTTGGCTTGTTTATCTTTAAAAAAATCAAATAGGAGCGGAAGTTTTGAAACGTCGCAATGGGGATAAGTTATTTTTTTTCACTTTGGTTATCGATTTGTTTATTGCGCTTGTTCCAATATTAATGGTGAAACTTAGAAAGCATTTATTATAGTTTGCACATTTGAGAATACTTTTGTATTTATCTCATGACGGAAAGCACATGAGCTCAAATTTTTCTTAGTGGCAAGGAATAAATCGCTTCGTTTATAGTTTACGTCAAAATCATTAAATTCAAACATCAAATTCGTCAAAAAGCTAAAATCAACTAGAACAAAATTTCCCAAACAAAATTTCACATTTGGCAAAGAACTAAAGTTTCATTCCACCGACTTCCTCCTTTGACCCTTGATACTTTTAAAATGTATTGTCAATTTTCAAGAGATACTCATCATGCTGTAAAACGAATCCATTGCTAAACACTCTGAATTAATGTTGCAATCGATTTGCCTGAACATTTTTGCCAAGTGGGAAGTTTAAACAGATGGATACAAAAAAAAAGGACTTATAACTCAGAAAGTTGAATTGGGAAATTTTATAGGTGTTAGTCGCGTAGTTTGTGACGTTTTGACGAGAGATTTATGTGCGTGTTCTGCATAGAGTACATAGAGTCGTAATGTAAGTGGGAGAGCTGGCGCCACTTTTAAGCATTTTCCAGGTCTCGAATTCCGAGATTCCTGTGCGGCGCTGTGTCTCTTTTTCGATACATAACCGATTGGTCACGATACACGGAGACCCGGCCATATTGCACACCGCCATTTTGGATCGAATATGCATCGAAAAAGTGACCCCGAACACCGGGCTTGGAACTCGTCGAGCAGGACATGGCGCCAGCTCTCCCACTTACATTACGACTCTATGTACTCCATGGTGTTCTGCAGTGCGTAATTTTTTAACCTCTCTGATGATCTTTTCTTGCTCAGCACTACAACACTGCGGCAACCTCTGACTTCTCCAAATTCTGAGTATGAAAAAAAATATGAATTCCACTCATGACCTGCAAAAATTCCTATTCGCGTTTGGACGGTCATTGATCTCGGAAGAGACGCGCAGTTTTTAATGAGCTTCCTCCGCGCCTATGCAAAAAATAGACGTCAATAATTTGCATCTTTTTCGGGAGGCACGGTCGAATTTTTTCATCGTCCACCACGTGTGGTCCAATAAATTTTTTTGCACGCTAACTCCGGCCTATCCAATCCCCCACTTCTTAAGATTTTTCCAGCGTTTTTCCTGCTTTTCTCGCGTCCTTTACCCAGTCTGCGGAAAGTAGGGAAATTAGCACATGCATTTCCTCTCATTGTCGCTTTTCTACGCATCCGTTGCCACTTTGTACCTTTGCGCTGCCGTAGCATTCGTAATTGCGGTTTATAACGACATAATACGAGAATTGACTCGGTTTAATTAATATGTGTAAAGGAACGGCATGCAGATCGCGTTAAGCTTCCGTCGCGCCGTACTTGATGTTTCAAATGTGTGCCAATAAACCAGTTTAAAAATTGAGTCACACGTGACGGTCGGTTTCTAGACCTTATTTTGCTTCGTGAATTTTTTCCGCGGTAGAATAAAAGAAAAACATGCGACAAAAAATACTTTGTCATTAGTAAAAGTTGATTTAAGTTGTATACTCAAGTTGTAGTAGTTTTTACATTTTGATAACTAATGCCAGTTTTCTCGTTGTGAGGACGGAGAAATTCAAGAGGGTAAAGGTGGTCTCAAATAATACTGAATGAAACGAACCGGAAAAATAGAATGAGTGGTTCGTCGGAGAAAATGCGCTACATAGTTCAACCTCGCTGGAGTTCCCAGTTGTGATTTTTTGTCCTCCAACTCTACCAAAGACCCCTAACTTATTTCCTATGGCTTTACATGATCCTATTATGTGTATTCCCTAATTTGTGGCCTTTATCTCTTGAGGTGCACGTGATGGTGCGTATTGATCTTCAGTGAAACGGAAAAGTAAAAAAAAAAAACCAATTAAATCCTATATTTTGCACTAACAGAAGGACTTCCAGAAGAGGAGGAGTCATCAAGAAATCATGTAAGTGAACCTATTTATTAAGAGCCGTTTTTTCATGATAAGAGTTTGGAGCTGGTTTCATTATGATGTTTTAACAGACATAGAAACTTCAGTTTCAATGAAATACTGATTTTTTAAGTCCAGGTGACTGAAGTTTTTGTCATATTGACCCAACTTCAGCTAAGGATACCGGCGTTTTGACTTTAAAGACGCATTAATGAATTATGAGCTCCTGAAATGAAGGCTAAGCGAAAAAATATTAATTAATTTGTCCTACGTTAAATATTTGTAGGGAATTATGCATGTATTGCTCCATTTCTAAATTTCCGTGGAGTAATTTTTCTAGTTGGGGCGAAACATTGGATTTTTAGATTTTGACGGGAAGCCCTTCCTGGTTCCCTAAAAATGATTTGCGATAGTAAAACTCATTCTTTGCCAACTGAGGCTGACGGTTTAAACTTTCATTACAATCGGACAATTTTGTACTCTTATAACGTGGCAGGTCAGAATTTCGCTCGGCTCATTTTCAAAACTCCATTTTCTGAAATACAATTGGATTGCATTTTGCAAAAAGGAACCAAGAGGATTCCAGTGTTGCCAGGATTGTGCAACTTGCGTGGTTGCAGTAAAATTACTGAGATAATGAAAAAGTTAAATTTACAACAGTAACTTTCATTTTAAAATTATAGTTTATATATTGGGAGTAAAGATACTTGTTTAAATAATCAGTTTATATTTTCAAGGTGAAAAGAGTTAACGATCTTAGCGACATTGGAATGATCTTGGTTCCTTTTTCCAAAATGCAATCCAATTAAACTTCAAAATATGTGGCATTTTGCTCAGACGGAGACAATATGTTCCAGTACCTCAATTCCCTTACTTTTTTTCTTTCAAATTTAATACAGATTACAACAACCACGGGAGCCTTTACATAAGATGGAGGAGAAGCCGGAGGTAGTGATCGCTGGAATGGCTGGCACATTTCCTGGGTGTGCCACCGTTGAAGACTTGCAGGAGGCATTGTTTAAAAAGTCACACCTCATTTCCAACGACAAAAGCCACTGGGAGGTGTGTTACGATGAGGGTAAGTGTGGTACTCATGGAAGACGAACGCGGCTTGGGTTCGCTCTTGAAGGAACCGATGCAAAATCGGACGCATTTTTACCAAACGGAACTATGTGCACTGTGACGTGAGGCTTGTTATGCGTATGTCACAGGCAATTGGCAATCGCTGGCAATTTACAGGCCAGTGGTGAATAAATATTGAAAATCATGAAATTCAAAAATAAAAGAAGAAGATTAGAGTGCTGATTATGTTGCAGATAATGTGAATAGACATTTTTTCCTAAACATCGTTAAAAACATGGCAAGAATGTCCACACTCAGAAGAGCGTGTGGTGATCTCCGTGACTTTAGTTGGGTTGAGATCGGACAGGTAACTAAACTAACATCGTGACGAAGCGTAGAGTATCACAAAGAATGAAGGCGCTTCAAGCCGAGCTCATACTTTTGAAGACTATAACTCTTACAAATGACATTATGCCGTTGCGCATTATTGCGATTTATTGAAACAACGTGTGAACCGCTTGCAAATTGCCGACGATTGCTAATTGTCTGCGACACATATATTCTCATGGGTTTAAGGGGTCATGTCTTTATGTACATAGTTTCGTTTGGCAGAAATACGTCCAAATAGAGAATGGAGAAGTCGCTGGTGTCTGCAATTTAGTGAATTTCATGTTTAAGAAGAAACCGATCGTACTAAGCTTGGAAATATCCTTGTTTTCTAAGGAACAAGTATTAGAGAAACTATGATCAAATGAAATACATACACATGAGTCGCTATAATAGAGCTTTCTGACGCTCTGCGACGCCTAATCACCACAAAACTCGGTCCTCCCACACTCCATCAGGGAGTTAACACTCCCTCATCTCATTTAAAACTCCTGTCGCCACCCTCTCACTGGGCGTCCCCTTCGTCTCCTCCCCAGAAGAACCCAATCAAACATATTTTTTGGCAGCCTCTCTTCCGTCATAATATTAACATGACCGTACCAGATAATCTGTTTGGTCACGACATCGAACACGATGTCATTTTCGACTTCCAAGATCTGACGCACTCTCTTATCACGGACCCAATCTCTCCTAGAAATTCCTGCCGACCTCCTCCAAAAATCCATCCCCATTGCTCTTAACATATTCTGTACCAAATGACATAATCTACTAAAATACACGTGTTTAAATGAGAAATGCCGTCTGATGACGTAATGAGGTGGCAGATATTCCCACTATATAATATATTTTTCCACAATTTCCATCAGAAATAATTATGAAAAATACAGTGGAAATCAAAAATAATGACCTTGAGGAGACCGGCCTTTTTCGTTCGTTATGGCCAATGGTTGTTATAACAGATAATTAGATGTTTACGCAGTCACCTCAAATTGAACAGCAAAGAGTAAAAGCTGTGCTGGCGCTAGGAAGACGAGGCTTCCTTATTTGTAGGAAAAGAAACACTACTATTTTTAACACTGCATTTTCATTTTTTTCTTATTTTGTATTTGATTTGTGTGTGCATTGGTGTTTGGCACACGCGGTAAACACTGGTCAGAAATCGTGTATACCGCAGGCGGTGGGTCTGACACCGATAAATTACGAATGTTCAAGGATGAAGCGCGCACCCTCGCGTAGGCGCATTTTGTGAAGTACGCATACAGTCTTGCAGGTGCTAATATCGATGGCTTACGAACAATATCGCCAATCTGACAATTTTGGCATCGCATTCTACAATATAAAATATGTAGACTGATGATCCTAGTTTTTTTTTCTTTTTCTTCAATTTCGTTGGAAGGCGCTTCAATGACGCTGTAATGCATGAAAAAATTGCACATCTAACCTTAAAATCACAAAAATGGCTAGGTTTTCCCTTCGTTCTACAAAATCGTTTGCAGATAGGCGATTTGGTTCGTTAGCCATCGATATGTATATCACGTCGATTGCATTGCGTTTGGCGCAAATCGTGAAGTATGAAGCTAATATGCGTTTTAAGCCGACAGAGCCGATCGGCGCAATGCGTGAAGTATTCACACGGTCTTGTAGGCGCTATTGTGCTCTCCACGAAACAGGGCCGAACGCACTGTGTTTGGCGCAATGCATGAAGTATTCGCACGGCCTTGCAGGCGCTAATATGCGTTTTACGCCGACCGCACTGTGTTTGGAGCTATTATTCGAACGGAAGGAGTTGAGGAACTCTCATCGTACTTGGTTGTTGCCCTGAGCTTTAGCCTTCGTGCCGATGCACGAAGGCTAAAGCCCCATCACAAGGCGAACAATCAAAACTAAAAAAATAAAAAGAACTTGTTACTAAAATGGAGTTTTTGCGAATCGATTTTTCATTTAAAATGTGCTACATAAAATTCATGCCGTTCTTTGACTATCAATATAAATGTCACGTAACACTGAAATATATCCAAATCGATATATTTATACTTTGCACATATAGTGTGATTATTCTTCTACTCTTTTTGAAAGTGTTGAGTTACAAGAAATATCTTAGTATTTGTATTAGTGTGAATATAATAAATAAGTGAGCTACTTGGCGGGAGGCGCATTAAATGAGTTCTTGCTATTTCGAGATATACGTGTTTGGAGTTTCAATATTACATGGATCCTTGTGGCGGGAAAAAAGTGCAACGTGACTTTTCGATGCTGAAAAATTGAAATTTGGGAGCAAATTTTTCACAGAATTTGCAGAAAGACTGGTTTTACTTGCATTATTAATATTTCAATTTTTGCAAAAACTGCACTTATATACCTTGTCCTCCTCTCCATTGATATGCATTAGATTTCAGAGCAAATATACGTACTATGTCTTTTCTAGAGCGACAATATTGATTTTTTGATTCCTAGATGAAATGGACTGGCCAATGTTCACTGGTCACGCAGTTTCTCATCATAAGTTTGATGCAACTTTTTTCAATATTCCATTCAGCTATCCGAGCGTCATGGACCCAATCATGAAGAAATGTTTAGAAATCAGTGTGGAAGCTGTGATCGACGCAGGTGTGTCCTCTGTTCTATATGTAAAATTAACCCGGGAGGCACTCGAGCTTAATCAATCAACCACGCTAGTTTGTGAGAAAACTAATCCTGATTGTTTAACCATCAATCAGTAAAATCATTCCGAATTACTTCTGCAGCTCATGAATGCACAGCCACACTCGTAACCATGCGAAGGCCTCTACTTGCAGCTAACGAGTAGCTCAGTCTACACTAGCAACTATTCGAACTCATCTACCGGGCTAATTGCCTACCCAGCTAATAGCGGGCGTTTTAGAAAAGGGGCGTCTTTTGTTAGACCGCTACTTTTGCTGAGCACGTTTTAAAGCATATAATTTGAAGATCAAATTCATTTTATTGCTGTGGCTTAGTACAAACAGGGTCATCATAATTATTATGGGTGTTCCTGACCTTGCTTAACCTTAATTGGTCGCAATAATAACATATATCGAAGAGAGATCATCAAGATGAACTGAATTTTACAGTTTATAGTATTCTTACCAGACTTAATTGGAAGGTAACTCAAAGGTGCTTTATTTGAGATACGCAACAAAATTAGGCTGCTGTTTGTGAACTTACTGTATTTCTTTTATGTGTGTATTAAGCGCCCAAAGCTAGATAATTTCGAAGCCTTCCAATTAACGGAAGTTTTAAATGAACAAAAAGGTATACGGCCAATGAATGATTTTTAAATTTTAAGAGGTTTAATACTATATTTTCTTCTAGGTTTCAATCCTAAACAGTTGGAAGGGACTAACACAGCTGTTTACGTCACTTACGACAATAGTGAATCTGAACTCATCCTAACTTACACAATTACAGAAAAAGTTCTAATGGGAAACTGTAGAGCCCTGACGGCGAATCGACTCTCATTTGCAATGAACCTGCAAGGTAGACATCGCTTTTGAATTTATTTTAGTTTACGCTATAATGCAGAAAATTTAGGGCACTTTAAAACGTAAACGATTTGCACGAAGTACACTTTCACCAGATTTTTAATCAAAACGACCATATACTCAGTTTTTTGTTTTCGAAAAAAATTGCACATGAGTTATTTGTTTTTGATACTCTTGAATTTAGAAGTAAACTGCAGTAACCATCTAACTCCCTACACTTGGTTAACACTTTGAATTGAGCCATGTGTCTGCATTTCAGGTCCTAGTTATGCGTTCCAAGGTGGTTACGGTTCCATGCTCCACTATTTCGACCACGCCAAAAGACAGTTGGAGGAGGGCCGGTTGGATGGCGCCATAATAGTCAGCGCTAACAATATCATGTCTCCTCGGTTCTTAGCAATTTACCAAGGAATGGGATTTTCAGCAGCTGACGGAAAATGTCGAGCTTTTGATGAACATGGTAAGAGTAGAGCAATTTTGTGTAAAATAAATCGTCCTCTTCAGTTACAATGGGCCTGTTGCAAACTTTTGCTAGAGCAAAACTAAGAGTTGTTTCTTATAGAAAATGCCTCAAAAATCACGATGAGCGCATCGGCAAAGTCTGAAATGCACTCATAACTTCACAATCTGCGTAAGAAATTTGCGGTTTTTTGAGCTTCCCGCTTCAAAAACGATACTACGGCACAGGTGAACATTTTATTAGAGTAGCCGTTCCATCGACGGCAATACTCATCATGGCCTACGCCAATCCGCCAAAACACGTGTGATTGGACGAGATAACACCTGAACAGGATTAGACCAGATAACAATCGGCGTGTTTATGTTCACATTTCCCTCGCCCGCCCTGATTGACCTTGAACTCTCCTCGAATAATTACTCGCGGAACTGCGCAAGCGTCGGCCATGATAAATATTGCCGACGGTGGAGGGACTCCTCTGACAAAATGTTCACCTGTGCCGTAGTATCGTTTTTGAAGCGGGAAGCTCAAAAAACCGCAAAGTTCTTACGCATATTGTGAAGTTATGAGTGCATTTCAGACTTTGTCGATGCGCTCATCGTGATTTTTGAGGCATTTTCTATAAGAAACAACTCTTAGTTTTGCTCTAGCAAAAGTTTGCAACAGGCCCATTAAGTGTCAAGAATAGTAAAACTGTATCTAATGTAACTGTAAATAATTGTACTGAGAATGTTGGCCTTCTCTTACTGATACACTGTAGTGACGAGACTCATGTTACGCATCTTTACTGCGACTATTGATCTGTTGGGCTATGGACCTGCGGCCTGATTATTAAAATTGATAGACGAAGCGATAGACAAAGAGGACATAGGGAGTATGGAGCAATCCCGTCGGTTGAAACTGGTGGTTCTTACAGACTAAAGAGAATAATGATGGACTAACGAAATGGTCTCTTGGCGGTTCTAGTTAATTATTCTATTCCCACCTCCTTATAGTCCATTATAACCACACGCTTCCCCACCGAAAAATGGATGATGACTGAACATTCTGGATGTAAAAAAGTGTGCGACAAATGACAAAACGTTGAGTTAACCACCAAAGCAGTTAGCTCTACATCTTGACTTTGCTATAGTAACTGCTGTGGGGGTTGACTCAGCGTTTTGTGAGTTGTCGCGCACTTTTTTACATCCAGAACCTTGAGTCAGCATCCTTTTTTTTGGTGTCCCAATATGATCCCTCCATATAACTTTTGTCATCTATGTCTGTAGCTTTGTCTATCAATTTCAATAATCAGCCCGCTGTAAAAAAAAAAGATGTTTCTCAACATACAAATTTTTAAAAGATTCCATACCGTAGTAAAAAGTGACGCAATACTTTTTTGATGGAGAAAGTTAATCAAAGCTATGTCTACTAGAGGCATAAGCCTCTCTAAGTATCCGGTATCTGATGAAGGTTTCGAAAACTCAAATTTACAAGATCTTACACTGCCAAACATAAGGTCCGAGACGAACTTCATCGAAAAATTTTCAATTGTTTCAGCTCAAGGATATGCAGTAAGCGATTCGTGCGCAGCTTTCTTCATACAACGTGCCCGAGACGCGAGAAGAAATTGGGCGACAGTAATCGGGGCCGATTTCAGATTTTTCGGCGACAAGGCGGACGGAAATTTCATATCGTTCCACGAGGAACCGGTCAAAAAGATGCTGCGCGAAAATTATGAAAAGTGGAAAATCGACCCTACTACTGTCACATACATTGAAGCCGACGGATGTGGGTTCAAGGTTAGTGTATGTTAATCAGTCTGCCAAGAGAAGACGCGCAGTCTCAGTATGAGCAACTGCACGATTTTATAAATCGAGGTGTAAAATTTGGTGCTTGAGTCTACATAGTTCTCAAAAACCTGGAGTGATATGAATGCGAAGTAAAATTAACATCATAAAAGCACATGACACTCAAAAAAAAAAATAGTAGATTTTGCTTCGCATTCATAACACGTGAGGTTTCTGAGTGCTATATATGCAGATTCTACCACATAATTTCCACGGAAGAAAAAAGTATTAAGGGTTGTCCCCTTAAAATTGTGGTGCCACCCCACTTTGTAGGATGATGTGGACATTTCCAAATATTGTGGTAGTGTGACAACTCAAGTTGGTGGTAGTACCGCAACGTTTGGGTTAGTAACCCAATTTATTGGAGTACTACCACAATTGACTGAAAATGTCTAAGTTGGGAATTGACTCCTACCTCTTTTTTCCGTGTCACTCCAAAAATTTTACCAATTTGCAACCCAGATTGCATACCTTCTGGTTTGAAGGAAACTTTTCGATTAACGTGAGAGCTATACTTAAGCATCGGCAAAAATATAATTAAGAAACGTTCTAACATTGTGCCGATTTACGTGCTATTTTAACGATTCGGAAGTGAGGTTGCATACGTTGCAATTTGAATTTCTTCAAACATTTTCATGTTTGATCTTCAATTTGCAGGAAAATTGCTAAAATGCACGTAAAACTAATGATTTATGGGGTCATTGAAAAAGGGAGATGATAATTTTTAAATTACGTATTGAACTTTTGCAGGAACGAGAGGACAAGGAGATCAATATAATAGCAGAAACTTTCTGCAAAAACCGGAAATCTCCTTTGTTAGTCGGCTCGGTGAAGTCAAATATAGGACACGCAGAGACGGCTGCAGCTGCAGCGGGAACGGTCAAAGCTGTAATTGCCCTAAATAAGTCAGAAATCCCTCCCAGTATCAACGTAGAGACACCAAACTACAAACTAGCAGCCAACAAAATGAAGGTATGTCCGAAAATTGCCTTGGAACGTTGGCGAAAAAAATATGCAAAGTATGTCCTCAAAATTAAATACTGAATATGTAGAGAGTATCCCTATATTTATTGTGATTATTTATTGTTTACGTTTAAAAATGAAGAACAAACTTGCACTCTGGTAGGAGCGTGAACGGAAATCCTTTTCAATGTAAGGATATCCTTTTCAATGTAAGGATATCCTTTTCAATGTAATGTGAGTTTGCACTACCTCGGTCAGGAGCATGCTCATTTTCTTATTTTAATTTTTCATTTTTTAGCTCTTATTCCAGTTGAGAATGGGCATGTAATAAGCCAAAAACGTTCTGGTTAAGTTTATTCTATTTTTTTTTAGCCTTGTAAACCCATTTGTTTTATATTTAATGTTTTTTTATCGTTGTAAGGATAACTAAATCAACAACTTATTACACTTTCAGGTAGTTACAGAATCAACACCACTCAAAGGCAATTTGGTCGGAATAAATGCCATTGGATTTGCTGGAGGCTTTGGCCATTTACTTTTACAACAAAATGTCAAGTAAGTGTCTCTTGGAACTAATAGCTTTGAAAAACTAGCAGCATTTCTCCGAGAGAAGTCTATTTTTAATGGAAACCCTAAACGGACCCATTATGCATGAATGCCCGCAAGTTTGGGCCATAAATTGAAATAAAAATAGTAACTTAAATTACTCCATAGAACCAATTTACGATGCTAAATTGTGATAAGCATAAAGTAAAGACTCCCTTGCCTTGTTTGCCTATAGAATCATTAGAGGCCAAAAGGAATGCAATGGAATACAAAAAGCCACTGTAACCCTTCTCAATACGAAAGAGTTGGCATAAAATAAATTTTTGAACACAGCAATGAACTTTCTTTCATGTATCCAGACTGCCATGCATTTCATTCATTGCTAATCTCATTGTTTAGCTTTTATAATTTTTGAATACACCAACCTCGAGTAATAGAGCCTCTTATGGACGTATTTATGCTAAAAGGAACTATTTGCATAGGGTTTGCGTGTCAGATAGTTCCTTTTAGCATAAATACGTTCTTTCATAAAGCCATATCACCTGAAGGCTACAGGAAACCCTCAGAATTTCAAGAGAGAACTGGCCATTTCCATCCTCAAATCATCATTGAGATAGCTTTTCTTAACTTCAAAGTTCTGTCTACGTTCTGTGTTCGCGACGTTGTATTCTACGTAGAAAATACCATCATTTCCTTCTTACGGTGTAAAACTCTCGATGAAAATTTTTTTCAAGACTGGATCATATTACAAAGCATGATAATCAGTTACATGTAAACTAAACGCTCACAAGCGTAATGTTCCCTAAATAGGATTGAATGTACGATGAAAAAGAGACTGAAATGGACGTATTTCTACCAAACAGACCTATGTGGAGGTGAGAAAGATGGGGTGTGCTCTATAAATCTGCATAAGAAGCAATGTAAAAGTGGGCGTGGTTCCTTTTGAAGAATTGGAAAAGCGGGATATTGCATTCTATCAAACAGACCTATGTGTCAACTGGATGCGGGAGTCATGAGCCGCGGGCAGGGCAAGAAAGCGTTGTGGACAGGGCTCATGAGTTAAAGCGTCCCGACGACGTTGCCCTCGTTCCGCTCCCGCTCCCTCATTGCCGCTGACGTCACTGGCGCTTTATTATTCTCATTCACTCTTACGCAAGAGAACTAACGAGCACACCCCATATTTCTCACTTCCACATAGGTCTGTTTGGTAGAAATACGTCCAAATATTAAGGGAGATTTTTGTTTTTTATGGTTTCTCATTTCAAAATATTTCCGATACTCATCATGTGCAAAGCCTGAGTTAATATGAGTGAGCCTCGAAAAACCCGCAAGTGCAAGCTTATTCGAGAACTCACTTAGAATTCTCTCTGGCTTGCAAAACTTCAGACAACTTTCACAGGAGCGCATCGTCGAAGAAAATAGAAGAATCTTTGCCTCAGATTATGCTGATGTCATCACGGACGGAAGAGGGGATCGAGCAAATTCTTCAGCGTGTGGCAACAACCAACGTGACGCCTGAATTTGCCGCTTTGTCAAACGGGGTGTTCCAGGAACCTATTAAAGGGCACATGTTCAGAGGATATAACCTGAAGCACGCAGATGGAACAATCTCTGAACCTAAACGGCAGGTAAAAGATAGTTTTGTCGTAATACACGGAAAAAAAAAGAATTGCTGATCCAGCAATTCAATTGCTAAAAACAGTGAGTGCAATGTTTCAACGCAGATTTTACAACAAAAAAATGCTACTTTAACCACCCTCGTGGTTAAATTAGTTTACAATGTGGTTAAAGTAGCATTTTTTTGTTGTAAAATCTGCGTTGAAACATTGCACTCATTGTTTTTAGCAATTGAATTGTTGAATCAGCAATTTTTTTTTCCGTGTACATTCAAACAATCAAAACGTTTACAGAAAATTGAGAATGTTGCAATAAAAATCAGTATAGTTTACCTTAGTAATGGGTAACGCTGGAATGCAGTTGAAGTTTAAGGGAAACAAGCAAAGTACCCTCCAATGCGATTATCGCATGCGAAGGACACTAAAAATTAAGCTTTCATTATATCGCCTGAATGCAACTATTCGAGCTTCACGGATGCCCGGGTTGCATACGCACGGAATTGAAGGCGTTTTGGCGATGTGAGCAATCATCGATTCACTCGCACCGCGAGTGAACTCGTAGATAAAGTTTTTCTTATCTCCTTTTCTCCAGTTTCAAGGTCAATCATTTGCGAAAACGACTGCCATCTTTTCATGACCTCAAAAGCGCATATGTGCATCCTCACTTGTAGGGTTTTGCGCTTTTGAAATTTTACCAAAAAATTACAACGCTCAAAGGAGCCATTTTATACCATTTTCTGTTTGATTGAATTATTTCGCTTTGTTTTAAAATTCCTATTTATGTGCCTTCTCTGTTGATGCGCTTATAGCTAAAATTGCCATAGTGGATTCTTTTTAAATTTTCTATCTCTGACTAATTTCAGAGAGTAGACGGAGATAAAGGCCCAATTTGGTGGGTGTTTTCTGGGATGGGCTCCCAATGGAACGGCATGGGCGCTCAACTTATGCACATTCCTCTGTTTCGTGACGTCATCGATAAATGTGACGAAATTCTACGTCCACGCGGTGTTGATATTAAACATATCTTAACAACGGATGATGAGACTATCTTTGATAACATCCTTCATTCTTTTGTCGGCATTGCCGCCATTCAGGTAAGTTTCCAGAATTACCGTGTTGTTTGAACAAATAAATTTTCATATGCTACAAAGCGAGAGAGAAATTACCCCGTCCTCTTTGTAAAATGATGGATCAAATCAGAGAAAAAGTTTTGAAAAAAGATAAAAATTGTTATTTTTATACATCAAAATATACATCATTATGGAGAAGACTAAATGACAAAACAAAGACACCAATACAATGGCAAAAATTGCATATTTCAAATTTTATGTCAATATGGACTTTTAGAAAAACCTGAGATATTTTGACCACCAATACTAAACGAAATTTATGATGATCCTGGAGTTTTCGCTTAGTGCAAAAATTAAAATGAAACTCGAAATTACGAACGTCGTTAAGTGGCACAAACTTCTGTTGTTCTGTATGTTCTTTACATAATTTTCTGGCCTCAGTTCAATGCTCCGCTTTGAACTTGCACAGAAATTCAAAGCGTTAGTAAACATTATACGGTTTTTTCTGATTATAGATTGGGCTGGTCGAAATTCTAAGAGCTTTGGAAATTGAACCAGAAGGCATTATCGGTCATTCTGTCGGTGAATTAGGCTGTGCATACGCAGATAACTGCTTGACTCTCGAACAAACTATTTTAGCAGCCCATGCTCGAGGAAAGGCGTCTCTAGAGGCAACTCTAATCAAAGGAATGATGGCTGCTGTAGGTTAGTATAATCGCTGACTCATTTCATGTAATAGATCATTTAAAATTAAAATTTGAGATTGCTGTAAAAAGATGCAGACTCCTCAAGTTTCAAGCCTATTGTTTCTTTATTGGAATTTCCATGGAAAAACATGGGCGGATCCAGGGGCGCGTAGGGGGCGTATGCCCCCCCCCCCCGTTCGCTCAAAAAAAGGAGGATGAAAAAGGGAAGGAAAAGGGACGGAAAAGAGAAGAACGGAACAAAGGAAAGAAGAAGGGTGGACGCTTATATTTGGTAATTATTCTTGACAAAAATGACTCAAACTGCATATTCGATGCTTTAGACTACATAATTTGAAATTTAATTGAGTGTGAGATTTAAGGAGTAGAGAGATTCAAAAGTAGATTCATTGGAAAATAATATGGAGACATTCGCCACCAATTTCCCACGACAACAATTTTCAGTAGGCTCGATCCCCTTACTGAATTTCCCGCAATATTTGGATATTTTATTGTGAATGTTTTTAAATATATTTATGTTTTGTCGACATTCAAAAAAAAATAATTTTAAGAATGGAGGAATATCTGCATCCTCAGCTCTTTAAAAGATATAATAAAATTTTAATGAAAATTCTCATGAATAAAAGTAATGAAATTTTAGTCGCCTCTAAATTCTTGCGTTATCGTTACAGGTTTAGGATTCCGTGATATAGTTGGAATGCTTCCAGAGACGATTGATGTAGCTTGTCAAAACTCCTCGACAAGCTGTACAATTTCTGGCCCAACTGAGGACGTGACGAAATTCGTCGCCGAGTTGGAGGCCAAGGGCATATTCGCCAAAAGTGTGAATGTTGCAAATATCGCCTACCACTCGAGGTATATTCAACCGGCCGGTCCAATTTTACTCAAATATCTAAAAGAGGTATGAAATAGCAAATGGCATACATGCAAAATCAATAAATTTACTCAGTAACTGAAGATCTACGATATAAGAACTCTCACTACCAAGGTCGTCATTTCAATAATAAACATGAGTAATGATTTGATTAAAAAAAAAAAAAAAAAAAAAAAAAAAAAATTGAAAGTATTACAATCTTATGGCGTTCAGATCTTATTTATAATTTTGTGGTTGGGCTGTAATTGAATCATTAAATACAAAAAGGGCACATGTCCAGAAAACCAAATTGTTCAGGAGACACAAAAGACTGTTTATTTCGTGGTAGATATTTTATGAAAAGTCGTTATGTTTAAAAAAACCGGCACTCCGCTTCTCCCCGCGCCGGTATTTTTAAACATAACGACTTTCCAAAAAATATCTACCACGAAGTAAACAGTTTTTTGTGCCTCCTGAACAATTTGGTTTTCTGGACATGTGCTCTTCTTGTATTTAGTGATTCAATTATTATGTGAAATTCTACTGGGAAGCAAATGTTCAAAGGAACAAAATCCTATTCTTTTAAAATTAAATAAGTAACAATTTCTTTATTTTCAGGTCGTTTTCCTCGAAAATGTTTTTCATGCTCAATTTATACGGTTTAACTATACAGGAAGTTGTTACTAATCATGTTATATCTACATGAGTTTTCATGCTGCTTAAATTGTACTCGTGTAACTATACCCATACGTTTAAAAGAGCATTTTGCGAAACTTAAGTAAAATACACCTAATTTTCATTAAAATTTAAAGAATGGCCAATATTGTGGTTTTCCCCTCATATGGTATCAACGCATTTAAGCAAGCCCCATATTGACCTAAATGTGGTTGATAAGCTTTTTAATATGGATGTTATTAATAGAACTAATTTTATAAAAACTTGCTGCATTATAATGGCCATTCTATCAATTTCAAAGTATTGACAATAATGTTGCGATAGGTACCGCAACTTTCACAATGCATTCGTCTGTACTTTTTAGGTAATTCCAATCAACACAAAGCGTTCAACTAAGTGGGTGAGCAGCTCGGTCCCAAAAACTAACTGGTTCACAAATGCCGCCAAATTCAACTCACCAGAATACCACACGAATAACCTTTTAAGCCCCGTTCTGTTCGAAGAGGCCATCACGGTCATTCCGAAAAATGCAACACTCATTGAAATCGCTCCTCATGGTCTGCTGCAGGCCATTCTCAAGAGGGCTCTTCCAGACACCGTCGCAAATGTCCCGTTAACGAGACGAACCAAAGGTCCCGACCCTAGTAATGTGAAGTTCCTACTTGATGCTATTGGCAAGTGAGTATAGCAGACACGAATGTGCATGCATGTCAGGGGCATTCACTGGCAGAGCCTCTTTCACCGGTGTAAAATCGAATGAAAAATTAGCCAAAGAAGTATTATGACTGAGTTTAACCACTCGAAAAAAAGGAATTGAAGCATCCGTAATTTTTTGCAATCCTCATGCCAAATTCATGTAGTCAGTCCGACATTTTCTTTTAAAAATGGTCCTACTCGCTATAGCTGCGTTGATTGAAGTTTAGATTTTGTTTTTGGTACTGAAAGTTAGGTATATTAATTTGGTAAAATTTTAACTTGGAAATAATTTTTATTGATAAATGGACCGCGTTTACCAGAAAGGTACCGAGCCACATCGGCTATTGCCGAATTTAACCGGGCAATTTAATTGTTTACGAGAGAACGTTTGCGCGGATTCTTTTGACAATCTTGAGGAATGTGCTTTGTACAATGTAGAAAATTCACTGAAATTTGCACGAAAATCCGCACAAACGTTTCCATGTAAAAAATTAAATTGCCCAGTTAAAGTTGGCAGTGGCTGATGTGGCTTGGTTCCTTTCTGTTTAACGCGGTCCAAATATATCTTAAGGTATGCAGTTAGATGATTTTTATGAAACCTAAACATTTCCTCTTGCTTTAGAATTCAGAGAACTAAAGGCAACAGATTTGTGCATTTTTGAAGTCACCCGCACTCCTAAGCCCGATGACAAGTTATGATGGTATAAAATGACGAAATCACAAATAATTATACGTTTACTTATCAACATTCGTTCCTTACCTTAAATATTTTTTTCGCCTGAAGGTTGTATCTCTTGGGTTACTCGCCGAATGTGTCTCTCTTGTATCCACCAACTCAGTTTCCGGTACCATGTGACACCCCAAGCTTACAGCCATTTGTCACTTGGGAACACTCCGAAACTTACAAACTTCCTGATTACATGGTAAGTGAATCATATGACAGATTTGTGAAAATTGTCCATACTTAAAATGAGGTGTCAACATCAATGAATCGTTTCCTTTCAACAGACCCCAACGGTGCCATTAAAAAGGAAACGCATGATTTGGAACTTCATGTAACGCACATGGAAAGGACTCCTTTTGTTCCCCAGTAAGCTAACTTCAGTATTTAGCCATATTCTTAATTCGAGTAAAAAAAAGTGTAAACATTTGTTCAGCCATATGCTGTATCCACAATGATAGATATTAAAAACGTGAGCCAAAGATTCATAATTTTTTTTACAATTTTATTTGCATTCCTGAAATTTTTTTTCCTGAAATTTATTAGCCCTTGTAAAAATTCAAATTGTAAAAAAATTATGGATCTTTGGCTCACGTTTCTAACATTTATAAAAAAAAGTATCTTGCAACTTCTTAAAACCTTCGACTTTGTTTCATTCCTCAGAAGAGAAGTAATAAAAGTCACCCTTAAATTAGTTTGTTTGTGAATATTTGAAAATTAGTTGAGAACATTTTTGAACCTGCAACCTTTTGCAAAATGTAGTCCTTTTGCGCATTACTCAGTCCAGGTGCATATCGTAATTTAATTGAATGATTATTTTTTGTTTTGTTGGATACATTGTAAATGCAGCAAATATGTGGTAAAGAGGAGTCAATAGTGTGCGAGAAGGCATTTTCTATACCGGAAATCAAAGCATTCCTCAGAAAGTACGAAGAAGAGGACACCCCGATTCATCCAATTTCTTTCCTCTTGGTAAGTTAATATATTTAATTCCTAAGTCTAAATACTTGTTTAAGCTCCATTTTATACGTTAAACATATCAGTATAGTATTAATCAGGTGAAGTTGTTTGTTTAAAAGTATGTTTTTAGCATGGTTTAGAAAATAAATTTCTAAGCAAGAGAAGGGGAAAAACATTTACAGTCAGCGGAAAATGGGTATCACAGTCTTAGTATTACACAAGTTATATGGTGTTGTCAAAGTTAACGTCACTGCGAGTGTTGGCAAATCTACCATCTAAACAAAGCGCTCTTTTTGTGTAGAAATTCGTGCTTGTGTTTTCTCTCAATAACTAAAAATCTTGATTTATCCTGATTCAATGACAAAAAAAATTAATTTCAGGTTGAGGTTTGGAAATCCTTTGGGGCTATTCATAAGAAAATCTACGCGGAAACGCCTGTTGTATTTGAGAATATTCACATCTGGTCTGGGCTTGATCTGTCAAAGGAAGGTGAGGTTTTACAGTCCTAATACTACTCATTATCAAAATCACAGTCACGATATATATTCGTTATTTTTTAGGACTTCTAAACTTAAATCTTCATTTTGACTGAAATTTCATTTTTGCTGTAAAACCTTGCCTATAATGATATTTTCTTTTTCACAATTAACAGATGAACAT
The DNA here is from genome assembly GCF_918797505.1 of Bemisia tabaci. Lineage (NCBI taxonomy): Eukaryota > Metazoa > Arthropoda > Insecta > Hemiptera > Aleyrodidae > Bemisia > Bemisia tabaci. The sequence continues at coordinate 29,349,859 of NC_092801.1, read as the reverse complement.
TAATGAGTTATCACCAAAAGTTTTGGCAAAAGCACCTCAATAAAATATTCATTCATTATTCTATCTCTCTATACGATTATACATATTACAGAATTATACAGTGTCAATGACCTTAGAATAGATTTAACTATTGGGCATAGAGTACATACAGGGTGAGCGAAAAGTCCCCGACCCCCCCTCTAACTTTTGAACGAATTGAGCTAAGGAAATGAAAATTTTGGAAAGGTTCCTATCTCAAAGGGGGACCATCTTTTAAGGGGGTCAAAATTTTGGTACCCCCCTCAGGGGGGGGACAGGGGCCCCCCAACTTTTTTTTCATTAGCCAACCCTTCTTTGTTACTCATTCGAAAGGAACATAAAAAACTAAGAATTTTGGCGCAAAACGCAGATCAAATATCTCAATTTGGACGAGTTATATAGGTCAAAGGTCAATGTGAACCTATTTTCAATAATCATATCTCCGGTTCTAAATTATCGTAAAGAAAAAATAAACGGGAAAATTTACCAAATTGTGTTCGCTTTTACGTAAAAATTGCAGGGAAATCACTTCGAGGTTAATATTATGGGGGGGGGGCTCGGACCCCAAATAACGTCAATTCAAAGGTCATCAATTTTCCTGCGAAATAAGCATATTTCCTTAGATTTTGCTCTCCACATTATCTCTGTAAGGTCAAAATCAGTTTCAAACATTACGTTGGCAAAGTTCCCAAATTCGTGGAAAAGTTAAAAAAAAACGAAATTTAATACGGTCAATTCATTCACTTAATTTCGTTTTTTTTTTTAACTTTTCCCGAAATTTGGGGACCTTGCCAACGTAATGTTGAACTGATTTTGCCTTACTGAGAGAATGGGAGGCAAATCTAGAGGAAAATTGGCTTATTTCGCAGGGAAAATTGAATGACCTTTGTAAATTGACGTATTTGGGGTGCGGGTGGGTCCGAGCCCCCCCCCCCCTTATAATTAAATCGAAGGTGATTTCTGCAATTTTTACGTAAAAGCGAACACAATTTGGTAAATTTTCCCGTTTTATTTTTTTCTTTACGATAATTTGAACCGGAGTTATGATTTTTGAAAATAGGTCAATTTGATCTTTGACCTATATAACTCGGTCAAAAATAGATATTGATCTGCGGTTGGTTTGCGCCAAAATTCTTGTTGTTTATGTTCTTTCGAATGAGGGTATCACAAGATAGGGGTTGCTATTTGAAAAAAAAAGTTGGGGGCCCCTGTCCCCCCTGAGGGGGGGACCAAATTTTGACCCCCTTAAAAGTTGGTCCCCTGTTGAGGATAGGAAAACATTTCCAAAGTTTCATTTTCCTTAGCTCAATTCGTTCAAAAGTTAGAGGGGGGGTCGGGGACTTTTCGCTCACCCTGTAGAGTCGTAATGTAAATGGGAGAGCTGGCGCCATTTACTGCTCCACGACTTCCAAGCTCGGTGCAAGCCGAGCTTCGGGCACTTTTTCGATACATGTTCGATCCAAAATGGCGGTGTAGAATACGTGGTAATTCCTTTCTGCTTCGTTTACATCGGATGGCCAGGTACCCGTGTATCGAAAACAATCAATCATGTATCGAAAAAGTGACCCGGCGTCACGCATGAGTCTCGAAATTCGGGACTTGAAAAATTCTTAAACGTGGCGCCAGCTCTCCCACTTACCTTACGATTCTATGTACTCTATGCTCTTGGAATACAAAGCTCAAAACACCGACATTTTACGAAGTTTGATCGGTGATTTAATATTGTATATGTATTTTTGCGAATTTTTGAGAACGAATATTTCATGCCAAAAATGTGATTTTTTTTTGTCTCTAGATCTTTGCAGCGTCTCCATTTCGGTCCTTCCGGTTGACGGCGAATTTGAGATAGCCCAAGAGTGGATAGGGCAGGGCAAAAATGAGGATGAAGAGATAAGGAACATGCTTATAAGTGGTAGGATAAAGTTGTGGGAGGATGCGGCAGACAGTCCAAACAGTTCAGAGAGTTTTGAAAAGTCAAACGATGATGAGATATGCCAAAGTTGGCAAGCTGATGATATCGAAAGGTATTACAATAACAGCGGGAAAGCAAAATTACACCTGAAGTCGACACATATTCATGAACTGGAACTTTGCAGTAAAGGTGAGTTCTGGTAAAACAGTGACGTAATTTTTGAAATGTTATGGTTAAAATACAATATTTCGAAGTTACTGCGTTAAGGAAGAGAAATTGCCCTCTGATCCACGGATTCTAAATTCGTATACTGCCGTGCTAAGAAAAAAACGCCGTATAAAGATTCGAGAGTTGCCAAATTTCTCTTGATAAAACATGTATTTTTGACAACATATTTACCCTTGAAATTTTTAGATATTTTAGATCCAATTGGGCGCAAAATTGTCTGAAAATTTCGGAAAAGTATATACGCAATTTTCCTAACAAATTCTGTTTTTATCGGAGGAAACTTGGCATTGTCTGAGGTCTCATACCGCGTGTTTCCTTAGCACAGGTATGCCGTATTATTTCCTCATGTTACCGTTTTATAAAGTCTTTCGAAACAATGAATGATCTCTTTCAAATTAATTATGACGATCATTTTCAGGGAAAAACGTTAAAGACGTGTTGATAGAGGAGCACACGAACCTCAGAGTAACTGTATGAAATTTGATGATATTCACTAATTCACTGATATCTTGTACATTTAAAATCAAACAGGGCTCAAAGGAAAAATCTTATGGAGTGGAGACTGGGTGCTGAACTTTGATACTATCCTGAAAGCGAATCTTCTTCAAGGAATAAAGGATGCAGCCCAACTGGATGAACCGTCTTCCATTCAGTTTATGTTTATCTCTCCTGACCAAACACAACTTATTGAGGAAGGTAATCCCCTTATGCATTGATTTTTTAATCAGCCAATAATATTACACGCAAATGAACGCCCCATGTATTAATGTCTTCTTCACCGAACAATATCCCAGGCACAACATACTCACTTTAAAATGATACGGTTAGGTATATATGATTCATTTATTGTCAACGTCAATTCATTCCTATAAATAAGAACACTCTTGCGTAGCTTTTATGATCTCATTTTTACTGTAGCAATATATCATACTATGCAGAATTTTCTCATTCAATATTTTTTTTATCTTCCGTGTTGAGGAGGGTAGATTGCTTCAACCTCACATAATTTTTAGGAAGGTTGTTGTCTTCAATTTGAAAGTAGTATCTTATTTTGTGACTTATAAAAGGCCTTTCATGAAATATAAAAAGAATTAAATGATAGAATACCTCTTTTTGTCGTCATAATCTTGACGAAGTGAATTCACGCCGTATTGTTTTCAGTCGTAAATGCCAGTGAGGAAAAGGTCCTCAGTCCACCTGAACGATAAATTGGACTACATTTTGCCATAAGGAAATACCATTTCTGGCATAAAATCAGCTATTTTCATATGATAAAACTGATTACAAAATGTTATATAATCGAGCAATTGACCGGTACAATGAGGCACAGGAGAGCGTTCTAAGAACATTTTAAAATGAAAATTTCTTCAAGAGGTTAACCGAACCACGGTTATTCCAGTTTAAAGTTTGCAGTTTATAAACACCGATTCGAGAAAAAGCTATCTGAGATTATACTTTGCCACGTTTGGGACACTTCATAGCTGGATTATATGACACATACACTTTTTATTGATTAAAAAATTCACTAAATCAATTTAGTCTTCGATATACTAAGTTTACAATCTAAATTATGCTGTCCAATTTTTTGAACCAACTCGATAAAAATTGCTACCTGGCCTCTGTAGACTCAGGACTTTTTACCAAAGGATAGTCGATTTATTTGAAGTTACCGTGAGTATTTCCAATTCCGTAGGATCCCTGGTTGAATTTTGTTTGGATTCTTCGCTGCACTCTTTCCATTGTGCGGGTATCACGGCGCGAAATTTCAAAACACAACCCTCGATTGAACTGGCAGGAAAAGAGATTGTTGACACAGAGCGCTTACAGTTTATTCCCTACTCAGAGACGTCCTTTTCTGTAAGTCAATATAGCTTTCGAGAGAGTAATTCTTCTTTATGATCTTGATTAATTAAACTGTTAACTAGCGACGCGATTTTAAAAATACGATCCAGTCCAGCGGGCCGATTATTGAAACTGATAGACAAAGCGATAGACAAAGAAGACGTAAGGAGTATGGAGCGATCCTATCGGTAGACATGGTTGGTTCTTATAGACTAAGGAAGAAAATTATGGACTAACTGTCGGTTCTTTAGTGGGTTGCCGTTAGTTAGTCCATTACCTACCTCCTATGTCCATTGCCACCACCTGCTTCCACCAATAGGATCCCTTCAAATCCCTTTTGTCGTCTTTGTCTATAGTTTTGTCTATAAGTTTCAATAATCGGCCACCAGTTGGCCTTAATAACCATGCTGAAAAGCATTTACTTGTGCAGTACTCTTAATGAGTCGGGAAACACACAAAAAAGCTTGGAGACTTAAACGCAGCGTTAGAAAAGTATATTGGTGCACAACTGACGTGATTCGCCCAGCGAAGTTGACCACAATAGTTATGATACAAACATTTTACTAAGCGGATGATCGGAAATGTTAAGAAAAAAAAGAAAGTCACTGATGCGAGGTGCGGGAAAAGAAGAACGTTACCTGGGTTAAAAAGTATTTTGGCCGACGAAAAAGACGTAGCGGTGGTGAAAACGGCGCCTGGATACAACTATTCGAACTCAATGATTGTGCAAGTTGCATATCTAAAAAATGAGGGCGTTTTGACTTTTTTGTGCTCACCGCGGGCGTTGTGCTTTCAAGCTGCTGCCAATCATTACTCCGTTCGTAAAATGGGATAAAGTTGTACAGTTTCAAATTCCGGCAAAATATTGTTCTCAGGTGACTACAAATTATGACTTATTAAGTTAAGCGTTATATATTATATCATTTTTTGTTTAAAAAAAGGGTCATGACTCTCTGAGCATATGCGATTTTTAAGTTTGGCTTGATAAAATCATTTTTGAACATTTTTTTATATTATTTTGATACCCTTTTTTCTCCAGCTCCAACCAGAGTTTTTGCTCACATGTCTCCAAATCATCTTTGAAAATGCGGTATCTTGCCCTCCTTCAAACTCGACCGAATTTTTGCGATTAAATGTAGTTCAGATGAAGCCCGGTCGGACGGTGGACCCACTGATCAGCGCTCTAGAGGAGGTCTTACAACTTCCTAATAACAATATCAGAGTAAGATCATTTTATCATTTTTAGCTTAAACAAGATTGTAAAAATTATACCAATCAATGATACCAATCCCTGATTAAAGAAAAATTAGATTATCCTTAAATATATATCATACTGTAATAATTTAACCGTTAAGCGATAGAGAAGAGGTGGGGATGTGGAAATATTGAAAAAATTTCGACACTTTTTACGATACTCTGACGTGAAAGTGATGCAGTATGCTATAGCAGATAAGGATAGTGATAATATCCATGCCTACTTAAGTCTGACTACTAAGTTTCCCTTGTAACGGAATTTTATAAATAGCACGAAAATACATTAGAATGGTTTAAATTGTAACTGTAAACTTTAAACATGGCATTTACGATTTTTCAATTGTTAACTTGCCGTTATTCGCTTTTTTCAGATTAAGTTGTTGATTACTGATCCGGCAAATTGCGATCAACTGGATACAAACGTCTGCTTGTCGGTGTTGACCGATTCTAATTCGATAATGCATATTACCACTATGAATGCTATCGAGGACGTGTATTTGTTGACAGCACTTCCCATAGATACCACTCTTAACAGCATCATGGACGTCGCAACAGTCTATAAACAGGAATATGTGGTGCTATTTGAGCAAGTTTTTGGTTCCCAAAGATTCGGCCTCATAAAAAAGGTAGGCTCAAAGGTCAATTCTGATATTTTGTAAGAAAAACTAACATTATAATTGAAATCCATTGACATTGAGATTATTAAAACTAACATCGAAATTGTGATCATCTCCACATCTACATTTACCTAAACGACCAACTCCTGAAGTCAACTTAGGTGATATTTTCTTTCCTTTTTTCAAAGGTTCAATCCAATCATCTCTTATAATGTTACGTGATAATTGTTTATAGGTGAATTCACGACGAAAAGTGAGAGTCCTTCCAATACCTGAAGAATGGCGTGCCAGCATTAATGCTTTAAAATCATCCAAAGACACTGAAAATGAAATTGCCTTGTTAATATTCAATCAACCTATTTCAGCAAACCCTCTCGTTTTGCAACAAGAGGTTTTGAGTGCAATAGGTACTCGCAGCGCTAGGTAAGTTGACTTGATCAAATTATGTATTTTATTAGACGTCAACCTTGCCAAAAAAATAACTAATCTTTAAAAGTAAAACACAAATAGAAAAAAAATTGAATTTGTATTTATTTGCAAAGAAAATGTGTTTAATCTTTGTTAAATCGAATAAATCTGATGCTACTGGTCTGTGTGGTATGCGGATAAACCAGCGGAACGTAAAATATTTAATCCCTCATCAACCCATATAATTTGTTGCCTAAAAATTAAAAAATGAATGACATATATATTCGTGATCTACGACTCGAGATCGGTGCTCTTTACATGGTCCCAGGTCTAGGTCCCACCATGAGGGAGAACGCAATAGTGTATCTTTCCTTCGGAAAATACACTAAAAATAAAGTCGTAGAAAACCTTGAAAAAATACTAAATTCGCAATCAGATTTCGTATCACCCAAAATATCTGATGGTTTGTGGCAATTAAATAATAAAGAATGTCAAACATACTGCTATTCCAGGTGTTTTTTCTTGATGGATGAAAACGCACCTGCTTTCTCTGTGGATGTTCCTCTATACAATGACCAAATAAAACGTGGGATGAAGGTCAATATTATGTTGAATGGCCAATGGGGAAGTTTTCGAAGTCAACCTATTCTCAGCACTTTAGTACCAGATTTCTCGCGTTTGTTACCTCTAGTGGATGACGCATCGAAGGAAGTGGATATCCATTATGTCGGGCTAATTTCGGTAGGGCAGAAGAGAGGCAATGAGGTAAGTTATTTGTTCTAAATAAGTTATTTTTTGTTTATGATAATTATTTAAGTTGGGTCTTCAGAATCATTATTTCATTTGGAGAATTCCGCGCAATTATGGTAAATACTGATTTAATGAAATTTTACCGTTAATGTGTTTGCAAATTGCACTATTTGGTAACTCTGCAGCAATGCTGCGCGGCTGACCCTAATTTAGGTTTGCTGTGATCAATAAGATTGTGCATACAACACAGATATATCTCAAGTGCTTAAGTTCGCAGCGAGGCGTTGTCATTAAAAAAACCAGAGCGCCTGCAATTTTGTGTGTATGCAACACGGACATCCCTCGAACACGAATAGTTGCATCCAAGTGTTTCTATTAAGAATCTCAGGGTGCCTTCAATTTGTTCCACGTTTAATGACGGAATGCGGTGAATCATGGCATTCTTCGTCACTGCATGTAAATGTCGTGGCAATTTTTCGACTGGCGAGACATTACAGAATTTGGTTTTTTTTTCGCTATTTTGAAGCTAGGATACTAAAAGAAAACCAACTCATTACTCTTATTTTCATGAAAAGCGTTTGCGTATAAGTCCACTCAACATCCCTTGTACGAATTTATTTAGATCAGATTTGTGGCTAGTTTACTTTTTTCGTTAGTTACATTTTTCGAATATATATGCACATCGCGAAAAAATACGTTGAACTAAGTTTAATGAATAGGTAAATTAAAGAAGAGAAACCTGTATGAGAGTTCATTCGTTTATTTTTTCAGTAGCATGATGCAATTTCGAGCATGAAAAATTTAGCTATTGAGAACATCTGAAATAAAACTGATCCTCTCTTGAAAACATCCCTGTCTCCCAAGAAAAACACAAACACGCGAAACGTCTTTGTTCAAATTAAAAAAATAATTCCTCTGTGCTTTAAGTGTTATTTCTTCATTGTACAATTGTAATTATTCTTTTGGAAACTGTTTTATTTGCAAATAGACTGAACACTATATCATGGATTACTCTGGTGTTAAGAGATGCAACGGAGACCAAGTAATAGGGATTGCGCACAGTGGCACCCAGACTGAACAAGAAATTATCTTGGATCCAATATTTCATTGGAAGATACCTCAATACCTTCCCCTTGAGGATGCTGTTAGCCTACCACATGCATACTTAATGGTACGTGCATATATTTGATGCTACTGTACTACATTCACAAAAATATTTTATCAGAATATAGGACCTGGCAATTTAACTGGTAATTTTGAATGAAGTTTTACTTCATGTTAGCAGACACCACATAGTTTTTAAAGAATGGGCCAGTTGCGCTGGTAACAGAATCGTGTTTTGATGCTTGATTCTTGTAGATTAGCTGAAGATCTGTCCCAATAGCAACTTTCTACGTTGAATGTCAATCGAGATATCGTTTTTTGAAAAGTCGGGTTCTTGACGTCATTTACCGCGGCGGTGTGTAACATGATATCTACTACCGCGGTGGATGACGTCATAAATCGAGTTTTTCAAGGCGTGATGTCTCGGTTAATATTCAACTTAAAAAGTTGCTGTTTGGACAGATCTTGTTATTTTTAGTTGATCTGAAATGATAATACATCAAACACGATTCTGTGACCAGCGCAACCGACCCATTAAAATTTGAGCACCCATACCAAACATATGTATTTTACTTCCAAAAATACGACATTCAGTTCATTTGACCGGCATTGTATTCATTTTTGAAAGCTCAAAATTAAACGTACATTCAAAGTTTTAATGAGGGTCGCATCAATAATGCAGGGATCTGCAGAGATCTTTAGAGATCACCCGTTTTTGTCAAAACACACAATATTGCTGAATATCCGATAAGTCCAAAAAGCATTTATTGAAATGTCATGAACAAAGGTCATTCAACTCGTAAACGGCCACATTTAAGTGAAGATTAGACATAAAAAGCTAGATCCTCACGGTATATGAATACTAATCATTATTTTCATTCTTAGGCTCATCTTATAATCTCGGACTTCAACAAGCATCAACACAAGAAGACGGTTTTCATACACAATGGGCAATCTTCGATCGGAATGGCCTGCATTTCGGTGGCCCTAGATGTCGGTCATGAAGTTTATACTACCGTTCCATCAACCGAAGATCGTGATACCATCACTCGCACTTTCCATCAGGTACTCATTAACAGCTATCAATGGGAATTCCACTTAACACAAACCTTCAATAACACGAGAATAATTATTTAAGCTAGATTTAAATGACAAAACGACTGATACCACTTTGGAATCTAGAAACCATAATAATGTGGGTTCTGCTTTTTTAGGCGCATGGAAACTATATCCATAAATCGATGATTTAAGGGGAAAAATGCGTGTCTTCATTACAACGTTTAAAAGTTTCGATTACTTTTTCATCTTTTTTTGGAGGATACTATCCAAAATATTTTGTTGAAATGTGCTTTGTTAAAATTATTCAATGAATGAACATAATTAACCGGAAACTGAAAAAAGAAGCCCATAGATTAATTTTTTTTTTTTTTTTTTAAAAAAAAAATGATGAAATATGAGCGGAGATTTGTAATGGTGCCATTGGAGGTACGCATCTTTTCACTTCGCCATTGATGCAACTAACTACGGGTTTATGATATAGTGATAAAGTCAGAAAATACGAAATTAAGGGCATGAACAGGGCAAAAAATTCAGTACCGTTATATATTCTTTTAATTTTCGTTATTAGTCGCCCTTATAGGTGATTCTTGAACGTTTGCAACACTTTTTTTCCTCCCTTTAAATGTATGTTAAACAATCGATTCTGGGTGAGTCAGCCTGTCTCACCTGGCATCGATAAATTCAATTGATTTAAATGGAATATCAAAAATGTTGCCAACTTGTTGGAATCGCCACTGACCGCCCTTACGAGAGCTGAAGAATCCCCTTCCCACCCTTTTCACCATTAATCTGACGACTTTGCAAGAAGATCCAAAATTTTACTCACCTACCTCTTTCAAACAGATACCAACACACCACATCACAAACCACAACGACCCGGATTTCTACGTCACACTGATGCTGGAAACGAAAGGGAAAGGCGCTGACGTCATCGTGAGCGACCTGTCGTGGGAGAAAATGGTGACCTCGTGGATGTGTATCGCTCAGTATGGTAACTTCATCAACCTTAACGATGAAGTAGCAGTCGTAAACTCGCCGCTTCCCATGCGAGAGTTCCTGAAATCCGCCAGTTATCTTAGCTTCTCGCTCTCAGATATTTTGCGTATGCCCGAAAACCGTAAAAGGTGTTTGCATAAGTTGGTCGATGAATTCCTGAAGTCGGAACAAGCCATTGTTTTGCCGCGTCAGATTGTAGCTGTTGAGGAGCTTCAATTCCGTCCGCAGTAAGTAACTAATGACGTCACTTTGATATGTAACAAGGGCTGACACCGCCTACATCTTTCTCAGTTTACTAAAATTAATTACGTATCAGAGTTTTATAAAAATAATACAAAACTTCCTTCATAAAAAGGTGCACGATTTTGAAGGAATTATCTAATGACAAAGAAAAAAGATAACTTTCTCATGAAGTGCGAATGGTGATTTCCAGGACCCACCTACTTTTTTGTCGTAGAAATTATGCTGTTCATGCTGTTTTTGTGATAAAAAAAATAGTTCAGTCCCCGTGAAAATGATATAGTTTCTGATATGAATGATGCATTGTTGCCGGAACAGGACATTTTTTTACCACAGAATTAAAATTTTAACTAGTAGTAAAATATTCAAAGAATAATGCTAACAGAAATTATTGCAAAATATGCAACATTTTAATGGGAATTAGAATAGTTTACCGTTTGCCTCTGCATTTGAGAAAATGCATGATTTAACTACGTATTTAGTCTCTGACATGCGTGTACAGAATTGAGGCACTCGATGCGAAAAGGACACTTCTCGGTTCTAGTGTTTTAGAGTCTCCTTTAAAATTTCATTAATTCATTTCAAGGAAAGTGAATGCTTCCATTTCACGAAACAAATTACTGAATATTCCTTATGATTCTACAATTTACTATGACAAGAATTCTGGAAAAAATATCCATTAAATTCTTCTCCAAGGGATTAATTAGCAACTGAGATTCTGAAACAACAGTGCCTCAATATTGTCCTTTAATACGTTCGAATACTGATGGAACCATTGATTTGTCACATTTAGGCTATTCAGGAAAGTATACGCCAAAAAGAATTTGGGTATTATTAGTAAGGGCTCCAAATTACTAAATGGACCTCACTCTGTTGAATGACATAATTTCTTTTTTTTATTAGAATTTATTGCACTAAGTGTTTCACCTATTTCCCTGTTTTTTCTAGGCTACTCAAAAGTTTACAGAATAAATCCGCGAAAATTGTGCTGAGCCTGCACAAGCAATCGACTGATAACAAAAATAAATCAACAGAGAGCGGTCACATGCACAGAATAACACTATGTGATCCAGAACAGACTTATATAGTTTTAAGTATGATTTGTTTCATCCTCCTTTTATTGTCATTTCATTGTCCAGCAGATAGTTTATGCTAAATTTTGGGCGCTTCTGGGTACCAGATGCGCCCTTTCCAACCGTTCGACTCCCCCGATGTAACATGTACTATACTACATGCCCTTTTGCCTTATGGGTAATGACGCCATTCTGGTACACCCGGGAAAATTTGATTTTTTTCTGCATCTGGTATTCGTAAAAGTTTTCGTGAAATGTTTTGCTTTTAAGCATAACAATCTCGCACGAACGTATTACCTGGTTAAAGTATTTTAGGGCCTCCTTATGCTTTAAATACTTATATCCGAGGCAGTACTTTCAGATCGATTTGAAAATATTACGAACAGTCACGTGATCTCTTCATTTTAGTGACGTATTACTGTGCTACTTTGTGATTGGTTCATTTTATTGGCGCAGCATCGACACGTCAGCTGTTTGCGGCATTGAGCGGAAGGTTTAAGGTTATGTCATGGACCATGAGAATGAATAAGGACCCCCAACTCCAGTTAGCGGAGACATTAGCGCTGCCTATATTTTCATCCATGGCCGATGTCACCGCCGGCCGGCCGGTCCCTCTCTTCCCCGCGACCCGCGCTTCCCCTCCCCCTGGCTGAACTCCTCTTCACGCGGCCCCGCTCCCCCGCGACCTGCGCGCCCTACCTCGCGGCGTCGCGACGCCGCTGTCCGCTAGATCGCGTTGACGCACCAGCTTTAGAGGTTCCGCCGCTCTTTCCCGTCGTCTGATTTACAGTGGATCCTTTATGTTTCCATTCACCACCAACGTACATTCGTCACAAAGTGCTTGTGGAAAGTTTCAGATCTTCGCGGTCGATCTGTAGTTTTGAAGGGTTTTGCGGTTAAAGAATCCCACTTCAAATTCCATCTTCGTCAGCCTTCGGGTTCATAAGTTGGTAGTAATATGCTTTGTCAAAGAAGCGCCCTTCAACGCTTGGGCGTTGGAACTGCTTGTATTTTTTTTTTACACAAAGATGGAATAAACTTATCCATTTTTCTTTTTTAAACAAAGTATATTAGTATAATTAGCATATGAATACTCCCGAATTGGAGTACGGAATTAATTATTCACATATTCAAAAGTCTACGGAACCAAATTTGAGACATAAATATGAAAGCGCCGACGAGATGTAATGAAAACGCTTCAATTTCAGTAATTTGAACAAAATTTGGATTTTTTGGTAATTTCTTTGTTCTCACGTTATTAGCCGAGAACTTGTCCCCCATACCATACATGTATCGTATGCACTCCAGGCACTGGAGTTGAAAATATATCATGCAAATCTATTGGCATCATATATTGAAAGGTATCCTAGCAGAGCAATTTTCATCATTCTTGAATAAGATACCTCACTCTACACTTACAATAGAATATTAACAGACTGCTGTATCGTAAGAGTAAAATCACTAACATTTACAATTTCTCCAATAGGTTCAAATGTAGAGAATGCTGCACGTCTGATAACTTGGTTGCTTGATCATAGTGCGAACAAAATTTGTTTGGCGACAATGACGCAATTTTGCAGCTCCAACGCTGTGAAGCGGATAAATGAACGACTGACGAAACAAAATGCCTCAGTCATGATGACGTCAGCCACTCAAGTCCAATCACTGTCAGGGGCCAAAAATTTGATCGAGAGGGCATCAATGATGGGAAATATTGCGGCTGTTTTTACCGTTGCTTTGGTGAGAAAAATATCATTGGCGGATCCAGCGAATTGGCAACCTTGTTTATCCCATTTAAACCTACGGAAATGTATCGATTCTTGGAGAGGCCAGGTGCTCCGACAAGAATCGATTATTCAACATAGGTTTAAATGGAGAAAATCTGGTGTTGCCAAATTGCTGGATCCGCCCCTGAAAAATGTTAAGTCCTTGGTAGTTTCTAAATTAAAATACCTTACTATCGATGTTCTTGGTGTCACAATATTAACTCCCGTAAAATAAATTGTGAAGATGAAAAAAGAGGGGAGGAGGGGAAAACCCGTAGACCATAGATGATTTTACGAAATCAGAGGAAAATATTTGATCATGCAAGTTTTCAATGACATATATTGTCGTTTCCCGCAGGAAGGAAAGTTACTCCATTTCAAGATTGCAAAATTAACTCAAATAATTCAACTATTTACGAAAATAGACTTGCATCCAAAATTTGTCTGATTTTTGCATAAAATCAGAGAAATAATGAAATTAATCAATTAATTACTTAATTATTGTGAATTAGTGAAATTTTTAGTCAGAAATCATCAGAATTCTTCTGGTTAAAATGAAATTTTTGCAGAAAAATCTGGTAACATTGAAATGTATATGTAGTTAAGTTTTTTCGTGAGAAAAACGACGACATCAAGCTTTTTTTCAGGCGTTTCATAAAGCCTTGTTAAAAAAATGACACTGAGGCTCTTGGTCATTTCAATTCTTATAGTTAAAGTTTTTTAATGCGCATTTTCGGTTGTTGGAAATTATTCATTTGGTTCTATGTTCGAATAGGATATGAATGACAATGCTATTAGGAATATTCAAGAAGCACGGAACTTACTGCATCAGTCTTGTCCAGTGTTCAATATACAAACAGAGAATATTGAGTCTTGCCTTGACAATACGATTTCAATCCTATGTGACAACAGTTTAGACTACACGCATGTTCTCACTCATGCTTTCACGAACCCTGCTCGATCGGCAGTTTATGTAGTGAAGAAAAAAACAAAAACAAAGAGACGAAAAGGTAACGCAACAACATCATATTTTGAAATATCTTTACTCGATTGGCATCATTTTGTGATTAAAAACATTTTAAAAACATTTATAATTTTAAAACGTGGCAAATATACGTGAAACCTTTTCAAGCGATGGCATCGATATTAACCTTACTGAGCCGTAGTTGTGTTGAAAGAAGCTATAACGTGGATGAATAAAAGAGGGAAAAAACCAAGAAGCACGCAATCATTGGTTTTAACCCATATGTACATCGATCTTTTAGTCAAATAGTCCAATTTTGAGCGTTTGGTTGCGCACCTCGCCGCAGCACAATAAAAGCACAACATATAAAAGACAAAATTAAAGTGTTTTAGAAATCATTAAATTTGGCACAGAACCACCTTATATTTCCAGAACACACTGTATTTTCCTTCAAAACATTTTTTTTCTATCAATATAAATGAGAATAATCTATGCGGAGTGTGCGAACATTTCAAAATTATGAGTAGAAAAGCGTCGACTTCGCGAGATTAATATTAGAGCCAAACACAGAGCGGAGCGGCGTGCTGCCAGCGCGACATGCGCACTGGCGCCTACGCCTGACGCATTGCGCAATGCGTGAAGTATCCCTGTTAGGTTTGTAGGCGCCACGCGCGTGTCGCGCTAGTCGCCCTCGCCCGCCGCAGTGCTTCACGCAATTATTTCGCAACTGAGGCGTTGCACAGTATCATACGGAATCCGCTTCTCCTTGGATCCGCAAATGGAATATTTTAAATTTATTGATCATAATATGAACCAGAAAATCACCAATTTCTAATCTATCATATGTATAATTTTAGTAACGAAGCATGGCATTTAGCATGACTCATACTATATCTTATGGATCACTGATAATAGACCTCAGTCAAATCGCGTTTCACTTATGTTTTTTACAATTTGACCCTAGTATCTCTGTTTTCCAGAAGAAACTAATGCCAAAGTAGACCAGATCACGAACTACCTACCAACTTCAATAAAAGAGTTGACAGAGATCGGAAAACGATTATCCACGTTAGACGCGGAATGTCCGGATCAGATGTGCGCCGTTTTTCTACCCTCCACGTCCCTGGCGCCACGCCGGAAAGGCTACAAGGAAGTCCGCCCTGTTTTCCTCATCCCCGCTTTTTGCGAGAACCAGCTGAGGCCCCTTATTTCTAGGTTAATGTATCCGTGTTTTGTGGCCCATGTACACCACAGAGCCCCATCGATAAACCAAATCGCTTTGAACCTCCTCAAGGTATGTACCACGGTCAAAACTTGCTAAAGAATATTTGGATTTGGACCTCGTTACGCAGAAAGGAACCAAACCACATCAGCTATTGTCAAAAATCGGACAATCTAATATTTTACATGAAAACGGTTAAGCGGATTTTTTTTTGCAAATTTCAGTGAATTTTCTGCATAATACGAAGCAAATTCCTCAAAATTTCCAAAGGAATCCGCACAAACGTCCTCTCGTAAAAATTTGAATTGCCCCCTTAAATTTGACAATTGCTGCTGTGGCTTGGTTCCTTCCTGCTAAACGCTAACCATTTGTGATTCAAATTACATTCAATCCATTCAATTATTGCGTAAGACACCTAGGCCGACTGTTGGATCCTCCCTTCCCTTCTAAAGCACTCGTAAGACACCTGCGCTTCCCTTTTAACTCAGGCTTCATCCTTTTTCCTCATTTTATACGGATACAACGCAGCCTGAAAAATAGCCGAAAATGTATCATTTATATTGATAAATATTCTCATTTGAAAATAAGAGGCTGACGAAAGACTAGACATGACCCCCTCCCCCCTCCCTTAGGACCGCAAATAGGTCTCTTTTTAAAATTTTCAATTTAGATATGATTCATTTTGATGGCTTCAGTACAAAACCAAGTACCCTCGTTTGCGACGTTATAGACCTCCGATCATATTTTATCTCATCTGTGGAAAACTAGTCAACTTAATTTCTTGAAAACATCCTTTATGTTTCTCCTCTATTTGCAGAATAATGCGTAAAAATCTCAGGTTGTATAATTGAATTGTTCCTCCTCGACAAAATAAACTAGGAGCAGAGATTCTGAAACACCGTAATGGAGATACCTGGTTTCGCACTTTAGCCATCGAATATCCTAAACGCTGTGCAATTGGACGTATTTCTATCAAACGGAACTATGTGCATTAAGACATGAACACTGAGACCCATAAGAATACATGTATAACAGGGCTCACATCATAATGCACATAGTTCCGTTTGATAGAAATACGTCCAATTATAACGTGGACCTGTTTCAGTTTTAATTCTAAGGCCGTGAATTTATCACGACGAGTCTTCTTTCAAGAGGAGACTGAGGCTTTGTAATTATTTAAAATACGTTTTCTTCTTTTTTTCTTCTTCTTTTTCACCATAGTCAATGATGGAAATCCAAAAGCGAGGGCCCTTCACGATAGTTGCCGAGACATGGAGTGGTGGTATAGCGATGTTGCTCTCAACACTTCTCTCGAACGCCGGCCATGGGGTTTCTGTCTTTATGCTTCAAGGAGTCCCCGCTAGATTCCACCCCATGATTCCTGAGGAGGATGCACTCACTGAGTTCCTGATTACCACCATGCTCAACATTAATAAAACAGTAAGATTTAAATTCCGTCGTCTTGAATTCTCTAAAGAACGAATATGGCTCTGTCAAGTATATGAACAACATTTTGCAATTCGGAACCATAATTGAATCACTAAATACAAAAAGGGCACATATCCAGAAAACCAAATTGTTCAGGAGACACAAAAAACTGTTTATTTCGTGGTAGATATTTTTTGGAAAGTCTTTATGTTTAAAAAATATCTACCACGAAATAAACAGTTTTTTGTGTCTCCTGAACAATTTGGTTTTCTGGACATGTGCCATTTTTGTATTTAGTAATTCAATTACTGGCTCATCGATAAAAACACTTATGTGCATAGGGAGACTAATGGTACATACGTTGTTTCTCTGCGATAGAAATCGTGGTCCATTGCAAAATGTAGTCCATATGAATCGATGAGTAAAAGATCACTAGTTGCAGTTACATGCAGGAATGTGGTAGTCAATTGAGACCTCATGCATAAGGAGTTTTTCATTGTTGCCTCAAAATACGAGACATATTTTTGTGAGTTTCCTGAAAGCAACGTTTCCAGCAATCCGTTATACAAACAAGCCGATGTTTCGTAAAATTTTTGGGCGTCTTGCATCACTCAAAACTCATCAGCCATCAACAAAGTAGTCGACAGCTAAATTGTGGATAGATAACTGTTGCTAACGTTCCTTTTCGTTTCGGAATGTTGTATCTCCAAGTGTAGGAAAATCAATCGGTGCCAAAACTTTGTAAAAGATGTAAATTTGTTTCTGTTCATACTGTGTTCCAGGATAACAAACAAGCCTTCAAACACTTCAATGAGTCACAAATACTGGAGAGCGCGCTGAATTTGTTGTCTCTGAATGGTAGTAGGTCATACGCTACGAGAGCGTTCACAGCCGTTAAGAAAAGTATGGAATTTTTACGCGCTTTCACGAAGATGAGCGTTCAAGTGAAGGATGTTTTGGTACTCTTTGAGCTCGAGGGAACATTCCAGTCCATAACCGGAGAAATTGAGTCGGTGAGTTTTTGAAGGATCTTTGATATGATTCCTCTAACAACTGTCCAGTATTCGAAACTCACCTTTGAGTTTTAGGAGCCATGTGGCGCATCAAGCCCAATTTTTAGGCGCCATTGAAGATTTTTTACGGGCCAATTGACTTTATGCCTATATATCACGGCGCATTTAGTGAAAAGTTAGACGCAATATGTTTTCGTAACAGAACTAGCAGCTTTACTAGTAAGTATAGCTGTAACTTGGGGAAGACAAAAGCACTAAGAATGAAATCCTGAAGAATAGAAGAAGCAAGCTTTTACTTGCAGTGCTGAAAATTCTGAGTTTTTTCAGTTTACATAGATTTTTTTTTCTTTCTTTATGTGACTTCCTATGAAAATCCAGATTTTTAGGGAGCAATTTTTAGGGGCCACATTGCCGCAGAGCCTCCATTTTTTAGGCGCCATGGTCGATTTTTTCCATTCCGAGGAACAAAGCCTGCTTCATTGCCGGTCTACGATGATTTTTTCAAAAATTCAAAGACGCCTGCGTCAGCTAAAAGGCCACTTGGACTTCATTTTGCAATGAGGAACCAGAATGTTTGGTTCATTTTAGAAACGACGTATGTGATATTCTGTTCCTCGTGCGAATACCTACCTCTATGGATGAGCCAGAAATTTCAGTTCCTTATTGCGAAATGTATAGTCCACTTATAAATCTGTCTCCATATTTCATTTGAAAAAGTTAGTAAACCTAGTCAAAGACCTTACTTGTTTGAGCAGAGTACCGACTACCGCCACAAAACAGAAAATTAATAAAAGCACCAATTTTTTAGATTAAAAGCTTACTGCGTTAGCGGAGTCTGTCCGAAGTTGGTTTTGTGATTTATCCTTGCTTTTTAATTTCAGTTTTCAGATATCGTTGGTCAATATAAAACCACGATGCACTAACCAACCAATCAACTATACATTCAAACCATGTTACTTTTCTCTTTCGATGGAAATAATACTTTTTGCGTTGTTTTATCTGTCCGCATAGTTGTCAACGCAGAAACCAGAAGTAATAAAATCGAGAAGTAAAAGTTACAAAGAAATGCTCACCGATCCTTTAGTTGCATCAACCATCTCAGAAGAGGCGCCGTTTTCGTGGGATTTGTATTAGTGTCTTGATTGTGAACCAAGAATCAAAATAACCACCAAAAACTATTTACCTGGCCTGAGCTAGAAGAGGTGAAGAACAGAAAGTCCAGACGGCAGCACATTTTTTAGATAACTAAATGTTGCCAAATATGACGCAGTTTCACTTCTTTTTTGGCTCAGAACTTGTACACGATCGCTATGATTTGATCATATACGCTGTGATTTTAGGCATATGCATGGTTTTATTGAATTTTCAAAATTATTTATTGTTTGTTGAATTTTTATGCCCAGCAAAGTAAATATACACATCTACAAAACTGGTGTTTTATGCTCGATATCTGTCTCACCTCCTACTTTCCTTGATACTTTAATTGTGTTTTAATGATAAAGATTTTCAAAAATATTATAAACCTTCATGTAATAATTTAAAAAATCGCTCATGTCCTCAGACGAAATGAAGGAGACAACTTTTCCGCTATAGCAAAATTACCATTCGCAATCAGTATTTTTACGAAGAAAATCGTGGACATTTTTAACTGTAACTTTCACTGAATTTTGTCTTTAAATACACAGTAAAGTAGCGAAGTTTTTAAAAAAAACTGCACAGTCATTTTACAAAAAATTGGATTGTTTTAGTAATTTTTGCAACCTTGGTGTGGAGTTATGTTTCTTTACCTGAGAAACCGCAAGCTGTGCGT
The DNA here is from genome assembly GCF_918797505.1 of Bemisia tabaci. Taxonomy (NCBI): domain Eukaryota; kingdom Metazoa; phylum Arthropoda; class Insecta; order Hemiptera; family Aleyrodidae; genus Bemisia; species Bemisia tabaci. The sequence goes on along the minus strand of NC_092801.1, from coordinate 29,330,155 downwards.
TGAGTTCATTTGTGGCATTAGGTACTCACATGGTCAACGTAATTTCCGTGCTTATTCATTTCAGAGGATCTTCACTCAGTTTTTTGTGTCTTTGGTAAACTGTCAACTGTATTGATTTACTAGGGGGCCCTGCCGCCTGACCGCTACGCGGCCCAACCCCCGAGAGGGCGCCTCGCGCCCTCAGGCCCGCTTCGCGGGCCCTATACGCATATGTATAGGCAAAAATGTTCTTCCATTTTAATACACCATTTTTTGTTCGAGCTGCATCGATTTCAAAATTTTTGACGTAACACTCAGATTTGTAAATGATGAGGAATAGCTGAATGTACATAATTTCACTGTCCAATCACTGGAGAAATTTCCATTTATTATGTTATTTTTAAATACTTAATTAAAAAAAAAAAAATCTGATTTCGACCGTTAAAAGTTCATAATATTTGGTCCGTCCTGACGCGACGCAGCGCCTGCCTTCTCACTTTGTATCTGCTGTTTATCTGCTGTAAATATTAATAGAAATTCAGCAATCAAGTAAATTGACCAATGCAGCAATGCTACAAATCGAAGCCGGAAGAATGAGGAAAAATTGAGTTAAACCTTATGCCTTGGACCTTGAACCTTGAACCTTGAACCCTGAGCGATGCACCGTTCCTCAATTCTTCGAATGAGGAGCCCTTCACGAGCTTTTCCATTGTTTTATTGTTTATGCGAGTCACTCAGGTAGAATCCCACACCTTGACGTTTTTAGCGGAAACGACATATCTCTCACGCTATTAACATTGGACTTAAGTGACATGAGCTTTAAAAGCTCTACAACATTAACAGTTCGGGGTTTCATAATTTTTTGCACATCTACATCTACTACAGATGACATACATGTAAAGATCATCCTTATTGGTCCGGCAGTTCGTCAGAAATAGTGCTTCCAAGATTTTGCTTGTAGCTGTATAATATAGATAATTGGAGAAAAAACCTCTGCCATACAAACCGCTAAGTAATGTAGGTGCTTTTAAATTTAAAATTGAACCCTTGGTCATGCAAACCAATATCTTTGGATGTAACTGCAACGGAGCTTAACTTTCAGTTCGGAGGATCCAGAGTTTCTTCCAACAAACCATCCAGAGTCCAGTTCAACAGACGAAGGTTTTGGTCCACCGAACCATAAACTTCGGTAGATACAGAAAATATTCCATAAGAATTATGTTTCCAGTTTCTTTGACTGAATCTTCGATTTTTGCCGAGCTAAGGTGCAGTTCTGTCAACCAAGGAAGTTGATCTGTACAACTGAGATTTTAGATTTCTGTAACCAAATAGCGCCAATTAAACTTACCAATTCGTAAAGCCGAGGCGAATCAGGTTGTTACATTTGAAAAAAGTTCTCACGGGTGCGAGTAATTAGACAGACCACGCATATAAGCCGTTAAGGAATGTTTTTTATTTAAAGCTCTTTGCGCGGGGTTTACGTAATTAATGGTAGGATCCACGAGTAAAAAGACTTCTCAATTGCCTGCATCTTTTGTGTGCATTACATTAATTTGATAAAATATTACTGTACAACTGCTAAAGGAACTCCTTGATTTTTTTAACATTTTACTTAACTCTACAAGAATTCAGATGCTGCTTTTTATCTTGATCTTATCATTTTGTGGGGTGTTTTTTTAAAAAAAAGAACATAGGAAAAAGCGCTTTTAACGGGAGAAATATTGTGTTTAACAATAGAATCCATACTCGAACCTCTCATGATTAAGTTCAAGACATGCCGTATACTGGGTAGATGACTAGGATCAAGTGGACGTATTTCTATCAAACAGATCTATGTGCAGGTGCGAAATATTGGGTGTGCTCGTTTGTTCTCTGGCCGTAAGAGTGAATGATAATAATCAAGCGCCAGTGACGTCAGCGACGATGACGGGAGCAACGACTTCCGGCAACGTGGTCTTTAACTCATGAGCCCTGTCCACAACGCTCTCGTGCCATGCCCGCGGCTCATGAGTCCCGCATTCAGTTGGCACATAGTTCTGTTTGATAGAATGTAAAATCCCGCTTTTCCAATTCTTCAAAAGGAATCACGCACACTTTTACATTGTTTCTTATCCAGCTTTCTAGAGCACACCCCATATTTCTCACCCGTACATAGTTCTGTTTGATAGAAATACGTCCAAGTTACATATAGATCGAAAAAGAAAAAAAAAAATCCGAAGCTCACAACCGTATTTTGAAGAAAGAGGGCTGCTCATGGACTGAGGCTTACAGGAAAAACATGCGGTCAGGTAGCCTAAAAACTAGTCCAAACTCGGTTTTTTTCCAGAGTTCGTCTTGTTGGTTTCATTCAGTCTAAATCTGTTGAATCAAATAACGAACATGAAAGGAAAGAAATGGGTCGTGCGACTCGAATTTCTAGTTCAAGAGTCACTGAGGTCGTATTAGCTATTGTCCAAAAAAAAATCAATGATTTTGACGGTCATTCAATATGTTGTTTTTCCGCCTACACTTCGCTCCTTGTGTGCGAAAAAACACGCCCCTCAGATCACGTTGTAGGTCATAGACCCATCAGATTTAACAATTCTGGCTATTGTTATCTTCAGAGAAGTTTAGACCCACTTTCGTTTAATAACTCAACTTTTTTAAAGACTTCAAAATGAAAATGTTTATACCTACACATCCATGTATTGTCCTATCCGTGATTTTTCTGTTTCCTTTTATGCAGAAGAGTTTACACTAATTTAAGTGAAAGTCACGAACCTGCCGAGCCCAACGCATTGTATTGCTTACAATATCCTCTGAAAAAATTTTAAAATAACTTTACATAGAACAAATGATGATGACCCATTTCGGAACATTTTTGGGTGTGATCTATGGTGTGTTTTTACTTTAGTTGTATACAAATAGTGATATCGATTTTTGGACTGATCAATTACGGTCAGTGCATATTTTTTATTTACTTGTTGTTTTTTACTTTATGTAAACAGGGTAAACACGTGTTGAGGCACAACAAAAATAAAATAGGTTTGCCTATATCCCGGACATGGATTATCCTGTGTTGATCACATGAAATTCCCTAATTTACACTAGCACTAAAAGTCGAAAACTGCGATGGGTCGTTAACGACCCAATGGGCATATATGAGTAGGTACTGATTTAAAGGCAATTTTTCCTCCGTAATGACAAAGAAAGCAGTATTTGTTGTATAAACGAAGAATTGAAGGCGCTTTGTCATTTTGCATCGTCGCAGTCAGAGCAGCTCGCCGCGCGCTGCGCCGCGCCGCGCCGCGCCGCTGCGTATGAAGCGCTGAGTGCCCGGAGAATCAAAACGCCTTCATCTCCGCGCGTATGCAACACGGACATCCGTGGAGCTCGAATAGTTGCTTGAAGGCGTTACAATGAAATTCGTCTCGCGTTCGTTGCGTGCGATACTAACTGAGGTCGCTTTGCGTGTTCCTCTTGCACCTTCATTCAATTCCAGCTTTGCCTATTGTGCCGATGTAGTAAATGGTTGTTGATTTTTATCGCGATAGTGTTACTTTTCCGATTAATGATTGATTGTTTAAAAACAAATTAAAAAAACGAACGCACAATCGAAACGATTGTTTAAAAATTGAATATATACTTACTTGTTTGCTGGAGTTTCTTCACTTTCATTAGAAATTGATGATCTTTCAACTAATCGAACCGATTATAATGTACACTGAGCAAGTCACACAATTAATAGTGAAACACATTCACAGTGAACACAAATCACTCACATCAGTAAAAGCTCTTCCGAGACTTTGCGGAAGCGATGGACGCTTAACGCAAAAAATTGATGTTTTTAGCCGGTGTACATTGCGCACTTGGCATGAAAGGTTGAAAATTTTCTTGGTTGACCTGTCACGGAAAATCTCTCTGCATGAGTGAATGAACTCAATGCTGTGACTGTTAGAGCGTTTCACATGCATGAATACAGTATAAACTTCATTGTAAAAAAATGTATTATTTCTCATGTTGAATGCTGTGCTATAAAAAATGCACAAACATCGAAATGATGTCGCATTTTTCTCGATAAAATACGGGTTTCTTAGGAGGAAACAGGAAAATAAAATTTAAAAATAACGGAGTTATTAAAAATACGATATTTATTTAATACATATTTAAAAGTACAAAATGATGCATCTCAAAGCGTTGCTTTGTCATTGAAACTAACAATAAGTCAACATATGTGAACAAAATTTAGACCAAAGTCAATAAACCTACAACTAACCTTAAGGAATATTAAACAATTATAAAATCATATACAAGCACGTGTTTTTGTCAGCTGTAGAGTAGGATTGAATAAATTTGGGTAAAAGTGTAAAATTTGGTAATGTAGCCCAGTTTTTTTTTTCTAATTCAGCATGAAAGCGCTGTAACGAAGCTGCTATGTGTGGGAAAAATTGTAAATCCAACCACAGAACTACCAAAATGGCGAAGTTGCTTCTCTATCTTGCAAATCGTCAGTTTGCAAATAGGCTGTATTTTTTTCTGAGCCATGTAGTTTGATTTCACTGGGAAAAAAAAAAACACATTGGATCTAGAGTCCAGACTCTTAAAAACATCGACAAGAAAAAATACTTTTGATTCAATCAGAGTTAAGCTTAAATCAAGAACCTAGCACCTTAATTTGAGCGGATTTCCTTGTGATTTAAGCTTAAATCTGATTGAATCAAGAGTCCTTTTTCTTGTCAATGTTTTCAAGAGTCTGGACTCTAGATCCAATGTGTTTTTTTCCAGTGTTCTGAAGGATAAGCGAGGAAGCACTATGGTCTCTATAAACGCAAGGAAAATGTAAATGTAAATATGCCGGCTGCTAAAATCTCGTCTCAGCACGTGTGTTTTGGCGGGTTGGCGTCGCGTCGGCCACGTTGAACGTTGCGTAGCATCCTACTGTGCAAGGGTCGGAAGGGACAACCTCTCTCGCAAAATGTTCATCTGTGCCGTAGTACACCTAAAAAAAGTGATGCTGATTTAACATTGTGGATGTACAGAAGTGTGCGAGAACTCACAAAACGCTGAATTAACCGCCACAGCAGTTAGTTTTACATCTAGACATTGCCAAACTAACTGCTAAAAGCTGTTAATTTGGCAGGGCTTCGTGTGTTCTCGTGCACATTCATACATCCAGAATGTTTAAGAGGCATCAATTTTTTTTCGGTGTATCTTTTCCGAAGCGGGAAGCTTAAAAAATCGCATGTTTCTTACGCAGATTGTGGAGGCAGGATAGAGTCCCTTCATACTGAAAGAAGAGACAATACGAATCCATTTCAGATTGGTTCCCAAATTTTAGGCCCTCATAGTGTCACAAACGGGAATAAAGATTACATTTTCACCAATTGCAAAGTTTATGAAGTGGAATGGACCGGGGACTTGGGGGTACGGCAGGGAACAAATGGAATGAGAGAGGAAACGGAGACAGGAATTTGGGGATGGGTTAACAAAGGTTACAGAAAAGTCCCATTTGTGTAATCTTCATTCCAGTTTGCGACATTCATAAGCTGCGTTGTCTCAACTCTCTATAGGGGGACTCTGAGTAAGGAGTGTACATCACAGTTTTCCGAAGCGCTCATCGTGATTTTTGAGCCATTTTCTATATAAAAAAAAAAAAAAAAAAAAAAAAAAAAAACAACTCTTCTTTTTGCTTGTATGGTTTTTCATTTTACCGGATGGATTATTATTACCTGGATATTATTTTTTCGTTAGGCTATGTACATCTCAAAATTCTCTTCCTTCTTCAGGCCAAAATTTTGATAGGTGTCTAGCACTCTTTCCTTGTGCGCTTTCGATAGTATGAGAGACACAATAAAATATTTTTGCTCTGGCTGAAGTTTCTAACAGGCCCATTCTTGCAACGGCGCCATTTACATACCATCACTGCTGCTACTAGACGGTGTCCGACCTCTCAAGTTGCGCTTGCTCTGCAGTTGAAACGTGCTATCCACGACCATTCCACTTCTCACCCTGCGCGCAAGCGGGCACTTATTGTTGATAGGCCTATAAGACAAGCTGTACCAACTTCCGAACGTCGTGCCGTACACGACGTAGTCAACGTAATGTTTGCAATTACATCGGAGCGGGTCGAAATAGACGTACGTGCCGTTGAGGTGCAGGGCCAGAGTGTAGCTCAAAGCGCCCAGTCTCTCAACGCGCTCCCGACGTTGAAAAGGACCGCTTGATTTATATTTCGCGTCTGGTACCTGCAAGAGGAAGAAAATCTGCGGTTATTTTGTCGCAAGTTTGTCCTTGACAGCTCAAAAATTCGTCACATTTGGGCCAACACTGGAAAAAAAACACATTGAATCTTGAGTCCAGACTCTTAAAAACATCGACAAGAAAAAATACTCTTGATTCAATCGGATTTTTGCTTAAAACAAGAACCAAGCCTCTTAATTTGAGCGGATTTCCTTCTGATTTAAGCTTAAATCTGATTGAATCAAGAGTATTTTTTCTTGTCAATGTTTTCAAGAGTCTGGACTCTAGATCCAATGTGTTTTTTTTCCAGTGAAAGTGTTACAAGCGCCATGCGACGTTTAAAAATTTTCGCCGCCTTTTTATTGTTTTATAGAGAAGTTGTTCAACGAAGATGTCCGAAAATTTTAGTGAATTTTCTTCGTTCTGCCGATAAAATTCAGTGAAATTTCCAAACAGATTCAACTCACCATTTCTGAGTTAAACAGAAATGGTGTCGTAGAGTGATGTCATATCACCTACGGTTTTATGCCAGTATTTAACGATGCTTTCTAGATGCTTGGGTCCAAAAGCCATCGCTTTCGAAAGTGCAAGCTCAGGTGAGCATGTTGACATCTAGAGCGCATCTTTCTTGTAGCGCCGATCATCTCGCAAACCCGTCTCCGACGTCATAGCTCGGTCGGACGTTACGAGATATATACTCTAGATCTCCGTGGCGCGACGTCGCGTCGTATCCTCGAGGCAGCGATTAGAGGTATCACATATCGACGGTGAAACTACCAAACCACGTATCTCGGTTTGCGACGTCGCAGACTTCCTGTCATACTTTATTTTTTAAATGAAAAACTACTTAACGTCTAGTCTTGAAAATTTCTGTGAGTTTTCCTCTTTGTGCGGAGAAAATTCTGTGAAAATTTTAAGGAATGATATTGATTTGGTCGACTTCAAAAAAATAAAATGCGAGCGTAGATTTTTAAACACCGCAAACGAGATACGTGGTTTGGTAGTTTCACCGTCGATATCTGGTGTATCTAGTGTATATTGTTTGTATTTCATCGATATATAGATCAGTCTCTGCTATTTTACTACGAGCGTTGGATCATTTTGACTACATTTTGCAATTTGGAACTATAAATTCTAGCCCGGTTTAATAACAACGTATAAGCCATTAGTTTCCATATGCACACAAGTGTTTTTCCAGAAGAGCCAGAATTTATAGTTCCAAATTGCAAAATGCAGTCCATTTCACCCCCCCCCCCCCCATCACAATAAAATGACGGACATTTTGAAACCTCGCATGGCGTTTGTGATACTTTGGCCGTGGGTGACGAATTCAGAAAAATATGACGTTTTGAGGTGGTATTACAAAAATTCTTAAGTTTTAGGCTTTATTTTAAGTTAAAGTTGTAGGTTAAAAATAGTGAGGAATTCTGACGTGCACGCAGAAAAGTATTAGTCGGCGCTCTCTGTGGTGAGAAAATTAACTTAAATCGCGCGTTGTTCTCACGGCTTCTAAAAAGCGTAACCCGTTGGGTATAGAGTCCCTTTCTTCCCTGGTAAAAATTGGCGATAGGGGCTGCGTTTCAAAATACCATAGGAGTTCTTATAGCTGACTGAAGAGGGCGATAGAAAATCATATAGCTGGCTGTAGAAAGTGGAAAAAATCATACGGCCGGGCTACACTAATCGATAAAAAATTATACAGCCGGGCTATAGTTCCTATCGCCGGGCTTTACACTTTATCACCTGGCTGTTGCTTTTTTGCCATCGGCTATAAAAGGCAATAAGAAATTTGTAGAAATTCGTGTGCTTTGTAAATCCTTAAGTTTGTACGGAATCACCTTAATATCTACAAAACGCACATTATATTTTCCTTTACTACATATTTTACTGCCAATTTTACCAGGGTTAGGGAGAATTGACACAAAGCGGCTCATGGATGTCACAAACGGGAATAAAAATTACACAAATTAAAAGTTTTTCGTAATTTTTTATCAACTCATTCCCAAATCATTGTTTCAGTTTCCTCTCATTCCGTTCGTTCCTTGGCGTGCCCCTATTTTCCCGGTCTATTCCCTTTTACAATCTTTGCAATTGGTGAAAACGTGAACCAAGAAACAAAAAACAAAAATTGGTGAATTGGAATTGATGAACGAGAATCAATTAGAAATGGATTCGTATTGTTTTTAATCTCAGTATAAAGAGACTCTACCGTTGAGTACTCAATTCGCCAATTTTCACCATTTTTCCCGGAATGGACCAGATGAGAAGATACGAATTTTAGCATTCTGAAACATGTTTATACTCTGGGCCTCTTTCGAAAGAGGTATAAGTAGCTCTGATGTATGTATGTAACTGGTTTTACCTAGAGTACCTTTATATAGACAGAGTATGGCCATTCCTGTGCCGGTTTTTCATTGGGCGTGTGAAAATAGGCTAACACGATGTTCTTACGGCCGTAATTAAACAAACAAGATGGCTGTTATCAGCAAGCAAATTTGAGGTTATGCTCAACTTACATCCTCCTGTGATTAAGGCGAAAGGCGAACTAACAGTGTTTTCGTGTGCTTTTTCAAGTGTTATTCGTAGACATGCTAGTTTAAATTGTTACTGCCGCATAATTGAAATTTTTATCAAATTTTAGCTTCTCATCGATGTTACGGTGAGCCGCCATCTTGTTTGTTTATTTACGGCCGTAAGAGCATCATGAAGCCTAAAAACTCGTTACCAATCAAAAAGCGGCACAGTTTTCCTGTAGGTAGTAAAAAGTAGAGTCCCTTTATACCCAGAGTTAAGACAACTCGATTATCAGGGACTGGCAGCTGGCCTTGGATGGCCATGGGGGCCGAAACGAGTTCACCCAAACGAACGATATTGAGGGATAAGGATCAGGAATCCTGCGATATCTGTCACACAAAAGCAACAACATCAACAAATTGATCAGTTAAAAAGAAAATGAGATTGGTTTGTGAATAATTTCTTAATCTATTTTCATTTTGGACCGATGGAAATAACAATTTACTCTTGAAAAACCACAATTAGGTAATATTTTCATTATTCTTGTTCACATTCGAGGTACCGCCATCTTGGTGCACTCGTTTCGGCCTCCATGAGCGAGAACCAATCAGAATTGGATTTTTTTTAGGCCACTTTCAGCCCAACCCTGGCCCAACCAAAAGTGAGTTGTCTTAACTCTGAGTATAAAGGGACTCTAGTAAAAGGATACGAATGGCCATACTTTGTCTATAAAGGTACTCTAGTTTCACCTGATATTTATAGACCATCTTTCGGGGGTCTCGTTTGTACTGCCTGAAGTAGCCGTCACGTCCGGAATCGAGTGTTTCCAGCAAGAGTTTCTCTCTGCGATCGTCTTCGTCGTAGATCATGTGGAACAGCTGGTCCTTTCCATTGCTGTCGGTGAAAATGAAAAGCCAGTGCCAGAACTCTGTGATGAGCAAATCGGGTCGTCGAGGCTGAGGGCACGTCAGATGAAGGAGGGACCACAGTAGGAAGAGACTGGATTTCACTGCGCGAGAAATGCAGGAATAATGAAAAAAATCAAGAATAGTCAGTTCTAAATAACGAAAAAAGGATGTCAACCCAAAGGAATAAATTGGACGTATCTCTGTCAAACGGAACTAAGCGCCATCGGGGGAGCACTGAAAAAAAAAACACATTGGATATTGAGTCCAAACTCTTGAAAACATTGATAAGAAAAAATAGGTACTCTCGATTCGATCGGATTTTTGCATGAATCAAAACGAAATCCGCTTAAATTAAGAGGCTCGGTTCTTGATTTAAGCTAGATTCTGATTGAATCAAGAGTACGTTTTCATGTCGATGTTTTTAAGAGTCTGAAATCTATATCCAATGAGGTTTTTTTCCAGTGAGGAAGGTATAGGGGGGCATGGATTGGCGGCGGAACAGCGTGGAGGCTATTTCAATTACAATCTTCGATCGCATTGCTCAGGCGCAGTGATACATTTCTACGTACTCTCCAGAATGCGTGAGGTATAACGCCACAATTGAAGGCGCTTTTGGAGACGGCAAACTTTCTATACGGGGATTCTCGCGTCGCATAAAATTCGGAGCATGAGATAAATGGAATGACGGATCTTACGAGCTAGTGCGACAGTTACTCAGTGCGCACACCTCCTCGTTTTAATTTATTATTTATAAGGAACTTTCTATTTTATTTATGATCAGTGTGTAATTTTCCCGGATGTGTTTCCGTTCCATGATTTATTGGGATTTCTTGTAATTTAGTCTTGATTCCTGTTCCTTTTATTTAGTTGTATTTTTCACAGTGTTTTTATTTTTAGTTCTTCCGTAAAAATTATTTAAAACAATTCTAGCTTAAGCACACTTAAACTATGCGTTCGAAACTGCAATACCAGCAAAGGAAAACCAAAAGGTAGAGGCCAGCGGGGAGGGTACTACAGTCACAATCTTCGATCGCATTGCTCAGGCGCAGTGATACATTTCTACGTACTCTCCGGAATGCGTGAGGTATCACGCCACAATTGAAGGCGCTTTTGGAAACGACAAACTTTCAATACGGGGATTCTCGTGTCTCATAAAACTCAGAGCATGAGATAAATGGAATGACTGTTCTTACGAGCTAGTGCGACAGTGATTTAGAGAGCACCCCTCCTCGTTTTAATTTATTATTTATAAGGAGTTTTCTATCTTATTTATGATCAGTGTGTAATTTTCTCGGATGTGTTCCCATTCAACTTGAGCTTTTCATACACATAATTTACTGGGATTTCTTGTAATTTATTCTAAATTTCTGTTCCTTTTACGTAGTTGTATTTTTCACAGCTTATTTATTCTTAGTTCTTCCTGAAAAGTTTTTTAAAACAATTATAGCTTAAGCACACTTAAACAATGCGTTCAAAACTGCAATAGCGGCAAAGGTAACCCGACAGGTAGAGGCTAGCTAGGAGGCTACTTCAATTACAATCTTCGATCGCATTGCTCAGGCGCAGGAATACATTTCTACGTACTCTCCGGAATGCGCGGGGTATCACGCCGCAATCGAAGGCGCTTTTGGAGACGGCAAACTTTCTATACGGGGATTCTCGCGTCGCATAAAATTCGGAGCATGAGATAAATGGAATGACGGATCTTACGAGCTAGTGCGACAGTTACTCAGTGCGCACACCTCCTCGTTTTAATTTATTATTTATAAGGAACTTTCTATTTTATTTATGATCAGTGTGTAATTTTCCCGGATGTGTTTCCGTTCCATGATTTATTGGGATTTCTTGTAATTTAGTCTTGATTCCTGTTCCTTTTATTTAGTTGTATTTTTCACAGTGTTTTTATTTTTAGTTCTTCCGTAAAAATCATTTAATACATTTCTAGCTTAAGCACACTTAAACTATGCGTTCAAAACTGCAATAGCGGCAAAGGAAAACCGACAGGTAGAGGCCAGCGTGGAGGCTATTTCAATTACAATCTTCGATCGCATTGCTCAGGCGCAGTGATACATTTCTACGTACTTTCCGGAATGCGTGAGGTATCACGCCACAATTGAAGGCGCTTTTGGAAACGAAAAACTTTCCATACGGGGATTCTCGCGTCGCATAAAATTCGAAGCATGAGATAAACGGAATGATTGATCTTACGAGCTAGTGCGACAGTGATTCAGTGCAGACACCTCCTCGTTTAATTTTATTATTTATATGGAACTTTCTATTTTATTTATGATCAGTGTGTAATTTTCTCGGATGTGTTTCCGTTCCATGATTTACTGGGATTTCTTGTAATTTATTCTTGATTTCTGTTCTTTTTATTTAGTTGTATTCTTCACAGCTAATTTATTGTTAGTTCTTCCGTAAAAATTATTCAAAACAATTCTAGCTTAAGCACAGTTAAACTATGCGTTCAAAACTGCAATCAAAGGAAAACCGACAGGTAGAGGCCAGCGCGTCGCGTCGGGCTCATTCGTTCCTATGCTCGCAATGCTTTTCCATGGCGCTTAGTTTCGTCTGACAGAACGCGCTATCAGGGATTCTAAATTCCTCAAAAGAAACTCAAATTGGCGATTAGTTCCGTTCGGCAGAAATAATTCCAATTGCAACAAAAACTGTTTTGCAGGAATCTCTTTAGTTATACTACTTGGAGTACGTTCTAAGAGTTAGACACGGTTCAACGACCGTAAGGGGGGAGAGGGGTGTTCGGCGGAGGGGCCTGATGGCTCATTCGGGTTTCTTACTTATCATGGCAGAGTGGCGATTAGATGTCGTAGAGCAACCCAGTGCGCCGTAAAAGCGAATAATCTATACGAATTCAACAGCAGACATCAGGATTATTAAGCAGGGGGTAAAAGCAGATTTGACGTATCAGGAGGCAGTCACTAATTGCATTAGACGGTACACTAAAATTGAAACTTGTTATAAATTTTTATTTTTCCTTTGAGCTATGTTGAAAAGATCACAGAGCAAAGTGGTAAACTGTTGTTAGATGCTGGCACGAACTACAGGGCTAATAGTTTCCAAGCATCCTTGTCAAATAGCAACCCTAGCGATCAAATTGAATGGATAGCTGATAAAAATCCCCAACTCTCCCACGTCATTTCAAGTGAGTCCAACTTTACAAAGCCCTCAGCTGACTTTAGTTTTTTAAGGCTCTAAGAGGTTAGTTTTACGACACCCCCCCCCCCCTAATTTTTTGAAAAATCGTCGTTTTTCCAGATTTTGACAACAATTTTGGAACAAAACTGAAAAATAACTAAACACCATAATTTTCAGGGTCAAATTCATGTTTTGCCTTAAAATTATCTAGATCACAAATTAAAGGGGAGCTCAAGGAGATCTTGGATATTTGAGGGCGGAAAACTTGGTTTTTTCCCTTAAGAGATCCACAATCCCCCGAAACCCTTGAATTTTCCCTTCAACCTGAGATTTTAACATTTTAAAGGCCATATATGAATTTCATACTAAAATTTAGGGGGGAGGGGGGTATGAGAAATGGTCCAAAAACGTCGCCGGATTGCAGCACAAACTATGATTTTCCCGTTAGTGTCTGGGTGGCCGCAACTTATACTGTGGATACCTTGCGAAAGAAAAACTTCATAGAGGAAAAAAATCGTATTTTGACCGGACTATATAAACGACTGAAAAGTATATTTTCAAATTAGATAGGCAATAAGGTTAGAGCTATCATCGTGCTCCATTTGACACGTGTCGCACACGACTCACAATCTGTCTCAAGGATGCGAGACCTCTTGAATTTCCAAAAGACAATGAAGTCTTTTGAACTGTGTCTCATTTGAATTTTAAATTGACGGATGGTTAACTCTTTCATAATATCGTCTCCCATCCTCTCAATTGATCCAATTGATGATTGATTGTTAATGTTGCGTGGGATACTTTGATGTGGTCGCGTGCGCATTTTTTATTTCTTTATTTTTTAAGTTTTTTAAATTTTTGAAAATTAAACATTTGGAGGATTTAAGTTTTAGTGCCCAAAAAGTCCAATTTAAACATACTGCAAGGTGAAATTAATGGAAACATTACTATCTGCGCTTCGATTTGTGTGATTTTTATTTCAGTATCTTCTCAGTGAAGACGAGGTTTCCAGCTGTTTTATTCAGAAGTGCTTTTACTTGCAGTGCAGAATTTTAAGACAGTTATACCACTAGAATAATGTTAACTATCAGGCAAGATAGCTGATAAACCAAGTCACATACAGGTAAGCAAACTGCCAAGGAATTTACAGCAATAACTTACACTCGAGTTGCTTCTCATTTTTGTGCGAGTCGACCTATGGCTCAATCTTTGCAAGAGACAACTTATTTTTGTTGAAAAATGGAGAAAATGTATAAACGGTGAAATTACAGTACCATGCATCTCGATTTGCAACGTGGTAGATTTTTTGCTCTGTTTGACTTCTTCTACAGATACAACTGATAATTGGCATTGACCAAAGTAGCTCATGATTTTTTGCCCTTTTATGACTACTTCAACTATGATTTAGCAGGAATTCCGAGAGTGTTTAAAAATTAAACATGGGCCGGGTAGAAATAAGGAAACAGTTTCAGATGAAGCTCCGCAAAATTCCGATTCGATTAAGCCCTCAACTTATCTTCTCTGCGTTCATTTTTAGAGGGAGCGTCCTTTTTTCCGGAGACGGGTCACGTTTAATTTCTCGCGAATATTCCATCATCAAATTGATTTTCTCTCTCTCTGTCTCTCTTCCCTTTCTACACTCAAGTTCTTGGACCAGCACTCGAGGTTTTCAACAATGAAAGCGAAGGTCGAGGTGGTCATTTCCGGAGCTGCAGGTGCATTCCCAGAGTGCAAGAGTATTCCCGAGTTTGAGGATGCACTATTCAACAAAACAGATCTCGTCACCAATGATGACCGCAGATGGAAAGAAAGTAAGCATTTTCACAAGATGTTCATCCTGACTTCGAATACCTTCTCGCTCATTCTAATTAGTCTACTTGAAAAGTTTTGTACGGGTACGCAATACAAAGGACCGTGTCCTAGGTCGTTCTTCAAACAGCTACCTATCTATGGAAACTACATGGTTTCTTTTGGCATTATGGAAGATTTGAACCGCGTTAGGCCGAAAGGAACCAAGCAACATGAGCTACAGTGGCGTGGCGTGAATTGCGATGTATCGATTGTTTTGCAATTTAAACGTATGGTAAAGAATCGATTATTAAGGTGTTCGAAGCGAACACCCTGTTCATCGATCATTTTCCATAGGTTTAAATGGCATAACAATCGATATATCGCAAAGCACGCCACGCCACTGATGAGCTATTACCATATTTGATTGGGCCATTTAAATTTTTACATAAAAACGGTTGTGTGGATTTTTTGTGCAAATTTCAGTAAATTTTCTGGATGGTGCGAAGCAAAATTCAAATTTTAGAAAGAATCCGACAAACGTTCTCTTGTAAAAAAAAAATTAAACTAATCAGTTAAATTTGACAATAGCTGATGTGGCTTGATTCCCTCCTGCTAATTGCGGTCCATTTTAGGAAATCTTTTAGCATAGCATCATAGAGAGGACAATTTTTGCAAGCTACACAACTCAGCAGTATAATTTTTAGAGATGGATTCTTGCAAGGGATTATGATAATTTAATAAACGCAGGAAGTGCAAACAACAATATTAAAGGTTTCAGGACATTTTGTCAACGAATTTTTGTCCGCGCACCTTTTTTGTCCAGTAGTTTACGCCCACACGTAAATTAAGCAACAGTGACTTGGTCCAAGCGTTATATTTGAGTCGGTATGTAAAATTATATTGACAATATGGAAATGAGAAATTGAGAGAAAAAGGAGGTGTTGTTATGGTTGTTCATTTTTTAAATGAAATGTTATTACTTTCTCCTTTTGAATCATCTTTTTAAATTGTCATTGGTGAATATTTGGTTTTATTTCTATCCTTAAAATATTGAATGTACAATGTACCTTATATATGTGTAGGTACTTTTTTTTGTTTTTTTATTTTTTTCTTTACGAAATTATTACTTCATTTTGAAAATCATTTATACTTTTAAAACGTGACAAATATTTATAAAACCTTTTCCGAGCGACATTAATCTCAATGGGCCGCAGTCGTGCCGACAGAAACTTCAAACAAGCAGTAAGCTCCAACGCATTCGCGTCGGAAAGCGGCTCTGGCGACGGTAGTTGTAGTCAAGAATGAGGGCCTAGACACATTTTGTCATTGATGTACAATCCGACAACTGTCGATTCATGTTTTGTAACTTAGCAGAATTACAAAGCCGGTGTATAAATGTGTATTGGCCCTTGATATGCAGAATGCATGGCACTATCACTTGTTGTATACTTTTAATTTTGAAGGCTCTTTGGAGGTCCGCATCCTAAAAAATCTCTTTCACATTTTTTTTTTTAACTTGTCGTTGTGATTGGGCGCCAATTTCTTTCAATTGAGTGATCATCTTCTTTTTTTGTCAAATAACTAGTTTGTGCAACAATAAGACTGAAACTGACTCTAACTGAAATTTTGTCTTTTTAGATATTTGGTTATTTTGTATTTATTAGATTGTATATTTTCACAGCCCTGTGATAAGAAACTTTGGAATGCATGGTTGATTAGTCGTTTAGCGAGGGTGCAAAAATTTGCCTGTTTTCAACTTGGCAACGCTGTAGCGCGCGGGAAAAATTTCGGGTGAACTTGCCAACGCCGGAAAAAGGCGTGTCTTGTGATAGGGATTGGAACAATAAAAATTCGCCCCGATGGCCACGATAGTTGTTAAACGTTTACGGTTTCCTTGGTAACCTTTGTTTGCTATCAGCTGATATCGAGTAATATGCCTAGGAAGCTCCAACCACTGCATTCTTCCAAAAAACCGCGAAAACTTTAAAATTCAAAATTTCAAATTTTGAACGTAAAGTACATTTTTTCCATCACGAGATTAAAGCACAGACAAGTTTTGAATTATTGACTGTATCACCATGATTCCAAAAATACACTACACAACATAGCATTGGCTAACAATAAAACAATATGCAATAAAATAAAGTCATGACAAGGTACATAGTCGAAAATGGCGCCGATTCCCATCAACCAACGCGCGGTCTCTCCAATGTAACATGGTCCATTGATACTCCCCAGCTGGGACCGTCCGGAATAGCAGCTCTAGTGCAAGCACCAGAGCCGCTAAAATGAATAAAAGAGGGGGAAAAAAACCAAGAAGCACGCAATCTTTAGTTTTAACCCATTTGTACATCGATATTTTAGAGTTAAATGCGTCAAATTTTGAGCGTTTCGTAGCGCGTACACCTCGCTACAGCACAAGAAAAGCACAAAATGTAAAAGAAAATATTAAAGTGCTTTGGAAATCATTAAATTTGACACGGAACCAGCAATATTTAAAAAACACACATTCTATTATTATTCTCATTCGATAAATTAATACACATTTGTTTCCTATCAATTTAAATGAGAATAATCAATGCAGAGTGTGCAAACATTTCAAAATCATGAGTTAAAAAACGCTGACTATGCGAGTATAAATATTACAGCCTATGAGAGCGGAGCGGCGTGCTGCCAGCGCGAGAGGCTCACTGGCGCCTACAAACCTAAGTGGATACTTCACGCATTGCACAATGTTTGAAGTATCCACTTAGGTTTGTAGGCGCCAATGCGCGTTTCGCGCTGGCCGCCCGCCTGCCGTGCGGCGGCGCCTGAAGCAACTATTTCACAGAAGAGTTGTGTCAAGAGGTGTTGCACAGTATTATACGAAATTGAACGTATTGAGAATGACAGGCATCCTTTAAAAGTACAGATCTTTCCTCGCAAAATAAATCAAGATACTTATCGTACACAGGAAAAATCTAAGAGCCTTTAGCTGAGGCATATATAGAGGTTTATCCGGTTCAGGTATAACAAGGTGGGAATTTCTTGAATGATAATTAAGTCCTGTCATACCAAAGAGGTTTAGAGATTTTTAGTGAATTTTGTCTCATGGAATTGACGCTGCCCCATTTTTACCAAAACTCTCAACTATATATTATTCTCCGTCGGACTAAACAGACAAAACAAAAAAAACAAGCAAACCCTTATTCTCCCAAGACATTATATATTTTCATCCAAAAACGTCGTGAGCAATTAGTGTCGTTTGTATTTTCATGTGGGCCAATTAACTTTGGGTCTCAACTGGCACGTGGACCAAAACTCCCGTGCCGAAAAAAAGCGTGGACATAAATTATTGGAAAAAAACAGGTGCGCGGACAAAAAATCGTTGACGAAATTTCCTATAACCGTATTAAATCAATTCCGGCGTCCAATAATTTCAAGTTGTATCTAAACCTGCCTCGAGGCATCAGATTTATCAAAATCATTGAATTTTTTCTTTTGTTTTTTGAGTTTTTCAGTGACAAACCGTTATAATCTTCTACGAGGAATACGAGAACCCATTTTCAAAGGCAAACTGCTGAGTTTTAATTCGAAAAAAAATTCTAATGTTAATTGGATTACATTTTGGAATTCGGAACTACACTTTCTAGCTTATCTGTACCAACACTTATGCTCGATTCAAAAGTCATGTGAACGTAATTCTGCCAAACGGAACTATGTACATTATGAAGAGAGCCCTGTTATGTATTAATGCTCATGGGTCTCAGGGCTCATGCCTTGGTGCACATAGTTCCGTTTGGCAGAAATACGTTCGTGTAAGCTCTCAAAGTTCCAGCCTGGCTCGGTATTTTCCACGCGAGAACTCTGCTCTTTGACTCCATAGCACCGAGACACGTATTCTCTTCTTGTGGATTTTCTTTCCTCTTTCTGTTCTTTTGCTAAGTATTTGACATTCTTGGAGATTGGAAGAATTAATTTGAATACCACTTCTTCACTATTGACTAACATAGTTTTATTGATTTTTAGCCCCTGGATATCCCAGTCACTGCGGTAAAGCGTTTACTCACGAGAAGTTTGACGCACTTTTTTTCAAAGTTCCATTTAGTTCACCCACTACTATGGATCCTCTAGCAAAGAAATGTCTAGAAACAAGTGTGGAAGCTATTATCGATGCGGGTATGTCAACTTACGCCTCAGATAGATTAGATCATACATACTGTTTTTGTACACATTTATCAATGCGTCGATTGCGTAAGAGACATGAATGAATTGAATCTTCCAAGTCAGCACGCATAAATTAAAAGATACGAGGATGGTCTAATATAGCACAGAAACCTTTACTCATTTGCCTATTAAATTTTAAATTTGAATTTTAATCGATTCGATGCTGTCATCAATGAACTGAAAATCACATTTTATAACACCTACAGCTCACTTCAATACTTGAAGTGTTTGGAAGCCATGGACACAAAGTAATTGTTATGCCGTCTTCCGTTTGTCATGGGAACGGAGTTCCCCATGATATTAGAATCGTTCCGTTGCTTTCGCTATGGGATTCCCTATACCTCTGCGACCTTGAGCGTTTCGCCCAGTCTCCGATTTTTGGTTGATTTTCCGATGTATCAAAAACCGTTGTATTTTTTAGCCAATCATGTCTCTACGTCAAGTTGTGTTGATTGCTAAAATTCGCTTTCAGCGAGTTTTTTTCCACCTTGAGATGTCGTGTCTGACTGGTAAATCTGCGCAGAACCACGAAGTTCCGTTTTTAGGCAAATTCTTTTTTTTGGGAGGTTCTGATTGGTTATTTTTCGCCATCAGTTTTCTGTTCGTTGGTGCAAAAGATCGCCTACCTCGTTGCTCTTGAGAAGCCGCCATTATCCCACCTCAAATTTGAAAAATAGAAGTAAAGAAATAATAACCATCGTACAAGGTGGAAAATTGTTCTGGAGGACTCGTTACGGATATATGAGCCAAAATCAGAACTCGATTGATTGATTTAATCCATGAATACAGAAATATCGCCTCAGCTTACTGCCGCGATCGGAATGCATGCTTGGATGAACCTCGAGACACATGATAGCATAGGTAAACAATGTCTCACAGAGAAAGGCGCTTAGCTCATTTCTTTCATATCGCAGGAGCTACAAAGCGTCGAAAACAACTCTTGTGATAAGCCCCGCCCACCGTCAGAGTTTTTTGTATGCTATTTTTACACTCTCGATCGCGGAGCCGTGATAGCCTGGTTGACTAAGTCGCCACATTTTTATGAAAAGGAGCGGGCAATAGGCAATCGGGAGTTCGATACCCGACGATGGGTGTTACTTTTTAATGGTTGTATTGAATGTTTTAGACTAATCATCAAAAAATACTTAATACTGGATGATAAATGTGCGAAAATTCTCTCGTGAGTTAATATGTTAAACATAAATACTGGAATATACCTCCTTCATATAATCAGCCACATGTTCACCCAAATTAATGACGTTATTTTCTTTTTTCAATAAAGTTAATTTGCATTCAACGTTCGTAAGTTAAGCAAAAAGTACCTATTGATACAAATAGAAAGACATGAAAATAGTATGTCTAACATTTCAGTTGTTTTTTTTTTTTATTTATTTTTTGTTTTTTTGTTTTTTCAATAAAACAAATTGACTGGGACTAGAATCATTGTATCTCTGAAGACAAAAGCTAAGTTTTTTGATACAGAAATACTAATATATTCATCCTTTATATAATCAGGGAGATGTTGACCCAAATATTGATGTATATTTTCTCTGTTCGCCCAAATTAATGATGGTATTTTCTTTTTTCAATAAAATTAATTTACATTCCACGTTCTTAAAGTAATATTTTCTCCAAAATTCAGCAAAAAATAACAATTTATACCTACGCAAAAAGTAAATAAATAATAAATAAATAAATAAAGCAATGACATGAAAGTAGTATAGGTACACATCTAACATTTCAGTTACATCTATTTGAATGAAAAAAATGGCAACTTAGGAAGCACATAGGTCACTTATGATGCGTATTCGGGCATATGCGTAGAGTAAAAATATCATACTTTACGCCGAAAAAACGAAACTGAAAGTTAAATGCGTTAACTTCCGAAAACCATACATAATCCAACGAAAATAAATAATTGGTAAATAACAGCTTTCTTGTATGCAAAGAAAAAAAATTAAAAATGTTAAAAAAGAGATGTCGACACAAAATTACATAGCCCCTTCAATTCTGAAGATACTACAAACGAACTGTACCTTAACATTTTCATATCCCAGAAGCAAAAGTTCCCATGACGAATATTGCTATCGCTAGCGATTGCAAAAACCAACTTGTTCTGTAATTTAAATTTATTCATCGACATTTCTTTGACACAAATATGTCACTACCACTATAAAAATGGACGAATTCGAAATTCTTTCTCTCTTGGACCCGTTTGTGTCAATTAAGCTGTATAACACTAATTAGGGGCAAATAAGGTGTAAGTGGTCATTGTAGGCAGAGCGCATTTCTTTCATACATTTTTCATATTCATACATGAATTCAATGCCTTTCTCTCATATTTGCACATGTGAAAGGTTTCACTTGAATATTTACTTCTGTTTATATTGGTTTCACTCACTTATGAAACATCTAATGAATGCCAGTGCAAGACTGAATGGGAAGCAAGTTAAGCTCAGTCAGCTTGCAGCTTGTAGACGAGTGTGATCTACTGATGAGATGATGAGGTCTAAAAATACCCAAAACGTCATAAATCTCTCGGCGTGACTTCAACTTAATATTAAAATGCAGGCTGCCTGAATTGTACACTCTGCCCCTTCAGTCTTGCCCTGATGCTCATTACACTTCAAAATTTTTGACTCTGATTGAAAATTTTCGCACTTTTTGGCCCTGTTTTGGCCGTAAAATGGTGTGGATCCAGCACTATTCTACTAAGTTATTTATGTGTTTATATTAGTCAGATGACTATTTTAATCGCTCGTCATGATCACTCATTTTCAGGAGTAAATCCAAAGTCACTAGCTGGTACGCAAACAGCCGTTTATGCTGTATACGACTTTAGTGAATTCGAAATGAGCGTGGTTGACGGGCAATCACAAAGAGCGCTCCTCGGCATCGCCCGAACGTTCGCAGCAAACAGACTTTCATTTACTCTCGATTTGAAAGGTTGGTTACATATGTATTTTTTAAAATCAAAGACGAATTGATCAATTTCAGAGAGGAACCAGCCCATATCAAGTCTCTTCTCATATATTCAATTAGTGAGTGAAGTCCCCGTTTCCCTGGCACAACTTCATGAATTCTTTTAATATCCTGCATACTGATCATGTTTGGAAAAAAAAATAGAAGAATAAATAAAAGAAATGCTTGTGCTAAGCCCTCTTCGCCGATTATATTTTGTTTGTAAGTGTGGCTGTCCATGGAAAAGGGATTGGTTTGCAGAGGAAATTTTTTTAGTAAAACGGTTATTGTTGAGTTAGAACATAAAATTCGATTTTGAGATTTTGTGCGCAAACTTCTTCTACGAGGGTAATCCAAAAAGTCTTGCACGTTTTTCTTTCATTTCAAAACTGTTAAAGATAGGTTAATCCAATTATATATGTGCAGAGAACCAGGCTCTTAGTTTTGCATTTCCTAGGTAACCTAGGAAATGTTTGTGTTGCAAGGTAAGATTGGTCGCAATCACGGATTGTAATTCGGAAAAGCAGGACGCCTGCAATTTAGTGTGTATGCAACACGGACGTCCCTCGACCACGAATAGTTGCTATTGAATAAGCCGAGGCGCCTTCAATTTTTTCCGCCTATGACAATTGAAGTTACCATTTTACCATGCCACTATATTTGAATGTTGCCCTTGTTCGAAGATGAAGAAACTTAAATTTTAACGAAAACTAAAAGAAAATAAATGAACGCAGAAAATATAAACAATAAGGCTGTTTTTAGTGGCTGTCACTCTTTTGATTTTATTGGCAACTTCTTTGAATACACTATTTTAATTTGTTTCCTTTTAAACCATTGGTTAAGAAATGAGTACACATCTATTGTATTAAATACTCAATTATTGGACTTGTCAACGTACCTAATTAGTATAATTTTTTGGAGTCATTATAAACACAAATGCGCAGATTGATATGGGCGCTAAAAATTTAACTTTTTTTCATGATTATTACAGTTCATACACTGAAAAAAAAATCTCGGTGTATTTACTAAGGAAAGGGTAAAATTACCAAGAATTCAGGGTTCTATTTGATCCCAGTTTTTTCTTGGTAAAATTACCATTTATGGAATTGGTAATTTTACCGAGAAATCTCTGTAAAATTATTGAACTTTCTCGGTAATTTTACTGGACCTTGGTAAACACGCCAATATTTTTTATCGACTGTGGTAGAATTACCGAGATAAAATGGCAAAGTTACCGGGAATAGATTACCAATAAAAGTGGTATTCTTACCTGAAAAAAAAACGTAAAAATACCGGTTTTTAGGTAAGCTTACCTGTCTGTCTTGGTAAAATTACCAATAATTGTTAAAAAAGTGAGATGGTAAAGGTACCAGACGGACCTTGGTAAAAACGCCGATAATTTTTTCTCAGTGTGCAGTAAATACAGTTAATAATTACAGAATTTTCAAATATTCTGTCTACGAATGAATTATCGTTTATAAGCATATATCCATTAGAATTATTTTACACCCAATAATTATTAATGTGTGAATAATTACACTCCTAGCAGAAAGTAATCGAACGCCAGGGGTGTCCCGATGGGTGTCTGAATTGATTTTTGATTTGAAGGTCTGGACTTTTGCAGGTCCCAGTTTTACCGCTCTGGGAGGTTATGGACAAACCTTCCATTTCATCGACGAGGCGAAGGGTCAGTTAGAAGAAGGAGAGATAGATGCCGCGGTAATCGTGACTGCCAACTACATCATGTCACCCCGCTCTTTGGCCATATTACACAGCATGGGCTTGGCTGCCAACGACGGGAAATGTAGATCTTTCGACGAAAATGGTAAACTATGATTCAATACGCACCAATATGTGAAAGAATCTTTTACCGAGGGGTAGAGTCTGAAATCAGGCTGTGCTCGAATTGGTTTTGAAAAAAGAGGTTTGAAAACTACGTAAATCCGCCAAATAATGTAAATGGAGACCTTTGTGATACACTGGAAAAAAAAGTAGCTTGGATCAAGCATGATGATTCTTGAATTTGCCGCTAAGAATTTTTTTATCTTGCTTTAAGCTGACTTTTTCTTCATACAAGAAAAATAATGTTCGGGTTAGGCAAAAATCTAGCTTAGCTATACAACCAGAAAAATTCTTGATTTAAGAAGAAATACGGCTTTATTAGAAGCCGTTCTTGGCGGCAAATTTAAGATTCTTATTTTTGTCAGTGTACAGTCAAATAAAACCTCTTTTCCTGCATTTTTGGATGTTGGCCGCAATTTTCAACGTTTTGTTCTATCCTAAGAGCTACTCGAAGTCTAAGATGGCTGAGATGATCAGGAATGAATCCATTCTGGATCCATCCAATGTTACCATTTCCTCCCTGTAGAGACTCTCGAGTTTCAGTAATGGGTCGCTAAACCATGAACAAATTCTAGCATGCGAATAAATTTCTCTCAAGGTGAATGACGAAGGAAGCAGAAGAAAGTCCGGCAATAAAAACGCGAAAAAATAACGCAAACATCCAGAAATATGCTGTTCAAAAAGCGCAGCTTTTTCCCAATTTCAAAACGCCCCGGTTTCGCGTCGAACCGAATGATGTTATCCGGCACCGATCAGAGGCGAGGACGGGTTTCCACGACTTTTGTCATGTGTCATTCTACTCCTCATAAATGGAAAAAATATGGAGGTCAAAAGTATATCTTCAGAATCAAAGACTCGAATATCATTTATGTTATATGTAGTTCCATATTGAAATACGTTTTATTTTAACAGACATCAGTGGAACATGAGAGGAGATAGCGATTTGACTGCCGCAGTATACATCACTTCCATCATTTTCCCACCATATTAGCGTATCTGTGATTCTCTCGAGTCTTCAGACTTTTAAAAGCGGACTTTACCGGATGTTGGCTCCAAAAATACGCAATAAATCATTATGTAATCTTTTCATCTGCATGAAGGAAAATCTATGACTTTATAAACCAATTAGTGTTTCATATGGGACACACTAATAGTCGTTAATGAACCAATGATCCTCGGTGTGTGAACCATACCAAGGTATCTCGTACCATACTAAGGTTCATATCGACGATGAAAGTCGGCAATCACATAACTCGGTTTGCGACGTCGCAGACTTCCTATCATACTTTATTTTTTAAACGGAAAACTACTCAACGGCAATTCTTTAAAACTGACGTGATTTTTCTCCTCTCTACGAGGAAAATTCTGCGAAAACCTTCAAGGAATGGTGTCAATTTGCTCTCCTTTAAAAAAATAACATAGAGGCGGAGATTTTCATGCAGACACCGCAAACGAGCAATGTGATTGCCGACTTACACCGTCGATATGCCATCACTATTGTATATGTGCTACTATTATATGTTGCCTTTACTACTATTAGTGGTGTTCCATATGAGCCACTAACAGGGCCGGATTAAGGGGGTGGCCACATGGGCCGCGGTCCAGGGCGGCAAATCTACGGGGCGGCAAAAATTTGCAATTTTTTAAAGTGTATATAGGTATAAAAAAAATCGGATTTATAAAAACAAAAATACAAACGAGAAAAGGCGACAAAATCTCTCATCTCCCTGAGAGTATAGTAATTTCTAATTTTGTCGTCTCTTAGTGATACAAGAGACAGCACCCTCAATAATTCGAGTTACGAGAGAAACCAAACACGCAATTTGGCCTAGAACGGCGCGACTTAGAGAGAAATGATAACGAGGACTTGAGATGAAAAGGAGAAGCCCTCGGCGCGGCGATCGGCATGTAACACATATTAGCGCCTACAAGACTGCACGAATACTTCACGCATTGCATCAAACACAGTGCGGTCATTTCGGTCAGCGTGAAACGGATAGCGCCAACAAGACTGCGTGAATACTTCACGCATTGCGTCCAACACGGTGCGGTCTGCGTGGCGCGGCGGCGGAAGTTAAAATCATTGAACCACATTTATGTTTGTTCTTTCATAATTTTTTCGTTCATTTCTTATGAATGGAAGGCCTTGTCCACACAGAGATAGGTTTACGGAACTTAACTTTCGCGCAAAGTTCCGTGAACTTTTGCTAGTAGTGTTGACAGGGCTTTCCCAAAAAATGTTTTCAACTACGAGTAAATGCGTCTTATGCACCCCTCCCCCGCTGGCACGCTCATTTGATGGTTTTTATCGAGTTTCAAACGAATGAGAAGGGGGCGGCAAAATATAGGCGGCCCATGGGCGGCAAGTAGGTGAATCCGGCCCTGGCCACTAACAGGTTTTTAAGCCATAGATTTTTCCCAGTGCGGTATTTCGGAATATTGAACGAAAACACGAGGTTTAGTGACTCATTGTGAACCTAAAAACGGCATCCTCATGTTTTCAGCCCACGGATACTCTCGGAGCGAGGGCTGCGTGGCGTTTTTCCTACAACGAGCGCCAGAGGCTCGCAGAAACTACGCGACGGTCATCGGGGCTGAATACAGGTTTTTCGGCACCAAAGAAGGTAGCGTTTTGGCATTCGACGGAGGACCAGCCAAAGAGATGCTCCGTCAACTCTACTCCAAGTGGAACGTTGACCCCAGCCGACGTCGGCTACGTCGAGGCAGACGGCTCCGGGATCAAAGTTAGTGTCATTCATGATCGTTAATTTGCAACTGTTTTCGTTTGCAAGTGACCGTATGAGGGTGCGCCTGAATGGAGATGTTACATGTGTGCGGAATTTGAGATTTATTAATTATTTAGTTCAATTATTTAATAGTATTTTTAAACAATTTTTAGCTCCTGAGGAGACGCTGATCTTGAAATGTTCAGCATTTCGTAAATTACAGATTGGAATTTGAAGTTTAGTCCCAAGATCTTCTAAGAACTTAAATTAATGACCCAGGTGATGTGCTTGATGCATACTGTTAAAGAATTAGAGGCACATTTCCAAATTTACAGTCCTTCAAAATGAGCTTTACGTGTGATTTTGCTAAAAACGGACCTTGCCCCTAGCCCCCCCCCCCCAAATTTTAGCGTACCCGGAAATCGTTTGACGTGCATGAAGAGACCATTTTAATATGGTCTTCTCTGCAAATTTTGAATGAAATCGAACAGATAGATTCCGAGATATCGCTGTAGACAGATTTGGGGGACGCCTGACGGACGGACACACATTTTTCAAGTATGGTTAATTTGACTCCTGGAACCTTAAAACGTCTAGAAATGATGCAATTTCAACTCCCCCCCTTGCAGGATGACAATACTTCCTCTACCCTGTAGGGTAGCGAGAAAGTAAAAATGGAGATGCTGCATGTGTGAGGAATTTGCGATTTGACTGTTGATTGATACGTAAAAGTTTGCGTGAAACATGATGGAGCCCCTGGTTTTATCTAAAATCAACTCCCAAGCTCAAAAAAAGCTCTCAAGTTGAGGCCCAAAATTGAGGGGATATCCCACGCTATCCTGAGAGTCCACCTCTACTTTAAGACGAACTCTCCATGCAAAGATAGGGAGCAAATTACATTAGCAGGGTTGCCGTGTTTTCAGTTTTTGGAGTCAAATAAAGTGGCAGCCCTGTCGATGTATTTACTCCCTATCTTTGCATTGAGAGTTTGTCTTGATGTTAGAGGTGGACTCTCAGGATAGCGTGGGATATCCCCTCTATTTTGGCCTCAACTTGAGAGCCTGTTTTCGAGCTTAGGAGTTGTTTTCAGATAAAACCAGTGGCACCATCATGTTTCTCGCGAACTTTTACGTATAAATCAACAGTCAAATTGCAAATTCCTCAAACATGCAACATCACCATTTTTTCTTTCTCGCTGCCCTAGGGTAGAGGAAGTATTGTCATCCTGCAAGGGAGGGAAAAAGTTGAAATTTCATCATTTCTACACGTTTTAAGGACCCAGGAGTCAAAAGAACCGTACTTGAAAAAAAATGTGTGTCCGTCCGTCAGGCGTCCCCCAAATCCGTCTACAGCGATATCTCGGAATCTATCTGTTCGATCTCATTCAAAATTTGCAGAGAAGACCATATTAAAATGGTCTCTTTATGCACGTCAAAACGATTTCCGGGTACGCTAAAATTTGGGGGGGGGGGAGAGCTAGGGGCCAAGGTCCATTTTTAGCAAAATCACACAGAAAGCTCATTTTGAAAAGTGCCTTTAATTCTTTAATAGTGGGCATTAAGCAAATCACCTGGGTCATTTTTTAGAACACGCAATACGGATATCCATACGTGGAGCACGGATAGTCGAACGTATTTGTGCTAAAAGGAACTAGAAACGTGCGGGAAAGATGGGGAATGCTCTAGGGAGGTGCATGAGAAACAACGCAAAAGTGGGCGTGATTCTTTTCTGGAAATGGAAAGTTGGGATTAGGCATTGAATCAAAAGGAATTGAGCGCCGAAATATGCTAACTCGTGAGCCATGATCATGTGACAAGAGCGTTATGGACAGGGCTCATGAGTTAAAGCGCACAACTATCGAGCTCGTCACTGACGCCTTATGATTCGCATTCATTCTTACGGCCCTCGACTAACGAGCACACTCCTTCTTTCTCACCTGTCTTCGGCTCCTTTTATCATAAATACGTCCAGTTGCACTCAGGTGTAACGAACAAGTGACGTCAGAGTCATATTCCTAGCCCTTTTTAAGTCAGCCTCTTTCCTGAGGGAGGTCCCTTGTGGTTTACATTAAGATTCAGGGAGGTTTTGCGAGACTGAGGTAAAACTCAGCAGTATAACTTTAAATATGAATCCTTGCGTAGAGTTAAACTGATGTGCTGTCAGAAAAAATAATAAAATACAAAAGAATACATCGCGAGTTTTGCAAATTTTAAAGAAGGCCTGCCTAAGTAGCAGTGATCGCGTTAAATAGCGATTTTATCGGTTAGTTATCGCAATTATATTGGTGGCAATATATCGAGATATTATTGAACTAAAAATTGCGATTTATGGTGATTGAATCGCTACACATCGCAATTTTTGGTTCGATAGAATCGCGATCAATTTTCGTCGATAACATCGACATTAAATCGCCATTTATCGCGATTTTTATTTCAAAAATTTTGCGGATAAATTGCCGGGTGATAAAATCACGATTTTATCCCGATAAGATCGAGAATAATCACTCAGATGTTGATAATCCTAGCGATTTTATCGCCGATAAAATTGCGATATATCCCGATTTTTCCATTGAAAAATGCTACTTGGGTGTTCCTACCTGAACGGTTGTAAAGATCCGAAAATTAGTAATTTAGTCGCTTATGCTCTTTCCAGTGGCAAATAATCGTAAATCCTTGTAAGGGTTTATTTCTTAAGTTATACTGCTGAATCATAACTCCAAGTTCGCAAAATTTGCACTTAAAAGTGAAGCCAAGTTGAAGGTTTCCTTTAATCTCTCTTCATCATAATGTAAATTAAATGGGGTCTCTTTTGGAAA